>NC_041392.1:245692721-245717259 GCF_002162155.2 Triticum dicoccoides | reverse complement strand
TCCACCAGGCCGACTGCTGGCTGCCGACTGCTCCACCAGGCCAACTGCTGGCTGCCGACTGCTCCACCAGGCCGACTGCTGGCTGCCGACTCCTCCACCAGGCCGACTGCTGGCTGCCGACTCCTCCACCAGGCCGACTGCCCGAAGTCAACTGCAGCCGGACGCGACCCCGACGTGACGGCCGTACCTGGCACTGTTCACGTGACACCCCAGCCATCATGTACAGTGTCCCTTGTCCCTGGGCACTATTTATGAAGTGACCCAGGGGACAAGGATGACACCCCACCATACCCCCTTGCTCCCATACCACACTTAGCTTAGATAGTAAGCTAGCTCCACACTATATATATCCATACATCCATCCATCCACCCTCACATGCACACATGCATGAGCATACACAGGCTCACGGCCATGAGCCACGAGCATGGTCGGCCAGTAGAGCATGCCACATACATGCATATATGAAACCAGATGCCTGTGGCACTGCTTTCAGATATAGCTCCAGGAGCAACTCTGTACCAGATATACATACTAGATATACTCAGACATGCAGGAGTAGGGGTGTTATCTCTCCGGAGAGCCCCGAACCTGGGTAAACTAGCGCGTGCTACTCGCATACCCGTCCCTGGATATTCCAGCAGCAGTCTTACCCTCACACGAAGCCACCTTGTGGCATATGTCATCTTGCACCCCCCGTGAGAATACCACGACACATAATGGGTGTGCGGCGCCTCTGTATTGGGCTATATCACGATGCAGATCGAATGGGTCCTGCCCGCTGTGTTCAGCCCTACCGGATTTGCTTTTACTGTATCCGGCGTGATGTTTATCGTCTCGTAGAGTGGTGTGCCCTCGTGATCCGTAGATCGATCTTGAATGCTTTGCTTTGTCCTCCAATATGTCTCGCAGGTCTGGCGTATCTCCCCATGCCTTTTTATTTGAATGGCGTTGGGGTGGAGGCTGAGCTTTTGGCTGGAATGCCTCTCTATCGCGGCCATGAGGTGGCCGATCAGCCATTTCATATGCTTCTTCCTCTAGTCGGGGAAGTAACCTGCGCCTTGGATAACTCTTGGAGGGACGCTCGAGTTTATATTCCTCGGCCGCGAGGACTTCAGTTCATTTGTCAGTTAGCAGATCTTGATCAGCTTGAAGCTGCTGCTACTTTTTCTTCAGGCTATTTGCCGTGGCCATAAGCATGCGCTTGAAGCGCTCTTGTTCGACAGGATCCTCTGGTACGGCGAATTTGTCGCCGCCGAGGCTTGCCTCGTCTTCGGAGGGGGCATGTAATTGTCATCCACCTCCTCTCCGCCAGCCGCTCTCTCAGGAGAGCTGGCTCCTTCATCCTCCTGCTCTAAATCTTGCTGAAGGGGATTGTTGTTGTCTTCGGCACTATCCGGAGTGTTATTATCTCCTGTGCCGGTATCACCACTTTTGCTTTGGCGGGACTTAGAGCGGCGCCGCTGACGTCGGCGCTTGGGTTGCTACTTGGAGGGGTCATCCTCCGCCATCTCGTCGCCGTTGCCTTTATTGGGTGTATCCACCTTGTATATGTCATACGACGAGGTGGCTTTCCAGTGCCCTATAGGTGCTGGTTCATGGTCGTCTCCTATATCGTCGTCCATACCGTCGATGTCTTCGGAGTCGAAGTCGAGCATGTCGGTTAAATCATCGACAGTGGCTACAAAGTGGGTGGTGGGTGGGCGTCGAATTTCTTCGTCATCCGCATCCCAATCCTGTTGGCCATAACCCGGCCAGGGCTCTCCTGACAAAGAGAGAGACCTTAGTGAATTCAGAATGTCGCCGAAGGGCAAGTGCTGAAAGATATCCACAGTGGTGAATTCCATGATCGGCGCCCAATCGGATTCGATTGGCAGGGGCGCGGATGGTTCGGTTTCCGGAAGAGAGTCCGGCACCTTGGAGTCATGGGCTGCACGGAGATTTGTGCTGGTGTTCGGCTCGATCCCCGTTGAGACTGCAACCCCTGAGGTTGTGTCTAACCACCCGTCCTCGATTGGCGCAGTTGGCTCCG
Source organism: Triticum dicoccoides (assembly GCF_002162155.2). Lineage (NCBI taxonomy): Eukaryota > Viridiplantae > Streptophyta > Magnoliopsida > Poales > Poaceae > Triticum > Triticum dicoccoides. Next base: position 245,715,229 of record NC_041392.1, on the reverse strand, counting down.
AACTAAGGGTCAGAGCTAATGCGGGCGCGGCTTCTGGGGTACTGTTCGGCGGTAGAGCTAGGTCATACCCATCGCGACAGTGGGGCGCGCCCAGCTGTGGCTCGAATCCGTCGAAGATCAAGTCTCCGCGGATGTCGGTCTTCTAGTTCAATCTGCTCCAGATGGCCAAGCGAATTGGCCCGCAGTGCAAAGCCGCCGAATACGAAGATCTATCTGGGGAGAAAAGTCTCACCCTGGACCGCATCGCTATCGATGATAGTAGGAGCCATCAAGCCCAACAGCGACGACACAAAGGAACTCTCAATGAAAGCACCATTGTCGATGTCAAAACCGGCGGATCTCGGGTAGGGGGTCCTGAACTGTGCATCTAGGCCGGATGGTAACAGGAGGCAAGGGACACGAAGTTTTTCCCAGGTTCGGGCCCTCTTGATGGAGGTAAAACCCTACGTCCTGCTTGATTAATATTGATGATATGGGTGTTACAAGAGTAGATCTACCACGAGATCAGAGAGGCTAAACCCTAGAAGCTAGCCTATGGTATGATTGTATGTTGTGATTGTTGTCCTACGGACTAAAACCCTTCGGTTTATATAGACACCGGAGAGGGTTAGGGTTACACAAAGTCGGTTACAAAGGAGGATATATCCATATACGTATTTCTTAGCTTGCCTTCCAAGCCAAGTAGAGTCCCATCCGTACACGAGACGAAGTCTTCAATCTTGTATCTTCATAGTCTAACAGTCCGATCAATGGAGATAGTCCGGCTGTCCAAGACCCCCTAATCCAGGACTCCCTCAATAACCATCTAGAAAGCAGTAATGTGTATGTTTGCATAATCTTTCTAGCATTTGATCGAAAGGTAAGGCGTAATGATCTTTCTTAGTAGCCTTATTTAATTTGCAGAAATCAATTACCATCCTATAACCTATAATAATTCTTTGTGGAATCAATTCATCTTTATCATTAGGAACAACAGTAATACCTCCCTTCTTAGGGACACAATGAACATGACTTACCCACTGACTATCAGCAACGGGATAAATTATACCTGCCTCCAGAAGCTTTAGTATTTCTTTTCTTACCACTTCTTTCATTTTAGGATCCAGACGTCGTTGAGGATCACGAGCTAGTTTGGCATCTGTTTCCAAATTTATTTTATGTTGACATAGCGTGGGACTAATGCCCTTAAGATTATCAAGAGTATATCCAATAGCAGCACGGTGCTTCTTCAGAGTTTTCAATAATCTTTATTCTTCATGCTCTGAAAGGTTAGCACTAATAATAACAGGATATATCTTCTTTTCATCAAGATAATCATATTTAAGATTACCAGGCAACGGTTTAAGCTCAAACACGGGATCACCCTTAGGTGGAGGAGGATCCCCTAGGATTTCAACAGGCAAATTGTGTTTTAGCATAGGTTCTTGTTTAAAGAATACTTCATCTATTTCCCTTCTTTCATTCATAAACATATCATTCTCATGGTCTAGCAAATATTGTTCTAAAGGATCATTAGGAGGTACGGCAATAGAAGCAATACCAATAATTTCATACTTACTAGGCAATTCTTCTTCACGGTGTTGTTTACTAAAATTAGAGAAATTAAACGCATGAGTCATATCATGTAAGCCGACAGTAACAACATCTCTTGTGCAATCTATGGTAGCATTAACAGTATTTAAGAAGGGTCTACCAAATATAATGGGAGAAAAGCTATCTTGTGGGGAACCAAGAACAAGAAAATCAGCAGGATATTTAGTTTTCCCACACAAGACTTCAACATCTCTAACAATTCCCATTGGTGAAATAGTATCTCTATTAGCAAGTTTAATAGTAACATCAATTTCTTCTAACTCAACAGCTGCAATATCATGCATAATTTCTTTGTATAAGTCAATAGGTATTGCACTAGCACTAGCACCCATATCACATAAGCCATGATAACAATGATCTCCTATTTTAACAGAAATAACAGGCACGCCTACCACAGGTCTATGTTTATCTTTAGCACAAGGTTTAGCAATTCTAGCAGTTTCACAGCAGAACTGAATAACTTGCCCATCAATATTATTAGACAAGAGCTCTTTAACAATAGCAATATTAGGTTCAACTTTAACTTGCTCAGGAGGTGTATATGTTTTAATATTGCTTTTACGAACCACAGTTGAAGCTTTAGCATGATCCTTTATCCTAACAGGGAAAGGTGGTTTCTCAACATAAGAAGTAGGAACAATAGGATCATTATAAGTGACAGTCTTTTCTTCAACTTTAATAGGTGCAACTACTTTTACTTATATGGGAGGATGGTATTTAAAACACTTCTCCTTAGGGAGATCAACATAAGTAGCAAAAGATTCACAGAAAGAAGCTACTATCTCAGAATCAAGTCCATATTTAGTGCTAAACTTACGGAAAACATCGGTATCCATAAAAGATTTAACACAGTCAAACTTAGGTGTCATACCTGACTCCTTACCATTGTCGAGGTCCCAATCTTCAGAGTTGCGTTTAATTCTATCCAATAAATCCCATTTGAATTCAATAGTCTTCGTCATAAAAGAGCCAGCACAAGAAGTATCAAGCATGGTGCGATTGTTATCAGAAAGCCGAGCATAATTTTTTTGAAGAATTGTTTCTCTTGGAAGCTCATGATTGGGGCATGAATATAACATTGATTTAAGCCTCCCCCAAGCTTAAGCGATGCCTTCTCCTTCGCGAGGCCAAAAATTATATATATAATTGCGATCACGATGAACAAGATGCATAGGGTAATACTTTTGATGAAATTCCAATTTCAATCTTCTATAGTTCCATGATCCCATATCATCACATAGCCTATACCATGTCAATGCGTCTCCCTTCAAAGATAAAGGGAAGACCTTCTTCTTAGCAACATCATCGGAAATACCTGCAAGCTTAAATAATCCACAAACTTCATCCACATATATTAGGTGTTCATCAGGATGCTTTGTTCCATCTCCTGTAAAAGGATTAGCTAGCAGTTTTTCTATTATACTCGAAGGATACTCATAAGGAATTTCATTTTCAATAGGTTCAGTAGGTTGAGGAGCAACTCTTTGCTCTACTAGTCGGGGTGAAGATACCCCGAACAAGCCCCTCAGAGGATTACTTTTCATAGTAACAAGTGACATTAAATTTCAGCAGACTATATAAAATTTTCCTTACCAAATTCCACCTACCAAAGGCGCTTCACTCCCCGGCAACGGCGCCAGAAAAGAGTCTTGATGACCCACAAGTATAGGGGATCTATCGTAGTCCTTTCGATAATTAAGAGTGTCGAACCCAGCGAGGAGCAGAAGGAAATGATAAACGGTTTTCAGCAAGGTATTCTCTGCAAGTACTGAAATAAGTGGTAACAGATAGTTTTGTAATGAGATAATTTGTAACGAGCAACAAGTAACAAAAGTAAATAAAGTGCAGCAAGGTGGCCCAATCCTTTTTGTAGCAAAGGACAAGCCTGGACAAACTCTTATATAAGGAAAAGCGCTCCCGAGGACACATGGGAATATCGTCAAGCTAGTTTTCATCACGTTCATATGATTCGCGTTCGGTACTTTGATAATTTGATATGTGGGTGGACCGGTGTTTGGGTGCTGTTCTTACTTGAACAAGCATCCACTTATGATTAACCTCTATTGCAAGCATCCGCGACTACAACAAAAGTATTAAGGTAAACCTAACCATAGCATGAAACATATGGATCCAAATCAGCCCCTTACGAAGCAACGCATAAACTAGGGTTTAAGCTTCTGTCACTCTAGCAACCCATCATCTACTTATTACTTCCCAATGCCTTCCTCTAGGCCCAAATAATGGTGAAGTGTTATGTAGTCGACGTTCACATAACACCACTAGAGGCTAGACAACATACATCTCATCAAAATATCGAACGAATACCAAATTCACATGACTACTAATAGCAAGACTTCTCCCTTGTCCTCAGGAACAAACGTAACTACTCACAAAGCATAAACATGTTCATAATCAGAGGGGTATTAATATGCTTAAAGGATCTGAACATATGATCTTCCACCAATTAAACCAACTAGCATCAACTACAAGGAGTAATTAACACTACTAGCAACCTACTAGCACCAATCCCGGACTTGAAGACAAGAATCGGATACAAGAGATGAACTAGGGTTTTGAGATGAGATGGTGCTGATGAAGACGTTGATGGAGATTGCCCTCTCCCGATGAGAGGAGCGTTGGTGATGACGTGGGTGGTGATTTCCCTCTCCGGGAGGAAAGTTTCCCCGGCAGAACAGCTCTGCCGAAGCTCTAGATTGGATCCGCCAAGGTTCCGCCTCGTGGCGCCAGAGTTTCGTCCCGAAAGGTTGCCTCTTATTTTTTTTCTCAACGAAAGACTTCATATAGGAGAAGATGGTCATCGGAGAGCCACCAGGGGGCCCACGAGGGGGGGGGGCGCCCCCACCCTCGTGAGAAGGGTGTGGGCCCCCTGGTCTTCATCTTTGGCGAGGATTTTTCATTATTTATTATAAGGTGTTCCGTGGAGTTTCAAGACTTTTGGAGTTGTGCAGAATAGGTCTCTAATATTTGCTCCTTTTCCAGCCCAGAATTCCAGCTGCCGGCATTCTCCCTCCTTATGTAAACCTTGTAAAATAAGAGAGAATAGCCATAAGTATTGTGACATAATGTGAAATAACAGCCCATAATGCAATAAATATTGATATAAAAGCATGATGCAAAATGGACGTATCAAAGAGCTTGCGGGTGTCGACGCACGCCTCGAGGCCGAGGGTCTGCGACTGGTGGAGGAGTGGCACAAGCTGAAAGTGGCCATCAACCTTGGGCGCCACCAGCGCGAGCTGGAAAATGCGAAGGCTGAGGCCTCTCTTGCGGCCTCCCGTGAGGCCTGCTCCAGAGCTCTGGAGGAGGCTCGTGAAGCCGACCGCCGTCGGAAGGCTACGGAGAAGCGCGTGTGGGAGCTCCACGCCTAGGGCGCGTCCCTCGAGCAGCAAGTGGAGGCGCGTAAAGCCGCTCTCGCTTCCCTAAGGGGGGCGCCTGCCGATGAAGATGAGGTCCAAAAGCGCGAGGAGGCGTTGGCTCTGGAAGCCATGGAGCGTAGCCTCGAACTTGAGCAACTGGATATGAGGGAACGTCAGGTTGCCCAAGCGGAAGATGCCATCAGGGTTCACGAGGCCAAGATCCAGGAGGAAGTCGACCGCCGGGTGTCCGAGGTTCGCACGTATCTTGAAGGTTGGCATGCCCTGAAGCTGAGGCTTGCGGGGACCGAGGCAGCGGGCAGGACCGCTGCTCTCAGACCCAGGTTAGACGAGGCGGAGAGGCGTGAGGAGGCCATGGCCGCTGCCCTGATCTGGCGCAGGCAGACTTGGCCTCCGCCCATGCCGAGCTGTTTTCTCTTTAGAGACGTGTTGATGACGCCGAGTCCGTCGCGCGGCAAAACAAGGAGGAAGTGCTTCAACGGCGGACGCTGGAGCGCGAGCACGCCCCATGCTTCAGGGCCTTCAGAGCAGGGGCTAATACCTCCCTAGTCTTCATCTGTGACGAGAATGCACCGCTCCCCCACTCGAATGACTACGCCAGTCACCTGACCTTCTTTGCCAACATGGTGACGCGCCTTGAAGCCCGGTCTAACAGGGCTCGCCAGCTTGTGGAAGAGAGAAGTCGCAGTCTTCTTGGGCGCGTGTTCTCCCGCGTCTTCAGCCACCTCCAGAACATCAATCTCAACTTTGATTTCGACGCCGCTATTGCTCCCGTGCCGGAAGCCATCTGAGGCGACTTGGCGCGATGGGTTGAAGACCATGTGGATGCGCTAGTCAGGGCCTTCGCCTCTGATGATGACAGGGTTGTGGTTGTGGCGGACGAAGGGAACATGGTCGATGACGGAGACGTCGGCGCCGGAGAAGGTAGAGGCGACGAAAATGATGGGGACAATGATGCCAGTGGTGCGTCTAAAGACGACATGGGGGACGTGGCGAGCGACATATCCGGCTGATTCCTGGTCCCTTTACTGCTTCACCCTGTATGCAAGAAACTCGGGCGTGGCGCCTAAAGATTGTGAGAGCATTTTGGGAGGGGGAGCCCCTGATGTAAGCAAATCATGATTTCTACTCCTTTATGCCAAGCCGAGAGTGTGTTTTGGTCAGTCATGAGTCCGACGACAAGTTTTGCCGCAGCGTTTTACCTTAGCTGGATAGGGTCCTGAATCACTTCGTAAGGTCGAGAGTCGCCACGGGGCTCCTGAAGGGTCTGCTGATCCGCCCGAGAGGGCCTCGCGAGGTTCCTGCGCCGATCAGCGCGCGTGGCGCGCGTGCTGTGCGCAGCCCCGCTCGCGAGGGGCCCATGAGGGGGAGGCGGCAAGCGTGAGCTCCAGAATAAGGCAAGAACCAGATGGCAAGAAATCGCTTGAACGATAAAGTACACCCCCGCATGCATCAACAAAAGCTCGACTTCAACTTAAATCCAAATCCAAAAAGCAAGGCTACACAAGAAGAGATCCAAAGCAAATGGCCGCGTCCGGCACCTAGTCTAGTCTTCTGGTCTTCGAGTCTTCTCGCCAGCGCGGAGCTAAGTGCTGCAACTAGGCGTGGGAGGGAGCCCCAGGGCCTGAGGCCGGCACCCCTAAGACTCCAGGACGTGTACAACCCCACTCATTATTACGTGAGAGTGTCACGGGCGGCGAGCTTCACAGGCACCGGGCCTTCTTCACAGGAACCAGCCTTGCTTCATATCGCTAGACGAGGGGCCCGCCTTGCGCCACCCCCTGCCACCGTCGGGACGACCAAAAACCGGGACGACCCAACGAGGGCAGAGGGGACGCCAGCGGCGCCCTTAGCGACCACGGGTCCTCTGCCGGGGGAAAGGTCGCGGTCGCCACCCGACAGAGGGCCTACCTCCGAGTGTTGCCTTGCTCCGCATGACTCGGGGAGGGGCCTTGCTCCTGGCCCCTTCCACGCAGCCCCCGGCGGGTCTCTCCTGTCGGGCCGGAACCACCGTTCGGCGCCGGGGCCTGGTTCATCTATGACTCATGGTTAGTGTAAGCTTGCTCCTGAGAGATTAGTGGTGCCATATATCTGTTGTCGACGGTGCGGTTGGCGGGGCTCTCCGGCGGCTCCTGGAAGGCTTCAGCTCCCAATGCTTCCTCCTCCCAACCTGGCCTGAGAAACGAGCCAGGGTCGTCCTCCGGTGTGTACTCCTAATCCATCATGCGGGGCACATAGGCTTCTGGGGCTGTTACCTCGAACACCTCACCGTAGTGCCCCACACTCCATGTCGCCGACCCAGCGCAGCGTCTTGAGGGTGATAACGTGACACCCCGCTAGGGCCATGGGGGGCAACGCTCGTGCCCGTGCCCACCAGAGGCGGCGCGAGGGCAAAGGGGCCCACGGCGCCGCCGGCCGTCCTCGAGCTAGGGACGCCCCCAGGCGCACCCGAGGGCGCGCGATTGCAGCATGGCCCGTCATGAGGTCCAGTGGTGGCTCAGGAATGAAGCAGCTAGCAGAAAGGCGGCGCTCCTAATGCCGCCGCATCCAGCAGCTCAGCGACACGTTCCAGCAGTGCATCGCGTCCGCTCTCCATCAGCCGCCACCACAGCAACTCCCGTGCCACCATGAGCGCGGCCCGCATGTTCGCCTGCTCCCGCCGAGTGTGTGGTGCCGTTGCTGCGGCATGGCTTGCGGCCCTTGCAGCGGCTCGCGTTTGCCGTGGAGTGAGGGTGGATGATGCCTGGCCGTGCTGCCCGTGCCCTGCAGTGTTAGGCGGCGCCCGTGCCGCTTGGGGCGCGGGGTCGAGATCTTCGTGGGCTGGTGTCGCCGCCCGGGCTGGCCAAGCTGCCCAGTGGTCGGAGTCAGCCCTTGGGTCGCCGGACATCGGGGTCGTGGAGCCGCGACGAGTCGATTGGCAAGGAAGAGAATCCAGCGCACCCCTACCTGGCATGCCAAATGTCGAATCTGGGGTTCCGGCAGACCCTTAAGGTTCGAACACTGGGGTGCACGCGAAGTTCTTTCCCTTCTACCGATCTACGCCCTAGCTCGCTAAGGTCTCGCGGATGAACTCGACGCACTCGCAACACAAAGACACAAGATTTATACTGGTTCAAGCCACCGTTGTGGTGTAATACCCTACTCTAGTGTGGTGGTGGTGGGTTGCCTCTTGGGCTGATGATGAACTGTACAAGGGGAAGAGCAGCCTCTTGAGGTTGAGGTGTTCTTGTGTTCGGTGTGGCTAAGGGTTGGCTCTTGATCCTCTCCCCTTCTCTTTGTGGTGGCTAGTTCTATTTATAGAGGCCCTGGTCCTCTTCCCAAGTATTGAGCGGGAAGGGAGCCAACAATGGCGGCCAATTTGAAAGGGGACAGCTAGTACGAGCTATCCTGATAAAAGGTGGTCTTCGCCTGCCAAAGGTTCTGGTGATGACGCGGTCTTGGGCTCCACGGTGACCTCCGTCCTGCCGTCCTGCGGGTCTTGGTCTCGTTGCACCAATATGGAAACCTTTCCTTGATGCCTCGGTACTCCATGCCTGCACTTGCCTCCTTACACAAAATAGGAAGCAAGGACACTACGCACGCTGGCGCCTGCCTGGTGTCGATCGTCACGACTCACGTCATGAGAGCCTCGCGAGGTTTACCCCGCCTTGATATCTCCGCTCCTCGTGAGGCAGCCTGGTGAGGCTGATGTTGAGGAGGTCTTGCGCCATCCGCCTCGCGAGGCTTGGCCCCTCACGAGGATCTTGTCTCCTTGTCGATGAAGATGGGCCGTACAAGCCTGCCAACACAACCACGCCATGGGCCGCAGGCAGGCAAGTCTGGGGACCCCCATTCCCAGAACGCCGACACACTAATGATTCTCTTAGCCATGTTACACTTGAGCATGAAAATAGCTTATTGAAGGGAATTATAGAGAAAGGTGTTTACAACAGCCTTGCCGAAAGTTTGCAATTTGAGGAAATTGTACGCAAGCAAGGAAGATACTGGAAGAATCAAGGAATTGGTTTTGAATGAAAGTTCAATGCCAATGGAGTTGAGTGGGAAGAAGATCAATACCCCAAGACGAAGTTTGCTCCTCAACAAGAGAAGTATGATCCTACTTCTTTCCAAGGAACACAAGCTCAAGATGATCTTCCACCACAAGACCACAAGCAAAAAGGCAAGGACAAGCTTCAAGAGGAGATTGATGCATTTGAAGAATCTCCCAAGGCCTTGGTCAAGTGGGTTCCCAAGACTACATCAAGTTCCACTTCATCAAGTACGACTACAACTCCAAGGATTCCCATCAAGATGGTGTGGATCCTGAAGAAGAAGAACTAGAGAGTTCTTGAGGGTGACTCCGCCAACATACTTCACTCAAATCTTTTGGCAAGGACATGTGCAAACAACTTCCATATCTTGCACTAGTTCAAGGAGTCACGAACCCTCTTGTTAGTAAAAAAGGGACAAGTTAACCTAATGCTTTCATGGACATCATCTTATGTGAAAGTCACTCTATGTCTACGAATATCCTTGTTTGTTCCTTGTGGGACTAACCCGTGTAGGTATTGAAAGTGCAACTCACTCCAATGGATTGCTCCAAATGATCTACATCAACATTGAGCATCTTGCTACGTCTTGAGCTCGCGTTGGTTTTCCCCAGTTTTTGAGATGATGCAGTAGAGTAGCGTAAGTATTTACCACAGTTTTTGAGAAGCGTAAGTATTTACCATAGTTTTTGAGAACCAAGGTATCAATCTAGTAGGAGCCCACCCTCAAGTCCCTCGTACCTGCACAAAGCGATAGCTACTCGCAACCAACGCGATTAGGGGTTGTCAAGCCCTTCGTGGTCACTTACGAGAGTGAGATCTGATAGATAGAATATTTTTAGTATTTTTGATATAAAGATGCAAAGTAAAAAGTAAAGGCAAAGTAAATAGCAAAACAATATAAAAGTGATGGAGATTGATATGATGAGAATAGACACGGGGGCCATAGGTTTCACTAGTGGCTTCTTTCAAGAGCATAAGTATTCTACGGTGGGTGAACAAATTACTGTTGAGCAATTGACAGAATTGTGCATAATTATGAGAATATCTAGGCATGATCATGTATATAGGCATCACGTCCGTGACAAGTAGATCGAAACGATTCTGCATCTACTACTATTACTCCACTCATCGACCGCTATCCAGCATGCATCTAGAGTATTAAGTTAAAAATAGAGTAACGCCGTAAGCAAGATGACATGATGTAGAGAGATAAATTCATGCAATATGAAATAAACCCCATCTTGTTATCCTCGATGGCAACGATACAATACGTGCCTTGCTGCCCCTTCTGTCACTGGGTAAGGACACCGCAAGATCGAACCCAAAGCTAAGCACTTCTCCCATGGAAAGAACTACCAATCTAGTTGGCCAAACCAAATGGATAATTCGAAGAGACTTTCAAAGATAACCAATCATGCATAAAAGAATTCAGAGAAGATTCAAATATTATTCATAGATAGACTTGATCATAAACCCACAATTCATCGGTCTCAACAAACACACCGCAAAAAGAAGATTACATCGAATAGATCTCCACGAGAGAGGGGGAGAACTTTGTATTGAGATTCAAAGAGAGAGAAGAAGCCATCTAGCTACTAACTATGGACCCGAAGGTCTGAGGTAAACTACTCACACTTCATCGGAGGGGCTAGGATGATGTAGAAGCCCTCCGTGATGACGGCCCTCTTCCGGCGGAGCTCCGGAACAGGCCCCAAGATGGGATATCGTGGATACAAAAAGTTGTGGCGGTGGAATTAGGGTTTTGGCTCCTGTTCTGATCGTTTGGGGGTACGTGTGTATATATAGGAGGAAGGAGTATGTCGGTGGAGCACCGAGGGGCCCACGAGGCAGGGGGCGCGCCCCCCACCCTCGTGACCACCTCTTTGATCCCTTGCAGTAGGGTCCAAGTCTCCTGGATCACGTTCGGCGAGAAAATCACGTTTCCGGAGATTTTATTCCGTTTGGACTCCGTTTGATATTCTGTTTATCCGAAACACTGAAATAGGCAAAAAAACAGCAATTTTGGGCTGGGCCTGCGGTTAATAGGTTAGTCCCAAAAATAATATAAAAGTGGAAAATAAAGCCCAATATAGTCCAAAACAGTAGATAATATAGCATGGAGCAATCAAAAATTATAGATACGTTGGAGACGTATTAGGCATCCCCAAGCTTAATTCCTGCTCGTCCTCGAGTAGGTAAATGATAAAAAGAGAATTTTTGATGCGGAGTGCTACTTGGCATAATTTCAATGTAAATCTTCTTAATTGTGGTATGAATATTTAGATTAGAAAGATTCAAGACAAAAGTTTATATTGACATAGAAAATAATAATACTTCAAGCATACTAACAAAGCAATTATGTCTTCTCAAAATAACATGGCCAAAGAAAGTTATCCCTACAAAATCATATAGTCTCGCTATGCTCCATCTTCCCCACACAAAGTATTTAAATCATGCACAACCCCGATGACAAGCCAAGCAATTGTTTCATACTCTAACTTTTTCAAAACTTTTTCAATCTTCACGTAATACATGAGCGTGAGCCATGGATATAGCACTATAGGTGGAATGGAATGGCGGTTGTGGAGAAGACAAAAAAAGGAGAAGATAGTCTCACATCGACAAGGCGTATAAACGGGCTATGGAGATGCCCATCAATAGATATCAATGTGAGTGAGTAGGGATTGCCATGCAACGGATGCACTAGAGCTATAAATGTATGAAAGCTCAACAAAAGGAACTAGTGGGTGTGCATCCAACTTGCTTGCTCACGAAGACCTAGGGCAATTTGAGGAAGCCCATCATTGGAATATACAAGCCAAGTTCTATAACGTAAAATTCCCACTAGTATATGAAAGTGACAACATATGAGACTCTCTATATGATGAACATGGTGCTACTTTGAAGCACAATATATGAGACTTGCTATATCATGGTGCTACTTTGAAGCACAAGTGTGGAAAAAAGGATAGTAGCATTGCCCCTTTTAATTTATTTATTTATTTTTTGGGGGGCCTTCTTTTTTTTTCTTTGGCCTTTCTCTTTTTTTGGGACAATGCTCTATTGAATGATGATCATCACACTTCTATTTATTTACAACTCAATGATTACAACTTGATACTAAAACAGAGTATGACTCTATGTGAATGCCTGCGGCGGTGTACCGGGATATGCAATGAATCACGAGTGACAAGTATGAAAGAATTATGAACGGTGGCTTTGCCACAAATACTATGTCAACTACATGATCATGCTAAGCAATATGACAATGATGGATGTGTCATGATGAACTAGATGGTGGAAAGTTGCATGGCAATATATGTCGGAATGGCTATGGAAATGTCATAATAGGTAGGTATGGTGGCTGTTTTGAGGAAGGTATATGGTAGATGTATGATACCGGCGAAAGTTGCGCGGTATTAGAGAGGCTAGCAAGGGTGGAAGGGTGAGAGTGCGTATAATCTATGGACTCAACATTAGTCATAAAGAACTCATATACTTATTGCAAAAATTTAGAAGTTATCAAAGCAAAGTATTATGTGCATGCTCCTAGGGGGATAGATTGGTAGGAAAAGACCATCGCACATCCCCGACCGCCACTCATAAGGAAGACAATCAATAAATAAATCATGCTCCGACTTCATCACATAACGGTTCACCATACGTGCATGCTACGGGAATCACAAACTTCAACACAAGTATTCTTTAAATTCACAACTACTCAACTAGCATGACTTTAATATTATGACCTCCATATCTCAAAACAATTATCATGCTTCAATCTTTTCTTAGTATTCAACACACTCAAAAGAAAGTTTCACAAATCTTGAATACCAAGCATATTATTATTAGGCAAATTACCATGCTATTAAGAGACTCTCAAATTAATTTAAGTGAAGCATGAGAGATCAATAGTTTCTTTAAAACATATCCACCACCGTGCTCTAAAAGATCTAAGTGAGGCACATAGAGCAAAATTATCTAGCTCAAAAGATATAAGTGAAGCACATAAAGCAAAATTATCTAGCTCAAAAGATATAAGTGAAGCACATAGAGCATTCTATTAAATTTTAATTCATGTATGGCTCTCTCAAAAGGTGTGTACAGCAAGGATGATTGTGGCATACTAAAAAACAAAGACACAAATAATACAAGACACTCCAAGCAAAGCACATATCATGTTGGTGAATAAAAATATAGCTCCAAGTAAATTACTGATGGAAGTGGACGAAAGAGGGGATGCCTTCCGGGGGCATCCCCAAGCTTTGAGTATTTGGTGTCCTTGGATTATCTTGGGGGTTCCATGGGCATCCCAAAGCTTAATCTCTTGCCACTCCTTGTTCCATTATCCATCAAAAGAATTCACCCAAAACTTGAAAACTTCACAACACAAAACTCAAGATAGAAAACTCGTGAGCTCCGTTAGCGAAAGAAAACAAAAGACCACTTCAAGGTACTGTAATGAATTCATTATTTGTTTATATTGGTGTTAAACCTACTGTATTCCAACTTCTCTATGGATTATAAACTATTTTACTAGCCATAGATTCATCAAAATAAGCAAACAACACACGAAAAACAGAATCTGTCAAAAGCAGAACAGTCTGTAGTAATATGTAGCTAGCGCAAGATCTGGAACCCCAAAAATTCAAAAATAAATTTTTTGACGTGAGTAATTTATATATTAATCATATGCAAAACTAATTAACTAAATAGCACTCTTCAAATAAAAATTACAGCAGTTCTCGTGAGTGCTAAAGTTTCTGTTTTTTACAGCAAGTTCAACAAGACTTTCCCCAAGTCTTCCCAACGGTTCTACTTGGCACAAACACTAATTAAACACAAAAAACACAACCAAAACAGAGGCTAAATAATTTATTTATTACTAAACAGGAGAAAAAAGCAAGGAATAAAAATAAAATTGGGTTGCCTCCCAACAAGTGCTATCGTTTAACGCCCCTAGCTAGGCACAACGAGCAAGGATAGATCTGGGTATTGCCATCTTTGGTAGGCAATCCATAAGTGGCTCTCATGATAGTTTCATATGGTAATTTTATTTTATTTCTTGGAAAGTGTTCCATGCCCTTTTTTAATGGAAATTGAAATCTAATATTCCCTTCCTTCATATCAATAATCGCACCAACCGTTCTAAGGAATGGTCTACCAAGAATAATAGGGCAAGAAGGATTGCAATCTATATCAAGAACAATGAAATCTATGGGCACATAATTCCTATTTGCAACAATAAGAACATCACTAATTCTTCCCATAGGTTTCTTAATAGTGGAATCCGCAAGATGCAAGTTTAGAGAGCAATCATCAAAATTACGGAAATCTAGTAAATCACACAAAGTCTTAGGAATAGTAGAGACAGTAGCACCCAAATCACACAAAGCATAAAAATCATGATCTTTAATTTTAATTTTAATAGTTGGTTCCCACTCATCATAGAGTTTTCTAGGGATAGAAACTTTCAACTCAAGTTTTTCTTCATAAGATTGCATCAAGGCATCAACAATATGTTCGGTGAAGGCTTTATTTTGACTATAAGCATGTGGAGAATTTAGCATGGATTGCAACAAGGAAATACAATCAATCAAAGAGCAATTTTCATAATTAAATTCATTTAAATTCAATATAGTGGGTTTAGCAACATCTATATTTTTATTTCTTTCAATCCCACTTTCATCAATTTCATCATTAAGATCTAAACACTCCGAATTTTTAGAACACCTTCTAGGTAAAGGAAGATCATATTCAGTTTCATCAAGATTCATATTGCAAAATAAAGATTTAATAGGAGACACATCAATAACTTTTAGATATTCATCTTGATTTTCATAGGAATTGGAAGAACAAGCTTTAATAAAGGCATTTTTAGAAGCACGCATCCTAGAAGTTCTTTCTTCACACTCATCAATTGAAATTCTCATGGGTTTTAGACACTCATTAATATCATGCTTAGGTGGAATAGATCTAAGTTTCAAAGCATCAACATCAAGAGCAATTCTATCAACGTTCCTAGCCAAATCATCAATCTTAAGCAATTTCTCTTCAATCATAGCATTAAAATTCTTTTGCGAAGAAATAAATTCTTTAATATTAGATTCAAAATCAGAGGGCATCTTATTATAATTTCCATAAGAGTTGTTGTAGGAATTCCCATAATTATTAGAAGGATTACTAGGATATGGCCTAGGATTAAATTTCCCTCTATAAGCGTTGTTACCAAAATTATTCCTACCAACAAAATTCCCATCCATAGATTCATTGTTATTCTCAATCAAAGTAGACAAAGGCATATCATTAGGATCAGAAGAAGCACTCTTAGTAGCAAATAATTTCATAAGTTCATCCATCTTTCCACTCAACACATTAATTTCTTCTATTGCATGCACTTTTTTATTAGAAGTTCTTTCAGTATGCCATTGAGAATAATTAACCATAATATTATCTAGGAGTTTAGTAGCATCTCCTAAAGTGATTTCCCTAAAAGTGCCTCCCGCGGCTAAATCTAAAAGATTTCTAGAAGCAAAATTCAATCCAGCATAAAATTTTTGTATAATCATCCACAAATTCAAAGCATGAGTAGGGCAATTACGTATCATTAATTCCATTCTCTCCCAAGCTTGTGCAACATGTTCATGATCAAGTTGTTTAAAGTTCATTATATCGTTTCTAAGAGAGATGATCTTAGCGGGAGGAAAATACTTAGATATAAAAGCATCTTTGCATTTGTTCCATGAATCAATACTATTCTTAGGCAAAGACGAAAACCAAGCTTTAGCACGATCTCTAAGAGAAAAAGGAAATAGCTTCAGTTTAACGACATCATTATTGACATCTTTTTTCTTTTGCATATCACATAAATCAACGAAGCTATTCAGATGAGTAGCGGCATCTTCACTAGGAAGGCCGGCAAATTGATCTTTCATAACAAGATTCAACAAAGTAGTATTAATTTCACAAGATTCAGCATCGGTAAGAGGAGCAATCGGAGTGCTAAGGAAATCATTATTATTGGTATTGGTGAAGTCACACAATTTAGTAGCATCTTGAGCCATCGCGACAAACAAGCAATCTAACACATGGGCAAACAAAAAGCAAGCGGACAAAAAGAGGCAAATAGAGAGGGAGGATGGAGAGATAGGGCGAATAAAACGGCAAGGGTGAATTGGGGGGAGAGGAAAACGAGAGGAAAATGGCAAATAATGTAATGCGAGAGATAGGGATTGTGATGGGTACTTGGTATGTTGACTTTTTGCATAAACTCCCCGGCAACGGCGCCAGAAATCCTTCTTGCTACATCTTGAGCTCGCGTTGGTTTTCCCCATAGAGGAAGGGATGATGCAGCAGAGTAGAGTAAGTATTTCCCTCAGTTTTTGAGAACCAAGGTATCAATCCAGTCGGAGCCCACGCTCAAGTCCCTCGTACCTGCACAAAGCGATAGCTACTCGCAACCAACACGATTAGGGGTTGTCAAGCCCTTCGCGGTCACTTACGAGAGTGAGATCTGATAGATAGAATATTTTTAGTATTTTTGATATAAAGATGCAAAGTAAAAAGTAAAGGCAAAGTAAATAGCAAAACAATATAAAAGTGATGGAGATTGATATGATGAGAATAGACCCGGGGCCATAGGTTTCACTAGTGGCTTCTCTCAAGAGCATAAGTATTCTACGGTGGGTGAACAAATTACTGTTGAGCAATTGATAGAATTGTGCATAATTATGAGAATATCTAGGCATGATCATGTATATAGGCATCATGTCTGTGACAAGTAGATCGAAACGATTCTGCATCTACTACTATTACTCCACTCATCGACCGCTATCCAGCATGCATCTAGAGTATTAAGTTAAAAACAGAGTAACGCCTTAGGCAAGATGACATGATGTAGAGAGATAAATTCATGCAATATGAAATAAACCCCATCTTGTTATCCTCGATGGCAACGATACAATACGTGCCTTGCTGCCCCTTCTGTCACTGGGTAAGGACACCGCAAGATCGAACCCAAAGCTAAGCACTTCTCCCATGGCAAGAACTACCAATCTAGTTGGCCAAACCAAATGGATAATTTGAAGATACTTGCAAAGATAACCAATCATGCATAAAAGAATTCAGAGAAGATTCAAATATTATTCATAGATAGACTTGATCATAAACCCACAATTCATCGGTCTCAACAAACACACCGCAAAAAGAAGATTACATCGAATAGATCTCCATGAGAGAGGGGGAGAACTTTGTATTGAGATTCAAAGAGAGAGAAGAAGCCATCTAGCTACTAACTATGGACCCGAAGGTCTGAGGTAAACTACTCACACTTCATCGGAGGGGCTAGGATGATGTAGAAGCCCTCCGTGATGACGGCCCTCTTCCAGCGGAGCTCCGGAACATGCCCCAAGATGGGATGTCATGGATACAGAAAGTTGCGGCGGTGGAATTAGGGTTTTGGCTCCTGTTCTGATCGTTTGGGGGTACGTGTGTATATATAGGAGGAAGGAGTACGTCGGTGGAGCACTGAGGGGCCCAAGAGGCAAGGGGCGCGCCCTAGGGGGGGCGCCCCCCACCCTCGTGACCACCTCATTGATCCCTTGCAGTAGGGTCCAAGTCTCCTGGATCACGTTCGGCGAGAAAATCACGTTTCCGAAGATTTTATTCCATTTGGACTCCGTTTGATATTCTGTTTATCCGAACCACTGAAATAGGCAAAAATAGCAATTCTGAGCTGGGCCTCTGGTTAATAGGTTAGTCCCAAAAATAATATAAAAGTGGAAAATAAAGCCCAATATAGTCCAAAACAGTAGATAATATAGCATGGAGCAATCAAAAATTATAGATACGTTGGAGACGTATCACATCTACATCTTCAACACCTACATGAAGTCATCATCGACAAAACCCAAGGTTAGTTCATCCCTCTTAGGGGGGATATCACATCTAGGGGGAGCTTTACTCTAATCAATTGAGCTAAAGCAACTCTAATGGTGTGAACACAACAATGCTTTATGTAAAAGTGGCAACCCCACTTGTGCTTAAACGATGAGTATGACCTACGATCAAATGCTCTCATTTGACTCTCAGTCAATATACTCATATATAGATGACCTAGTCATCTCCAATTGCTTGATAGATTCTAGAGTGTTTGTGCATGCTTTGCCACGTATTTCATTTGCCATTTATTGTGTCAGCATGTTGGTTGCATATTTTACTCATTCGAGGGCATCCACTTGTTGTTTTGATTGTTTGGCGTTTTTCTCTTTTGCCAAGTGGATGGACAAGAATGCCTAAGACCCCCCTCTAGGTATCTATGCTTTTCTCGTCTCAAACTCTATTCATGCTACATCACAAAGTTTGATCTCGTTAGATTCGAACCACTCTATGTGAGGAGCACTCACAGTCCCCGAGTCGTCATAGACTTAAACTTCCAAAACTCTTTGTGCATTACGATATGACCAAGTCATCCACTTCGGTCACACCGAGTTCACTAAGTTGATCTAGGTTTTCCATCTCGGTGCAACCGATTTGAACTTTTCGGTCACACCGAGTTGCAGTAACCGCTCGCGATTCTGCATCTCGGTGCCACCAAGTTGTTCCACTCGGTCACACCGACACGGTCGGGATATATATACCCACGGGTGAGATTTTGGAAATTTCTTATAACTCTAAGCCCGTGCCTGTGTCCTGCTCTGCCTCCTCAGGTCTCAGGATCATCTCCTCGCCGCCAGCGACCTCCTGCCGCTGGTTTCCAACACCGTCAATGGAAATCTGCCCCGCTGTTGCTGCCGTAGCGAACCTCCGCCGAACTAGGGTATGGGTTCGACTCTATGTGCTATTCCTTAACTCCGACTCATAGCACATTGCTTTGCCAGGATCATGACCACATATGCAAACAATACATCCACTAAAAACTTCCTTTAGGTTAGATTGGATTTGAAAATTTAGGGTTAGGTCTCTGCCGAATTCAAATTGGACCGACCGAATTGTAGATATCGGTCTCACCAATTTGGCTTAGGCCATAGCACACGCATTTTCGGTCTGACCGAAAATTCCAAATTGATGTGACAGAGTTCGATTCTTTGTGAAACCCTAGCAGTCTCAGTACCACCGAACTGTGACTCAGTCTGACCGAGTTCACTAGTTTAGGTTCCAAAAGCTGCTTCGGTATCACCGAGTTTATAAAATCGGTAGCTCCGAAATGCTTTCTGTGGAGAACTAAAACTAAGTTTTTCAGTCATCTATTTTGCAAAAGCTCTGTATTTTGTGATGCTCATCCACTCTACCTCATCTACATCTATTCATAGGGTTGCTGTCAGTGATTGACAACATGTCTGACCAGAGTGACAGTCAGAACAAATATGAGCAACATGTGCAATTGAGTGAGGGTTCAAATCCCTCAAGCAGCTATGATGAGGGAGTAGAAGCACACCCAATAACTTGCCCAAGGCAGCCACTAGAGCAAGGAAGAAGAAAACCTCAAACTCCAAGGATGAAGACTATGTGGCTGTTGAGGATGAGGCGACCTCAAAGAAGAAAGTGCTGAAGAAGGAGTATGGCTCAACTGCTACAACAAAGCCAGGGATGCATGAGAGGGCACCTGCCAAGAGAATGCCAACATCCAAGCCTAGGAAAGAAGCCTTGGAAGAAACTATGAAGTTCATCTTGAACCCAAAGAGGCTGGAGAAGGCAAGAAGAGAAAAGGGAGGGTCAAGAAGACCACTGCCAGAGTCCAAGGGAGATCATCCATGTTTAAGGATCTAGCAGAAGAAGAGGAAGAGGAAGAGGATGCTCCAGCACCCAAAGCTCAGAAGCTTATGGGAGATGTATTAAGTCAGGGGCTGCAACATAAAAGCCCAAGTCTTCTCCCAAAGCTCAAGCTCAGAAGTCAAAGCCCAAGAGAAACACTAGAAGTATTCCTACTGAAGAGAAAAACAAGGCCCCAGTGCCTCAAGCTGAAGAAGAGGATGATGAGTCTCTTGTTTTGAGGAAACTGAAACCTGAGATCCCAGACCACAATGATGCTCATCCAGTGGCTGAAGACATGCACATCAGAAAAGATGCTGGACTGAGATTGTGCAGATAGTTTGATCCCTATGCTGCTAGGAGGAGGACTGCAGTTGATTACAGATTTCATACAAAAGAACAACAAGACTTCTATGAGACAATTTTTCTCGACAAGAAACCCATTGTTTGTGACATGAGATGGGTCGATTGGGAATACATTAAGGAGAATGAAGATCACTTACCAGGAGTATATGATAGCTTCAAAGCATGTGGAGTAGATGAGTTTGTTGGACAAAAGCTCACAAAATGGAATGATGAGCTGATCATGCAGTTTTACTCCACTGCTCACTTTTACCCAGATGGGAGGATCATATGGATGTCTGAAGGTACTAGGTACCAATCCATTGTTGAAGAATGGGCCAAGCTGATCAATGCCCCAGAGGAACATGAGGATGACCTGGATGTGTATGCCAAGAATAAGAAAGACCACAACTCCATGGCAAACATGTACAAATAGATCCCTGATAAAGCTTTGGAGACTCACAAGCTTGGATCTGTACATTACTTGTTGTTTGTCTGCCTACCATCAACTGGATCCTTAGGCACACACTGCTACCCAAGTCTGGAGATCACAAGATGGTTAGAGGACATTCCGTCAACATGCTGCAAATCCTTGATGTCCCTCAGAAGTTTAAAGTCATGAGCCTGATTGTAGAGACAATCAAAAGGACAGCTGCTGACCAAAAGAGAAGCTGTGGGTATGCTCCACATATTCAGGAGCTCATCAATTCTAAGATGGGCACAAGAACATACTTGTTGGACAAGGAGCATATATCCCTATATCCTGAATATGAAGACAATGAAGTTTTCATGAATGAGAATGAACCGTCATCAGCTCAAGCACAGGAGAAGAGAGCCAAAGCTAAGGCGTAGAAAGCTGCAAGGATGCCAAGTGCAGAAGAAGCATCCCAGGTGTTCCTCAAGTCAAAACAAGATCAATTGGGCTATCTGATTCAAGCTACACTGAGGATTGAGAAGGGCTTGGCCACCCTGACTCAGAATCAGGAGAGCCTGGAGAGGATTGTTGGGACAAAATTTTATGATCTTGATTTGAAGGTTACTGAAATCCAGATAGCTATTGAGCAGCTCCAGGAAGAAGCAGAAGAGAGGAAAGGGAAGGCAACTATTGATGCTTTTCAGTGAGTACCAAGGAGTCAGAGGTCTGCTGCAGTGCCTGTACCTGTTTCTGGAGCTATATTGTCTACACCAGCAGCTACAGCTTCAGTGCCACCTCCAGCAGCCACTCCACCAGCTCCAACTACATCGACAGATGCCTTTGTCATTGGAGTTCTCTCTACACCACCTCCCGAAGACCGAGCCTGAGAGATGCATAGCACTATGCATTTTCAAACTTTTTGGTAACTTGTTGCCAAAGGGGGAGCAATATGTATAGATCATTGGCTTCGAGAGAGAGTGTTTTGCCTTTTATCTCTCTTCTTTTTGGTTGAACCTGTTTATGCGCTTGGTTGATACACTATGTCTTTATCTATGTGAGATACATGTTTGATCGTGTGATTGATCATATACTACCTTAATGCTTGCTTGGATGATATTATCTATCTCTTATATTCCATATATGATCATTCACTTTGCTTGGTGATGAGTGCATTGTAACACCCCGTATGTAATTTGCCATATTTGTATTCCAACTCTTTCCATTTCTGGCTCTAAGTTATGATATTCCCTCGTGGTTGAGTTTTGTATTTGTTTTGCATTTTGTCCATGTCATGCATCTCATATCATGTCATCATATGCATCGCATTTGCATACGTGTTCGTCTCATGCATCTGAGCATTTTCCCCGTTGTCCGTTTTGCGATCCGACACTCCTATGTCCTCCGACGCCTCCCTTTTGCCTTTTTTTCGTGTGCGGGTGTTAAACATTCTCGGATTGGACCGAGATTTGCCATGCGGCCTTGGTACACTACCCGTAGACCGCCTGTCAAGTTTCGTGCCATTTGGAGTCCGTTTGATACTCCAACGGTTAACCGAGGAACCGTATAGGCTTCGTGTGTGTTGCAGCCCAAAACCCCTCCAAAGTGGGCCAAAACCCATCAAAAACCCCTCCATCCTCTCGGTCGTTCGATCACGATCGCGTGACCGAAAACCGCACCTCATTTGGACTCTCCTAGCTCCCAGAATTTATAAATAGGCCTCCCCCTCCGAAATTCGCGGATGAAACCCTAACTATCCCTCTCCTCGCGCCGCCGGACGCTTCCCTCCACCGGCCGGACATGTCCGCTGCCCTCACCGCGCCACATGTCGGCCCCTGATTTGGCGAGCTGCCGTGCCCACTTAGCCGCCCCACGCCGGCCCGCCAGGCCCAGGCAGGGCCCTTCCCGGCCCGCGCTCGGTCGTCGCCGCCCCACGGGCTCCCCGATCCGCGTCCCCCGTGCCGGATCTCCGCGCCGACTGCGCCT
>NC_041392.1:245656766-245692489 GCF_002162155.2 Triticum dicoccoides | reverse complement strand
CGGAATCCTCACTCCTCCTCGCCGCTCGACTTCCGCGCACGCCGCCCGCCGCCGCCTCGCTCACCTCGCCGGCCGTGTCGCCTCCGCCGGTGCGCGCCACCGCCAGGAGCTACGGCCGCCACCCTCTGCTTCCTCTCTGGCGAACACCTTCCCCGACGATCATCGTGAACCGCGCCAGATCTGGATCAGGCAACCTAGGGTTGACCTCTATTTTTGCCTAAGTCTTTTTCTGCATATTTTTCTAGCTATGTTCATCAGGCCACATCTCATCATCCATTGCTCCGTTTCATGCGTGTGGCATATCAAAATGTTCATCTGTTTGTCCTCTTCATTTCATTCCATTGAACTAGGCTTCTTTGAGTCCATCTTGATGCCTAAAATGCTGTTGCAAGACTGCTATAAAATGTTAGTTTCTGTTTCTTAACAGATTATGGGCATTTGGCTTTTTTGCCATGATTAATGTGTGCCTCCTTTGGACTTGAGCTCTACATGTGCTTTGGGCTATGCCATGCCATCTTTCCAGGTGTGTATGACATGTATTCTTGTGATCAATGTGGTGACTAGCACAAGCATGCAAAGTAGCTCTCGTGATGTTGCTGATTTCAGGGACTTAGAATTCTTCCAAGTCATTTCCCTGATGTTATTTTTATGCCATGTATTCATGTTGATATAGAGAAATCCATGCCTCTTTTGAGCATGTTTAGTAAGGATGATTTTTAGATATTGTTATTTTCTATCCATCCATGTCTTTGTTTGCATTTATGGAGTACCCTAGCATGACACAATCTTGCTCTACTTTTGCTATAAAATGTTCCTGGCAGATTGTTTACGTGTTAATCAATTTTGCCAAGGTTATTGTAGTTGATACATGGATGCTATGAGGTTGTTCTTGCCATGTTTAGCTTCTAGATCATGTCTTCTTGCTGGGTGTATTGTTAGTTTGTCATGCAATGCCTTGAGTTGAGTGCATCGAGCTCGCAAACATGCCTACGTAACTATTTTTTGCCATGTCCAGTTTTCTGCTAAGTCTGAATCTGTTAACGAAACTTGCTATGTTTACATGGGTGCCATCATATCTTCTGATCCTTTTTGGCTTATGGTCAGTAAGGGACTTTTGTTATATGCTTTGCTTTGATTCATTCCATGCCTTGCTTTGCTATGTCCTGTTCCTGTAGCATGTTGATATCTTGCTCCAAACATTGCTTCGTGATGTTAATTCCTGGCATGTTGTTATTTTCACTAAGTCTGTGATGCTGTTATCTTTTGCACTTTTGCCATGCTTGTTTCAACCTCCTATTGTGTGATTTAGCCGTAGCTCAGTGTTCATCTTTTGTCAAGCATCTTGAGTAGATCACTGTCATGTGCTTTGTTGCTATGTTGGAGTGCAGTAGCTTAGTTTCTTGTTGCATTCTAGATGGCATCGTGCTGTTAATCGCAGATTTGTGCCATTATTGTTTTGCTTTCCATTTGCAAACCGTGCATCCGATTCCGGTGATCTTTATATCGATTTCGACCGAAATCAACTCATCTTTCCAGAGGCGCTCTGGTTTGAAAAGTTGAGTCCTGGTTCAATCTTTTCCTTCCGGAGCACGCATATGCATTGCATATTACATCCCGCATATCATGCCATGTTTTGCATCATGTTGCTTGCACTTTGCCCCGTGGTTGATTGTGGTTTCCTTTGCTTGTGTACTTGCATTGGGTAGAGCCGGTAGACGAGTACGTGATCGAGGAACCTGTTGAGTACGCTTACGAGGATCAAGCTTACGCCAACCCAGAGAACTTTGTAGGCAAGATGACCATACCCTCGAAATCACTTCTATCTTTGCTTGCTAGTTACTCGCTCTATTGATATGCATATGCCTCGATACCTACCACTTGTTTTATCATGCCTCCCATATTGCCATGTCAAGCCTCTAACCCACCTTGTCCTAGCAAACCGTTGTTTGGCTATGTTACCGCTTTGCTCAGCCCCTCTTATAGAGTTGCTAGTTGCAGGTGAAGGTTGGAGTTTGTTCCTTGTTGGAACATGATTATTGTTGGGATATCACTATTATATCTTGTTTACTTTAATGCATCTATATACTTGGTAAAGGGTGGAAGGCTCGGCCTTATGCCTGGTGTTTTGTTCCACTCTTGCCGCCCTAGTTTCCGTCATACCGGTGTTATGTTCCTTGATTTTCCGTTCCTTATGCGGTTGGGTTATAATGGGAACCCCTTGATAGTTTGCCTTGAATGAAACTCCTCCAGCAAGGCCCAACCTTGGTTTTAGCATTTGCCACCTAAGCCTTTTTCCCTTGGGTTCCACGGACTCAAGGGTCATCTTTATTTTTAACCCCCGGGCCAGTGCTCCTCTGAGTGTTGGTCCAACCAGTCAGTAGCCGGTGGCCACCAGGGGCAACTCTGGGTTGGCCTACCGGAATCTTGGACAATCCGGTGTGCCCTGAGAATGAGATATGTGCAGCTCCTATCGGGATTTGTCTGCACATTCGGGCGGCTTTGCTGGTCTTGTTTTACCATTGTCGAAATGTCTTGTAACCGGGATTCCGAGTCTGATCGGGTCGTCCTGGGAGAAGGAATATCCTTCATTGACCGTGAGAGCTTGTGATGGGCTAAGTTGGGACACCCCTGTAGGATTTTGAACTTTCGAAAGCCGTGCCTGCAGTTATGGGAAAATGGGAATTTGTTAATGTCCGGTTGTAGAGAACTTGACACTAAACTTAACTAAAATACATCAACAGCGTCTGTAGCCGTGATGGTCTCTTTTCGGCGGAGTTCGGGAAGAGAACACGGTCTCGTGTTATCCTTGAACGTAAGTAGTTGTAGGATCACTTCCTGATCTTTGTAGCTTCTCGACCGTGCTTTGCCTTCTCTTCTCGCTCTCATTTGTGTATGTTAGCCACCATATATGCTAGTGCTTGTTGCAGCTCCACCTCACTACCTTTCCCTTCCCATAAGCTTAAATAGTCTTGATTGCGAGGGTGTGAGATTGCTGAGTCCCCGGGACTCACAGATTACTTCCAAAACCAGATGCAGGTGCCGATGATGCCATTCCAGGGGATGCGACTGAACTCAAGTGGGAGTTCTACAAGGACTCAAGACGTTACTACGTTTCCTTTCCAGACCATCAGTAGTGGAGCCCAGTTGGGGCGATCGGGGATCTTCTGCATTTGGGGTTGTCTTTATTTTGATTCTGTAGTCGGACCTTGATTGTATTCTGGATGATGTAATGCTATATTTATGTATTGTGTGAAGTGGCGATTGTAAGCCAACTCTGTACCTCTTTCTTATTCAATACATGGGATGTGTAAAGATTACCCCTCTTGCGACATGCCTACAATGCAGTTATGCCTCTAAGTCGTGCTCCGACACGTGGGAGATATAGCCGCATCGTGGGTGTGACAAGTTGGTAATCAGAGCCTTCCTCGACTTAGGAGCCCCTGCTTGATCGAATCGCTGGCATTGTTTAGTCTAGATAAATGTTTTGAGTCTTATAGGATTATATATATCGGAGAGTAGGATTGTTTTTACTCCTCAGTCCCTTCATCGCTCTGGTGAGGCATCCTGACGTAGAGTTTTGACTCTTCTCTCCTCAAATTTCACTAAATTTTTTTAGGATCACGCGGGTGTCTTGGAATCGTTCCAATGGTTTTGTGACGAGAACATTGTTCCTGGTGCCTCCTGACATTTAGGGGTTGTGGCAGTGTCCCGGGGAGTTGAGCTCCGAGGTGTTGTCGTCACAATTTTATCGTTGCAGTTCTAGAATACCTGAGTTTCGCTGACATTGAAAATCTCTTTTATGCAGTTGTTGGTGAGATAACCTCGACGCCACCCAGTATTGGGGCGGGAGTTCGGGAGTATTGCCATAACTCGTATAATGGATGCTTTTCAAAGGTTGAGGTAAATGATTTCCAAAGGTTTCTTGGTTATGTGTTGAAGGATGGATACAGCTGGATGTAGGATTTGCTAGTTTTGGGTGAGATATTATGCTTCCCATGTATCCCCAACACCTGGTTGCATAACCGGAAAGTTTCGGGAGTTTCATAGGTGGGAATTCATGTAGCTCTAGTATTTCTTCCAGCAAATATTTGGTTTATGATTGGGTAATCCTTACCAATTATTTGTTCATATCTGTATCTTGTTGTTTTATTCATCTATCTCTATCTAAGTGGCTTCTCAACTTTATGGAAGTGTGATCATTTAATTTGGAATACGTTCGTTCATTCTTGTTTGAATGTTAAGGCTATATGTTGCAATTTCGATCCATTTGATTCAGCTTGAATATATGTCTTTCATGATGCTAACGGATGTCACCCTCTTCAGGATGGCTCCTCCAACGCGTCAGAATCTGGAACCACCGCCACCACCTCCACCTCCGGAGGCATGGCAAGCTGTGATGGCCTCTACCAACGCCAACACGTAGATGATTATGCAACTCTTGCAAGAGCGCAACCAAGGAAATCAAGGACATGGCAACAATCAAACTCAGTTTAATACCCTCAACCAGTTCCTCGCAAACCAGCCGAAGTCTTTCAGTAACTGTGTCGAGGCCACAGACGCTGACGATTGGCTCATGGATATCTGCAAACATTTTGAGTGTAGCAACGTCAGGCATGAGGAATTTGTCAAGTTTGCTTCATTCCAACTCAAAGACCAAGCTGCTGAGTGGTATCAACAATACAAAGATTCCAGAGGAGGTCGTGTGATTACCTGGGATGATTTCCGCCAAGACATCAAAGCTCACCACATTCCTTAGAGTGTTGTTGAGAGTAAGCATGAGGAGTTCCGCAATCTGAAGCAAGGCAGCTTGTCTGTTTACCAATACAACATCCTGTTCCAGAGGCTCACTCGCTTCGCCAAGCAAGATGTCCCTGACGAGAAGAGCATGATTTATCAATTCAGAGGTGGCCTCAGAGAAGATCTGCAACTACCTCTTGTACTTTTTTAGCCGACCAAGTATGATGAGTTCTACAACATGGCACTAAAGCAAGAGGCTTCTCAGCTCAAGTGTGATGCTTCTAAGAAGAGATTCAGGGATGCAACTCCTTCTTCTTCTTCAACTCAAGTGGCAGCTAAGCAGCAAAAGTACTGGTTGCCTCCTCCTCCTCCGTTCCGTCAGCCTTATCAGCAGAAGAGCAAAGGTGGCAATGGATCTTCCCACCCACCCAACCCGGGTTTTTAGAACAAAGCTTCGTCTCATGCTCCAAGATCAAGTGCTCCGTATCACCGGCCGTTCTCAGAGGTTACGTGCAACAAGTGTCAGCAGAAGGGTCACTATGCAAACAAATGCTTCAACCAGAGGCGTCTTCCGCCTCCTCCTCCGGTGAGATCTGCCAGCAATGCAGTGGTCAAGCATAATCCCAAGTTTGCAAAGGTCAACATGATGAACGCAGCTCAGGCAGAGGACTCTTTAGAAGTGATCATGGGTAACCTTCCTGTTAACGATATTCTTGCAAAAGTTCTTTTTAACACTGGTGCATCACTTAGTTTCATCTCAAGACCATTTGCATCTAAGCATGAGTTAGCTTTCCAAGTTTTGCCTAGTCCGTTAGCAGTTGTCTCACCGGGTAAACGCATGAACACTAACTCCATGGTTCCGGATGTTTCTATCAAGATGCGTGACTACAAATTTTTGGCTTCTCCAATTGTTCTTGGTAACTCAGATATTGATCTAATTCTCGGTGTGGACTGGCTTTCTAAGCACAAGGCTCAGCTTGATTGTGCTGCCAGGCAGATTCAATTGACACACTCGTCTGAGGATGTGATTGTCTTTGCCGCTCGTGATGATACCATTAGACTGTTTTCTCTCAATGAGAAGGGCGAGTTGAATGCCATATCTCAGATTCCAGTCGTTTGTGAATATCAAGACGTTTTTCCAGAAGAGCTTCCAGGAATGCCTCCTCACCGGCCAGTTGAATTCGTCATTGATCCTGAGCCTGGCATGGAACCTGTGTGCAAACGTCCTTACAAGCTTGGACCATAAGAGTTGAAGGAGCTGAAGAAACAACTCGATATACAAGAGCGTATGGGTTTGATATGACCGATTTCTTCTCCTTGGGGTTGTGCTGTTCTTTTTGTCAAGAAGAAGGATGGAACAGACCGACTTTGTGTCGACTACCGTCCATTGAACAAGAAGACCATAAAGAACAAGTACCCACTTCCCAACATCAATGAGCTTTTCGAAAAACTCAAAGGTGCTCAAATATTCTCCAAGCTTGACCTCCGTATGGGCTATCATCACATTTGCATTCGTGAACAAGATATCCCCAAGACAACATTTAGAACAAGCTATGGTTCCTATGAATACACTGTCATGTCTTTCGGCCTTGTCAATGCTCCTCCAACGTTCTCTCGCATGATGAATTTCATCTTCAACCCCTACACAAATGACTTCGTCTTGGTCTATCTCGATGACATTTTGGTCTTTTGCAAGAACAAGGAGGATCATGCCAAGCACTTGAGATTGGTGGTAGACAAACTTAGAGAACATCAGTTCTATGCGAAGTTTTCAAAGTGCGAGTTTTGGCTCGATGAGGCTCTCTACCTTGGGCATATCATCTCTGCCAAGGGCATAGCTGTTAATCCTGAGAAGGTGTCTGCAATTGTGAATTGGGAACCGCCTTAGAATGTGAAGAAGCTCCGCAGCTTTCTTGGGCTCACAAGCTATTGTCGAAGATTCATTGAGAATTTCTCTAAGATCGCGAAGCCTCTTTCAAACCTCCTCCAGAAGCATGTGAAGTATGTCTGGATCCCTGAATGTGACATCACTTTCAACACCCTCAAAGAGAAGTTAGTCACAGCTCAAGTTCTGACTCCTCCTGATGAATCCAAACCATTCGAAGTTTTGTGTGATGCCTCCCTGCAAGGTCTCGGTGTTGTGTTAATGCAAGAGAACAAAGTTGTGGCCTATACCTCTTGCCAGTTGAAGCCCAACGAAAAGAACTACCCCACTCATGACCTCGAGTTGGCGGCAGTTGTCCATGCTCTTTTAACATGGAGACATCTCTTGTTGGGAAGAAAAGTGGACATCTTCACTGATCATAAGAGTCTCAAGTACATCTTCACTCAACCCAACCTCAACCTCAGGCAGACTCATTGGGTCGAAATGATTCAAGAGTATAATCCGAGTATTGAATATACTCCACGCAAGGCCAATGTCATTGTTGACGCTTTGAGCAGGAAGGCTTACTGCAACAGTTTGATTCTCAAGCCCTTCCAACCGAACCTTTGTGAAGCTTTCCACAAACTTAATCTCTAAGTTGTTCCTCAAGGATTCCTTGCCAACCTCCAAGTCTCCCCTACTTTGGAAGATCATATTCGTGAGGCTCAACTTCTTGATGCAATGGTGAAGAAGGTGAAGATTGGGATTGCCAAGAGCCAACCCAAGTACAAGTGATATCGCCTTGATGACAAAGATACTCTTTTCTTCGAGGATCGCATTGTTGTTCCTAAGGGTGACCTTCGTAAAGTCATTATGAACGAGGCTCACAATTCACTCCTATATATTCATCCTAGAAGTAGAAAGATGTACCATGACCTCAAGCAATCGTATTGGTGGACTCGAATGAAGCGCGAGATTGCTCAGTTCGTGAATGAATGTGATGTCTGCAGAAGAGTGAAAGCAGAACACCAACGGCCAGCCGGTCTCCTCCAACCTCTTGCCATTCCAGAATGGAATTTTTACCATATTGATATGGACTTCGTGACTGGATTTCCCAAGCCCAAGCGTGGCGATGATGCTATCTTCGTTGTCATCGACAAGCTCACTAAAGTGGCTCATTTTCTTCCTATCAAAGAATCTATCACAGCAGCTCAGTTGGCAGAGCTATATACCTCCAGAATTGTCTCTTTGCACGGCATTCCGTAGTTGATATCTTCTGATCGTGGAAGCATCTTCACTTCTAAGTTCTGGGATTCTTTTCAGAAGGCCATGGGCACCAACATTTGCTTCAGCACAGCCTTTCATCCTCAAACTAGTGGCCAAGTCGAGCGAGTAAATCAAATTCTTGAAGATATGCTCAGGGCTTGTGTCATTTCCTTCGGTATGAAGTGGGAAGATTGTCTTCCATATGCCGAGTTCTCCTACAACAACAGCTTCCAAGCGAGTTCGGGCAAGGCCCCATTCGAGATTCTCTATGGCAGAAAGTGTCGTACTCCTCTTAATTGGCCAGAGACTGGTGAATGTCAACTTCTTGGCAATGACTTAATCACAGAGGCTGAAGAAATGTGCAAAGTCATTCGTGAAAATCTCAAAGCCGCGCAATCGGGCCAGAAGAGTTACTATGATAACAAGCATCGTGACTTGGCTTTCGAGATCGGAGACCATGTCTACCTCCTCGTCTCTCCAATGAAAGGTACTCGTCAATTCGGTATCAAAGGGAAGCTTGCCCCTAGATACGTGGGTCCTTTCAAGATCATTGGCAAAAGAGGCGATCTCGCTTATCAACTTGAGCTTCCGTCCAACTTTGCAAACATGCATGACGTGTTTCATGGGTCTCAGCTTCGCAGGTGTTTCAAGACTCCTGACCGCACCATCAACTTCGAAGAGATTGGTCTCCAAGAAGACATGTCTTATCATGAGCATCCAGTTTCTATTCTTGAAGAAACTGAGTGCAAGACTCACAACAAGTCTATCAAATTCCTGAAAGTGAAGTGGTCACATCATTCCGATCGAGACGCCACCTGGGAACGTGAGGACCACCTCCGTTCCGAATATCCAGAGTTTTTCCAGTCCTAGATCTCGGGACGAGATCCTTTCGTAGTGGTGGAGTGTTGCAACGCCCCGTATGTAATTTGCCATATTTGTATTCCAACTCTTGCCATTTCCGGCTCTAAGTTATGGTATTCCCTCGTGGTTGGGTTTTGTCTTCATTTTGCATTTTTCCCATGTCATGCATCTCATATCATGTCATCATGTGCATCGCATTTGCATACGTGTTCATCTCATGAATCCGAGCATTTTCCCCGTTGTCCGTTTTGCGATCCGACACTCCTATGTCCTCCGGTGCCTCCCTTTTGCCTTTTTTAGTGTGTGGGTGTTAAACATTCTCGGATTGGACCGAGATTTGCCAAGCGGCCTTGGTACACTACCGGTAGACAGCCTGTCAAGTTTCGTGCCATTTGGAGTCCGTTTGATACTCCAACGGTTAACCGAGGAACCGTATAGGCCTCGTGTGTGTTGCAGCCCAAAACCCCTCCAAAGTGCCCCAAAACCCATCCAAACCCCCTCCATCCTCTCGGCCGTTTGATCACGATCGCGTGGACGAAAACCGCACCTCATTTGGACTCTCCTAGCTCCCAGAATCTATAAATAGGCCTCCCCCTCCGAAATTCACGGATGAAACACTAACTATCCCTCTCATCGCGCCGCCGGACGCTTCCCTCCACCGGCCGAATATGTCCGCTGCCCTCACCGTGCCACATGTCGGTCCCTGATTGGGCGAGCCGCCGCGCCCACTTTGCTGCCCCATGTCGGCCCGCCAGGCCCAGGCGGGGCCCTTCCCGGTCCGCGCTCGGTCGCCGCCGCCCCACAGGCTCCCCAAGCCACGTCCCCGCGCCGGATCTCCGCGCCGACTGCGCCCGCCGCCGTTTCGCTCCGCTCCGACCGCCGCGCTGCCGCACTGCTCCTCACTGGCGCCGCCACATCGGACCCTGCACTGCTCCTCGCCGCTCGACTTCCGTGCGTGCCGCCCGCCGCCGCCTCGCTCACCTCGCCGGTCGTGTCGCCTCCGCCGGTGTGCGCCACCGCCAGGAGCTCTGGTCGCCACCCTCTGCTTCCTCTCCGGCGAACACCTTCCCCGATGATCATCGGGAACCGTGCCAGATCTGGATCAGGCAACCTAGGGTTGACCTCCATTTTCGCCTAAGTCTTTTTCTGCATATTTTTTCTAGCTATCATCATCAGGCCACATCTCATCATCCGTTGCTCCGTTTCGTGCGTGTGGCATATCAAAATGTTCATCTATTTGTCCTATTCATTTCATTCCATTGCACCATGCTTGTTTGAGTCCATCTTGATGCTTAAAATGTTGTTGCAAGAGTGATATAAAATGTCAGTTTCTGTTTCTTAACAGATTATGGGCATTTGGCATTTTTGCCATGATTAATGTGTGCCTCCTTTGGACTCGAGCTCTACATGTGTTTTGGGCTATGCCATGGCATATTTACAGGGGTGTATGACATGTATTCTTGTGATCAATGTGGTGACTAGCACAAGCATGCAAAGTAGCTCTCGTGATGTTGCTGATTTCAGGGACTTAAATTCTTCTAAGTCATTTCCCTGATGTTATTTTTATGCCATGTATTCATGTTGCTACAGAGAAATCCATGCCTCTTTTGAGCATGTTCAGTAAGGATGATTTTGAGATATTGTTATGTTTTATCCATCCATGTCTTTGTTTGCATTTATGGAGTACCCTAGCATGACACAATCTTGCTCTACTTTTGCTATAAAATGTTCCTAGCAGATTGTTTACGTGTTAATCAATTTTGCCAAGGTTGTTGTAGTTGATACATGCATGCTATGAGGTTGTTCTTGCCATGTTTAGCCTCTATATCATGTCTTCTTGCTGGGTGTATTCTTAGTTTGTCATGCAATGCCTAGAGTTGAGTGCATCGAGCTCGCAAACATGCCTACATAACTCTGTTTTAGCCATGTCCAGTTTTTCTGCTAAGTCTGAATCTGTTAACGCAACTTGCTATGTTTACATGGGTGCCATCATATCTTCTGATCCTTTTTGGCTTAAGGTCAGTAAGGGACTTTTGTTATATGCTTTGAGTAGATTCATGCTTGATATATGCTCTGAATCTGTGATGCTGTTATCTTTTGCACTTTTGTCATGCTTGTTCGAACCTGCTATTGTGTGATTTAGCCGTAGCTCAGTGTTCATCTTTTGTCAAGAATCTTGAGTAGATCACTGTGATGTGCTTTGTTGCTATGTTGGAGTTCAGTAGCTTAGTTTCTTGTTGCATTCTAGATGGCACCATGCTGTTAATCGCAGATTTGTGCCATTATTGTTTTGCTTTCCCATTTGCAACCGTGCATCCGATTCCGGTTATCTTTATATCGATTTTGACCGAAATCAACTCATCTCTCCAGCGGCGCTCTTGGTTTTCCAAGTTGAGGCCTGGTTCAATATTTTCCTTCTGGAGCACGCAAATGCATTGCATATTACATCCCGCATATCATGCCATGTTTTGCATCATGTGGCTTGCGCTTTGCCCCGTGGTTGATTGTGGTTTCCTTTGCTTGTGTAATTGCCTTGGCTAGATCCAGGAGACGAGTACATGATCAAGGAACCCGTTGAGTACGCTTATGAGGATCAAGCTTATGCCAACCCGGAGAACTTTGCAGGCAAGATGACCATACCCCGAAATCACTTCTATCTTTGCTTGCTAGTTGCTCGCTCTGTTGCTATGCCTATGCCTCGATACCTACCACATGTTTTATCATGCTCCCATATTGCCATTTCAAGCCTCTAACCCACCTTGTCCTAGCAAACCGTTGTTTGGCTATGTTACCGCTTTGCTCAGACCCTCTTATAGCGTTGCTAGTTGCAGGTGAAGGTTGGATTTTGTTCCTTGTTGGAACATGATTATTGTTGGGATATCACTATTATATATTGTTTACTTTAATGCATCTATATACTTGGTAAAGGGTGGAAGGCTCGGCCTTATGCCTGGTGTTTTGTTCCACTCTTGCCTCCCTAGTTTCCGTCATACCGGTGTTATGTTCCTTGATTTTGCGTTCCTTACGCGGTTGGGTTATAATGGGAACCGCTTGACAGTTCGCCTTGAATAAAACTCCTCCAGCAAGGGCCAACGTTGGTTTTACCATTTGCCACCTAAGCCTTTTTCCCTTGGGTTCCGTAGACTCAAGGGTCATCTTTATTTTTAACCACCGAGCCAGTGCTCCTCTGAGTGTTGGTCCAACCTGTCAGCAGCCGGTGGCCACCAGGGGCAACTCTGGGTTGGCCTACCAGAATCTTGCACGGCTTTGCTGGTCTTGTTTTACCATTGTCGAAATGTCTTGTAACCGAGATTCCGAGTCTGATCGGGTCATCCTGGGAGAAGGAATATCCTTTGTTGACCGTGAGAGCTTGTGATTGGCTAAGTTGGGACACCCCCTGCAGGGTTTTGAACTTTCGAAAGCCGTGCCCACGGTTATGGGCAGATGGGAATTTGTTAATGTCCGGTTGTAGAGAACTTGACACTAAACTTAATTAAAATGCATCAACAGCGTGTGTAGCCGTGATGGTCTCTTTTCGGCGGAGTCCGGTAAGAGAACACGGTCTCGTGTTATGCTTGAACGTAAGTAGTTCTAGGATCACTTCTTGAGCTTTGTAGCTTCTCGGCCGTGCTTTGCCTTCTCTTCTCGCTCTCATTTGTGTATGTTAGCCACCATATATGCTAGTGCTTGCCGCGGCTCGACCTCACTACCTTTCCCTTCCCATAAGCTTAAATAGTCTTGATCGCGAGGGTGTGAGATTGCTGAGTCCCCGTGACTCATAGATTACTTCCAAAACCAGATGCAGGTGCCGATGATGCCATTCCAGGGGATGCGACTGAACTCAAGTGGGAGTTCGACGAGGACTCAGGATGTTACTACGTTTCCTTTCCAGACGATCAGAAGTGGAGCCCAGTTGGGGCGATCGGGGATCTTATGCATTTGGGGTTGTCTTTATTTTGGTTCTGTAGTCGGACCTTGATTGTATTCTGGATGATGTAATGCTATATGTATGTATTGTGTGAAGTGGCGATTGTAAGCCAACTCTGTACCTCTTTCTTATTTAGTACATGGGATATGTAAAGATTACCCCTCTTGCGACATGCCTACAATGCGGTTATGCCTCTAAGTCGTGCTCCGACACGTGGGAGATATAGCCACATCGTGGATGTGACATGCATGTTTTAATGTTTATCATTTTGAGCGCTCCACCAAGATGTATGTGACATGGAAGAGTGACCCATGATCCTAATCGGTTATGCATTTGCATTCAAAAGCAAATTTTAAATAATGTGCAAATTTAGGGGGAGCTCTTGCTTATCACATACTTCTCAAAGCGATGATGTATTCCAATCTTATAATCATTTGTCAAAGCTTTGATCTATATGTTCTCATCAATTACCAAAAACGGGGAGATTGAAAGTGCAACTATCCCTGGGTGCTTTTGGTAATTCCTAACAACATATAGCTCATTGAGTTAATACTATTTCAAGATAAAATTTCAGGAAAGCTCAATGATTGGCATGGCATGGATTAGATATGTGGACCCCTCAAAATGCTAAGGACAAAAGATTGGCTCAAGCTCTAAAGCTCAAGACTCTACATTTTACCTTTTAGTGATCCAAGATCACATTGAGTCCATAGGAAAAGCCAATACTATTAAAAGGGGATGAGGTGTTGCTTAATGGGTTACTTTCTCAAAATGCTTAGTGATATGCTCCAAAACCCTTAACCACTTTCTCATATCCACATATGTCCCAAACCAAAAGTCAAACTCGGCCCCACTGAAACTTTCTATCTGGCGGCACTGACTTCAGTTGACATAGCCACTGCCACAAAACCCTAGTCTTTTCGGTCTCACCGATAGGGATCTCGGTCTCACCGAGATGGGATTGCGAACTCTCTGTTTCCCTTCGTAATGTTTCGGTCCAACCAAAATGAGTGATCAGTCCCACCGAGTTCGCAATGCAAACTCTCTATTTCCCCTTCCTAACTTTTCGGTCCAACCGAGATGAGCGAATCGGTACCACCGAGTTTGCCTGACCAACTCTCTGGTTAGCTTATTACCAAAATCGGTCCCACCGAGTTTGTGTAATCAGTCTCACCAAGATTACGTTATGCCCTAACCCTAATGAAATTGGTCTCACCGAGTTGACATGTCGGTCCCACCAAAAATCCTAACGTTCACATTTTGAACTAAATCGGTCCAACCGAGTTTCATTATTCGGTCCCACCGAGTTTGGTGATTTGTGTGTAACGGTTAGGTTTTGTGTGCAGGCTATATATACCCCTCCACCCACTCTTAATTCAAGAGGAGAGCCATCAGAACATGCCTACACTTCCATCATACATTTTGTGAGAGAGAACCACCTACTCATGTGTTGAGGTCAAGATATTCCATTCCAAGCATATGAATCTTGATCTCTAGCCTTCTCCAAGTTGCTTTTCACTCAAATCATCTTTCCACCAAATTCAAATTTGCGAGAGAGAGTTGAGTGCTGGGGAGACTATCATTTGAAGCACAAGAGGAAGGAGTTCATCATCAACACACCGTCTATTACCTTTTGGAGAGTGGTGTCACCTAGATTGGTTAGGTGTCTCTTGGGAGCCTCCATCAAGATTGTGGAGTTGAACCAAGGAGTTTGTACGGGCAAGGAGATCGCCTACTTCGTGAAGATCTACCCTAGTGAGGCAAGTCCTTCATGGGCGATGGCCATGGTGCGATAGACAAGGTTGCTTCTTCGTGGACCCTTTGTGGGTGGAGCCCTTCGTCGACTCGGGGAACCGTTATCCTTCAAGGGTTGAAGTCTCCATCAATGTGGATGTATGATACCACCACCTATCAGAACCACACCAAAAATCTCCGTGTCTACATTGCGTTTGCTCCCTCCAAACTTCTCCCTTTACCTTCATGTGCAATGTTTTACATTTCGCTGCTATACTCTTAGACTTGCATGTGTAGGTTTCTTACTTGACTTGTGCTAAGTTGCTAAAATTTGCCAAGACTTAAAACTGGGAAAAGGCTAGATTTTTATTTGGTCAAGTAGTCTAATCACCCCCCTCTAGACATACTTTCGATCCTACAGATGTTCAATTGTTGTGGGTGCATTCTGTTATTATATACCATGTGAGGAATAAATTGAATTTGCATGTAGTAAATACATGAGAAACAAATACAATTGCTATATTTTCAAGTTGTTAAGCATGCTTGGTTTGGTTAAGTGTCTGATCTTCTATTAGGAGTATGTTATATTGTGCAATGTGGTGCTCACTTAATGTTTGGTTCATTTGTTGTGGTGTTTAGTTAACTACTTGGTTCAATTCTACAATGCGATGTCCAATTGTCGTGGGTAGAATTTTGTATTGTTGTGCATGTGAGGAATTAATCGAATTTGGCTGCACTTAATACATGAGAAACATATACAAGTGCTATATTTCCCAGTTCTTAATCATGCTTGGTTTGGATAAATGGGTTTTCCATGTGGCTTGAACTAATCTGATGAATCGGCAATGTGCTTATTTTTCATCAACATATTTTACTGATAGCATGCGAACCCTTACTTAACCTGATGACTGACTACCTTATATGTGTTGCAGGGAAACAATGTGAAGCACTGAGGTTTACAATCGAGGTTAGCACGTGCATGGTCCGTTGTCTAATAGCACATTATTGTGCAATTGCAGGAACCATTCTAATATTTAGGTTTTTAACAATTTGGTCTTGCACATGTAGGTCCTTCTGTCAGAGGTTTTTACCCACTGTTTGACCCTTTTTGCATATGGGGAATGAGTTGTCCATGAATATCAATCAAGTCAAGAAACTCAGAAAGATTATTAGGATAAATAAATTAGCGACAAAAAACAACAAGATCTTTGTCTGCACAATGAAGAAGACATCAGTTCACTACAAGATAGTACTAACTATTATACCTTGCCTTTTTTATTCTTTTGCCCCATTTCCAATATAGAGAAGATATTTATGCACATCCTTGTTTTCAGGTCTTTCCAAAGTAGTTCACTGATGATTACCTCTCAAACCACCTCTATGGTAAGGAGGCGAGGAAGATTTTCATACAATACCCACGGTTATATTTAAGTGTTCCTGAAGAGGACGAAGGATGGACGGTCAATCATCCACAAGCACTGGCCTAAAGTTGCAAAGACCTTCAACATGAATGAAGGCTCAATATCCGCCTTCCACTTCAGCAGTTTTCCAGATGAGGTGCATCTGTCTATGTACCGTCTATGATGCTAATTTCAAAAGGTTCTACATGTTGCATGTGAAACTTGGTGCTGGTGCAGTTGTGTATTGGGGTAGCTGAGTGCTGATGTCATGTTGTACTCTGGTGTATTTCAATTATGAAATCATGCTTCCTTAATATGGAAATGAAATATATTATGTGCTTAATATGAATGTCAATTAGATTAATAAATGGATTATTAATAATAGGGCAATTAGCCTGCTAATTGCTTTCTATTGCAAACAGATATTGAGAAAATGTCATGGGTGATGACCTCAGGCAATGCACACAGTTTGTAGGAATAAACCGTGTTGTATCAATGAACAATCACACACGACCTTCTCTTGAAAACTGTTTGCGTTAGGCCACCTTGCCACACAGTTTCTTATACGCACCATGTGTGATGCATTCAATAATGCAAACGATAAAATTTTTAATATCACGTGCAATGGCAACGCTATCACAAACGATTTAACGAGGAAAATTGTGTGTGATGTACCTATGAACAGAAACGTTTTCCTTGGAGCGACTGTGTGGGATGTAGATACGAATGGAAACGTTTAGCGGGGACTGACTGTGTGTGATGTACTTGCGACCGGAAACAATTTCTCCTGTATAATTGTATTTTTTAGCTCTACTATACGTATTACCGTATTTGAGCGCTTGCTGGTCGCATACTACCTCATTTTGGCAAGCATGTGTGCCAGGAGCGCATATCCCCGATGGTTTCTGGGTCATGTGGGAAGGGCCCCCCTATCGCCCACACTCACTTGGTGACGGTTCCAAATGCCATCGCGGAAAGGGGTTAAAACCATTTGTATAGCACCTTGTTGTACCAGTGCATAGAGAACCATTACCCAACAACATCTTAGTGTAAACGGGCAGTTATGCAACTACTACTAGAACGGACTGAGTACTAGCAGGAGACAAGTTCTCCACATAAGCTAGGCAGGTAGGGGGATGAAGCACCACCTCGAACAAGTTTGGATTACAACCCAAATGCTACCACAGAAACATCAGGGGGAAGATAGGGACTGAAAGAGCCAGCTTCAGCATCCCAGTCTAAGCACCCCGACCTCCATCCTTGTGACGCACGGTACACCTTTCTTGCCACCTGCTCGACCCTAGTGCCACTGATAAAGTGAAGTAATAATACAGTTAAAATAGAGCGAGTGTCCTCTCTATCATTTCATTTCCAATGTAGATAAAGAAAGTGCTTCTCTTTTTTAGTATATGTTTCATCAACTATTCCCATTGTTAATGTTTAAGCGTTTCTGCAAACTAGGGTGCTTAATTTTAGTTGACCTGCACAAAAATAGAGATTGGAATGTCTCAAGGCCCCTCCTTGTACTACCAATGTACATTGATGTTCATCACTGGCAGAAGGTGTATCTGGGAGAATTGGGTCGATTTCCCATATGAGGACTACTGTATGAGGCATCGCAGGGCCCATCTCGCCCTCGCAGCATGGCATACTATGAAACTATCGCAATATTTTCTTCTATTTATTAGTGTACGTTTCATCAACTAGTGCCACTATAATGTAATCACGCTTTTTCATTATCTATGCAGACAGGGTTATTCAACTGTATTTTGGTAGAACTGCACAAATGTACAGATGGAACCAGCATATATGCAGAGTGTGAGGTGTGCCAAGTAAAAATTACCAACACCAACTATGCTCCATGCAAGCATTGGCATCCACCACCACCAGTGGAATGTGTGGCGCTCTCTGTGGACGGATCTTTCTCGACAGCAAATCCTCTAACCAAATAGTAGTAGCTTATATTGGCAATTTTGTAGGGAGTACTCTTAACTGGAAGAAGCACCAATCTATTTTTCTCTATTACTACACAGTGTCACAACTTTGTTTTTTGTCCAGAGATATTTTAGGGTGATTGGCGTAGTACTCGGAGACTAATTGTAAGCATGATTTTCATTAGCTGTCGCACTAATTGTAAGCATGAGCATATGGAAGATTAGGTTAGTGCGAAGCATACCTTAAACCCTACTGCCGCCGTTGACACGAGGCGGGCATCGAGGGAACCGTGGAGAATGGTGGGGAAGCGACGTCGCGCCATTTGGCTCCTCTTGCAGTGGGAGAATGAATACTCTTGTGGCTCCGGCTGGCTCTGCACCCTCACGAACTGCACACCGTACTCGATCGATTCGTAATCCTCTGGATGCTCAGCCTTCCACCTGTATGCCCACCACCTCCGCATGACTTTCGCCTCAGGCAAATCTGTCTGCTCCATCGCCCAGAGTAGATACTCGAGGAACTCAAAGGACTGCGGTGTGACTGCCGCCAAGGAGTACATCGCCGCCCTCATTGTTGTCATCTCGTTCTTTCGTATATATTGCCACATGGCCCTCACCGTCCTCGAAATCTCCCACTCATTGTCAAACCAAGTAAGGATCTCCTTCAACCTGGCTAACTTCGCCTGGTCGCCATCGGCGATCTGCCCAATTCACTGCTGCATCCTCTCCATAGATGTCCTTTTGTGAGGTCCAGTGCTAGCTTTGGAAGATAGGAGGAGAGATGATGGTCTTGCAATGGAGAAGAGGGAGAGGCAATATGGTGGTTTTGCAATGGAGAAGATGGAGAGGAGAGGGGTGGTTTTGCAATGGAGAAGAGGGAGAGGCAAGACGGTGGTATTGCAATGGAGAAGGGGGAGAGGTGAGACGGTGGTTTTTCAATGGAGAAGATGGAGATGAGAGGGGGTGGTTTTGCAATAGAGAAGAGGGAGAGGCGAGACAGTGGTTTTGGAATGGAGATGGTGGAGAGGAGAGGGGTGGTTTTGCAATGGAGAAGAGGGAGACGAGCGTGCGGCAATGATTTAGGATTGGACGAGAGGGCCGTCACGCTGTGACTGGATCAAAATCAAAATCAATTTACCCTTCAATTAAGAAAGTGACCCCACATTAACTAGTCTCCCTTTTATTTTGGGTCATAATTGACCATGATTTTCACAAATAAAATATATGTTATATGTTGCAAAAATAATATAATTTTAAAGTACATTCAGATACGAACCAAACGAAATAATTTTTGTTGACATACATTCACATTTTGCTTGTCAAATATAGTACGTGGTCAACTTTGACCCAAAATATGCTAAACAAAAAAATACTTCCAAGACCAGCGCCGCTCCTCTCCTCTTAAACCACCGCTGCTCCTCTCGTGTTCCAATCTAAATCCAGCGCCGCTCCTCTCCTCTTCCATTTCAAAACCACTACCCCTCCTCTCCTGTTCCAATCCAAAACCAACGTCGCTCCTCTCCTGTTCTAATCCAAAACAAGCGTCGCTCCTCTCCTCTTCCATTCAAAAACCACCGCCGGCGAGTGAAGGTGGCGTGGAGAAGTAGATCAATGGAGGAGTATAACCGGTACGTGAGGATCGCAGACGGCGACCCTGTGAAGCTAGCTAGGATGTTGGAGATACAGTCTTGGTTTGACAACAAGGACCAACTAGCTGCGACGATGACATCCATGGCCAAATATCTGCAACAGAGTGAAAATGCGGCGATAGTCCCGAGGGGAGTTGCACCGGAGTACATAGAGCTGCTCCACTCGGCCATGGAGCAAACAGATTCACCGAATCCAATCATGAGGCAGTGGTGGTGGGAGTATCAATCCCTAATGGAGCATCCACCAGAGATTGAAGGATCGAGCATCTACAGGGTGTCTTTTGTGAGGGTGTTGTGCTAGAGCGATCCAGTGGAGTCTTCGTTAACGGAACCCAACTGCAAGAGGAGAAAAGCAGTTAGCCCGACGATGCTTCCCCGCCATCCTCTACCTCGCCGTTCACACCGTCTCATGGGGCGGTTGTCTGTCGCCGAGGAATAGGAGGGGCTGCCCCCTAACCCAATAGTTGGGCAGGTTGTGAATTGTCAGGAGGAGCTTCGGGTTGTGAGTATTTGCATGTTGTGAATTGTGTTTTGTGTTGTGTATTATGAGAGTAATTTCAGATATGAATGTCTTTTGAATTTCTGGTTTGCAGTATTGAGCATATGAAGTATTTTATGAAATCTAGAGATCTATTTTTAGCACTTAAAAATGTAGTTTCATAGGAGTATAAAAGTGCAGACAATGTGATTCTCAGAGAAGAAACTGCAAGTTTCAGTTTCAGATAAGAAACTGCAAGTTTCAGAGGCAGAGCATTTATATTAGCACGCCCTTTTCAAATAGGGATAACATCATGTTGGAAGTTTTATTCATGGTTGAAAATGGAACTACCAGCTAGTTAACATCATGCTGATCAATATTCATGCATAGCACATCTTCATATGATGCACAGTCAAAAAGATATGCTATTTTCAAAATGCCGACACAATGTCGTGTGTGAAAAATAGAAAAACGAGGGACGAATTTTGGCAAGTGTTGGATGTTGTGTGTGTAGATGACAATGGGGACCCACATGTCAATAATGGCAGAGGCAAAAAAACTGGATATATTTTCCCTGCATCGGGTGGAATCGAACCCGGGCGGAACAACGGTCGGGTAGTGTCACTTGGCCACTGGGCTAGTTCAGTAGTTTCGGCAGAAATAAGGCACTGCGTC
Source organism: Triticum dicoccoides (assembly GCF_002162155.2). NCBI lineage: Eukaryota > Viridiplantae > Streptophyta > Magnoliopsida > Poales > Poaceae > Triticum > Triticum dicoccoides. The sequence continues at coordinate 245,671,963 of NC_041392.1, read as the reverse complement.
TAGTATGCCTTCGCTGGCTCCGGTGGTTCGTTCTCGTCCTACGCCTTTGTGTGCTCGCCGCGGCACCTCTGTCTGCCATTATGAACATGCTGAACAAACGAGAGGAATCGGGAGAGGACTGTACGTGGAGAGGTGGACAGTCGGGACCCACCAGGTCCATGGACGTACGCAAGCAAGTGCCTCGTTGAAAAAATACTTCCTCCTAATGCTATACTAACGTTGGGGCCCACAGGTTTGTGAACATAGTTACATTTTTTAGGTGCTTCAACATAGCTACTAAAGGAGATAAATTCACAACAAAGCCGAGGAGCTGGCGGGTATCATTTATTATCAGTGGGCCAACAAGTATCAGCTGGGGTGTGGGCTGCCCTGCCTAAGCTTTCTTTATTAACATGCGCAGCCCACGACATGTCGGTTTGTATTTTCTTGAGGGCCGTCACGTATCGACCGGCCTATGGACCTCCCATCCTAGGTTTTATTTTTCCTGAAACATCGGCAACCCAACTTATGTATTTTTTGAAGAAAGGCAGAGGTCTGTTCTATTTTTCTATATAAGAATAGGAACGCCAGGTCCAACTTACGTTTCCCTTCTAACTATATTATATATATTTATATTATTTTATATGTTATTATATATTATTGTTATTGTCATCATATATTTAACAGATACTTACATATATAAGAAAACAATATCCCACGTCTTATTAACTTATAAAAATAATTTTTTAACAATAAAATCCTGATTTTTTTTAAATTAAGGCAACCAAAATCCTGGTGATTGTGTACAAAAGCTTGCATTTAAGGCCCAATGTAATAATAAATCACTTATTATTTAAATATATTTATAAAAATGCTCAACCCCTATTTATTTTTTGATAACAGTGTTGCGCCCAACCCAACATCATAATTAGAACCAGCCCAGCAAAATCGTGTATTTCGAGAAAGTGCAAATGGGCAGTAATTTTTTAGGAAAAGGAATAAATGGGTCGCATGGATGCTACATTATTTGTTCAGCCAGCCCAACAAATCTGTGTATTTCAAGAAAGTGAAAATGGGTTGTAGTTTTAAAAAAATGGAGTGCACGGACGCTACATTATCTGTTCACCCAGCCCAGCAAAGGGACTATCATTCTCAAAAAAAATCAAATGGACTGTAAATTCTGAAAAAATGGGTTGAATATGTGCCACATTTTTGGAGGCTAAAATGTGGGCCAATAGGTCGAAGCCAACGCAAGTCGTTGTCAACTTAGTCAACAAATGATTCTGACATCGATAGTCGTTGGATTTACATCCAACAACCGGCATCCATCTTCAATCTCTTGTCTTCTTCCTCCAGTCCCGCCTCCTGCTGCTAGCAGCTCCGCTTAGCACGCTTCGCTATGAAGAGCTACCCCACCGCCGGCCAGGCCATCCCTCCAGCCCTCCACACCTCATGTTCTTCTCCATAGACTGTCGAACCACCCTGCACCAAAAACAGTTAACCCTCATACACCTCTCCGTTTGTGACTCCACTCTTGCGTCTTCCCAACTCCGGCTCGTTGTTGTCTGTGTCCTCGCCATCGTCCACCACCTTGGATGCACTCAGCCCGGCATGGTCAACACACAAAAAATGTATACTCCCCCTGCTAGCTGGTAGCCACCATAGTGGGAGGCTGACTTGTGGGCCTAATAATTTGATGCAGATGGAGGGCTTTGTCAACTTAGTCAATATGAATGATTCTAGCTCCAGTGACCGTACGATGTCCATCCAACGACCGTAGTGCTTCTTCAACCTCTGGTCTTCTTGCTCCAGCCGCCAAAACCAACGCCGGTCGGGCCTCCTACTCCTGCCTCCGTGGCCGGCTGTGCTGCCTCATAGGCCTGACCGCTCCACCCTACTCCAACCTTTGGCCAGACCATCCCTCTACTCACCCACATCCCATGTTATTCTGCGGCGACGCCAGCCTCACACCACAGCTGAACCAGTCAACCCTCGTACTCCTCTCCGAGTGGGCATCCACTGCCGCATCTTCCCCGGCTCTGCGTCGTCCCCTTCCTAGGCCTCACCATTGTCCACCGCCCTGGTGCTCTCGGCGTGGCGTGGTCAACATGGTCAAAGAACGACATCCATCGGAAATGGACCGTATGTGGAGAGGCTGACAGCTAGGTCCACGTCCGCAACAAGGAAGTGCAACCTTATTACGTGTAAAATAATTATTCCTCCACTTGACAGCAGGGACCCACCGGACGGGCCACCATATTTCATGAAAAAAACATTTCCGCCCTGACTGCTAGGACCCACCAGCTACATCTTCGCACGCAAGGAAGTGCATCCATATTTTGGGCAAAAAATGATTCTCCCCCAGACTGTTGGACCCACCAGCTATATCTTCACACGCAAGGAAGTGCCTCCTTATCCTCCCTGACAGTCGGGACCCACTTGGTCAAAGCGTACGTAGCATTGTCATTCTCGTCGCAAACATGTACGTACATACGATCGGTTTGTCTACAGGCTGTAGCGATGAACCGTGGCCGAGTAAGGAAGGGAACGTGTCATAGTAGAGGTGCACACGTAGCATGTCATGAGTCTCATCAATATCGTGTACATGTATGTATAACCAGGGTGCAAGTAAGTAAATACGGCCATGTACGTACATACGGCATACGGGCAGGGTCTCAAACGCCTACTCGCGCATACGTACGGCCAGGGCTCGTGCGTCCAGTTCATCGGCAACCAACTGGTTGGGTCGGAACGAAGAAACTGCATCATCGTGTTCATCGGGAGGCAACGGAATGCGTCGTGTTCATCGGGACCCAATCGGCTAGGATGGAGCAGCCGAAACTAGGCCCGGCGTACCGCAGAACGGGGGAAACGGCCTTGTGTTCGACCGCCTACGGTTGAAACGGGATCTTGTTCACTGGGAGGGGTGTGGCGTACCGTAAAACGAAGGAAATAGACTTCTCTTGGACCTCCTTACGGTCGAAATGGGGTCCTGTTGATCGGGAGGGGTGGCGTACCGCAAAATGGAGGAAACAAACTTGTGTTGGAACGCTATAGTTGAAACGGGGGTCCTGTTCATCGGGAGGGGTGTGGCGTACGACAAAACGGGACTCCGGGGGCTAATGTTCATCCACCGTCTACTGCCTCCACGGGCTACTGTTCATCTCCACCGTCGACCTCCTCCAGCCTCCACCTGCGACTGTTCATCCACGACGTCTCCCTCCTGCCTCCACCAGCTACTGTTCATCCATGGGCTCATGTTCATCCAGCTTCCATTGCCCCTCCACCTGCTACTGTTTATCCAGCCCTCTCCATGGGGTCCTGTTGAACCACCCCTCCATGGGCTACTGTTCAACCATCCCTCCACCGGCTACTGTTCAACTAGCCCTCTCCACGGGGTCCTATTCAACTAGCCCTCCACGGGGTCCTGTTCATCCAGCGGCAACGGCCTCTACTACTGCAGGGTCCTATTCATCCAACCCCTACCAGGAACTGTTCATCCAACCCCCAACAACACTCACTATTCATCAAGAGGCAGCAGGTTCGATCTGCTTCAGTTAGCAGCAGTAGCGAAGGAATTGCTCGATCGGGTTCAGTTAACAGCCAGGGATCGATCAATCGCTTGGGTTTAGTAACGTGTAGCCTGCAATGCAATTGCTCGGGTTCAGTAGGTGAATGCCTCGCTCGGGTCCAGTTGAAGCCCAACGCCTCGCACCCACGCGTGTACGTGTATGAGAGAAACGGGCATCGGTCGCCCCCCGACCACCCACCGTAACCGGGAACCCCCTGATATTTTCCTCGACCTCGCTTCTACCACAGTTTCTTCCATCATGGACAGCCCAAAGAATGACATGCAGCTGCGTCTCTAGCCCGCCTAGGACGAAAAACACATTTCCTGTCATGATTTTTTTGTCATAGAAGTAGGATCCCACCACATCTATGATGATACCGGGTTTTGTCACAATTATCGTCATAGAAGTGTCATAAGCATGACAGAAATAAATTTCACTCGGCCCAAAATGTCACGGATGTGTCTTTTTTTGTAGTGTTTGAGGGGTTTGTTCGGGGTATCTTCACCTCAACCGAAAGCACAATTAGTTGCCCCTCAACCTACTACACCTACTGAAAATATTAGTTATGAAATTCCTTTGGGTATGATAGAACAACTGCTAGCTAATCCTTATGTAGGAGATGGAACTGAACATCATGATATGCACTTGATATATGTGGATGAAATTTGTAGATTATTTACGCTGGCAGGTTTATACAGAGATGAAGCTAAGAAGAAGGTTTTCCCTTTATCTTTGAAGGGAAAATCATTGACATGGTATAGGCTATGCGATGATATTGGATCTTGGAAATGGAATCGATTGAAATTGGAATTTCACCAAAAAAATTATCCTATGCATCTAGTTCATCATGATCGGAATTATATATATAATTTTTGACCTTGTGAAGGAGAAAGTATCGCTCTATCTTGGGGGGGGGGCTTAATTCAATGTTATATTCATGCCCCAATCATGAGCTCACTAGAGAAATTTTCATTCAGAATTTTTATTTTCGGCTTTCTCATGATGATCGATCCATGCTCGATACTTCTTGTACTAGTTCTTTTATGAAGAAGACTATTGAATTCAGGTGGGATCTTTTAGAAAGAATTAAACGCAACTTTGAAGATTGGGAACTCGACGAAGGTAAAGAGTCGGGTATTAAGCTTGAGTTTGATTGTGTTAAATCTTTTATGAATACCGATGTTTTTCACAAGTTTAGCACTAAATATGGACCTGACTCTGAGATAGTAGCCTCTTTTTGTGAACCTTTTGCTACTCATGTTGATCTCCCTAAGGAGAAGTGGTTTAAATATCATTCCCCTATTAAATAAGAAATCAAAAAACCGGTCATAGTTAAAGATGAAACTATTATTTACAATGTTAATCCAGTTGTGCATACTGCTTATATTGAAAAAACACCTTTCTTGTTAGGATAAAGGAACATGCTAAGGTTTCAACTGTGGTTCGCAAAAGTAATATTAGAGCACCTAAACCTGCTGAACAAATTAAAGTAGAACCTAGTGTTGTTATCATTAAAGATCTCCTAGTAGAATACATTGATCGGCATGTTATTTACTTCTGTGATGAAGCTACTAGAATTGCCAAACCCGATGAAAAAGATAAACATAGACATGTTGTTGGAATGCATGTTGTCTTAGTTAAAATAGGAGATCATTGTTATCATGGTTTATGTGATTTATGTTCTAGCATGAGTGCTATTCCTCTTACTTTATACCAAGAAATTATGAACTACATAGCACCAGCTGAAATACAAGACATAGATGTTACTATTAAACTTGCTAATAGAGGCACCATCACACCACTTGGGATTGTTAGAGATGTTGAAGTCTTGTGGCGGAAAATAATATACCCTATTGAATTTCTAGTTCTTGGTTCCCACAAGATGACTTTTGTCCCATTATCTTTGGTATACCTTTATTGAACACTGTCAATGCTACTATAGATTGTCATCAAAAAATTGTCAGTGTTTGCTTTAGTGATGAATCTTATGAATTTAATTTTTCCAAGTTTAATAGACAACCTCATAAGAAATAATTACCTAGTAAGGATGAAATAATTGGTCTTGCTTCTGTTGCGTGCCTTCTACTGATCCACTAGAACAATATTTGCTAGACCATGAAAATGATATGCATATGCATGAAAGAAATGAAATAGATAAAAATTTCTTTGAACAACAACCTCTGATCAAACACAATTTTCCTATTGAAACTCTAGGAGGTCCTCCTCCACCTAAAGGTGATCCTTTGTTTGAATTGAAACAATTGCCTGACACTTTGAAATATGCTTATCTTGATGAGAAAAAGATATATCATGTTATTATTAGTGCTAACCTTTCAGAACATGAGGAAGAGAGATTATTGAAAATTCTAAGGAAGCACTGTGCTGCCATTGGATACACTCTTGATGATCTTAAGGGCATTAGTCCCACTCTTTGTCGGCACAAGATTAATATGGAACCTGATGCTAAACCCATTGTTGATCATCAATGACGTTTGAATCCTAAGATTAAAGAAGTGGTAAGAACTGAAATATTAAAGCTTCTGGAAGCAAGTATAATTTATCCTATAGCTGATAGTAGATGGGTAAGTCTCGTTCATTGTGTCCCTAAGAAGGGAGGTATTATTGTTGTTCCTAATGATAAAATGAACTTATTCCACAAAGAATTGTTACTAGCTATGGAATGGTAATTGATTTTCGAAAATTAAATAAGGCAACTAGAAAAGATCATTACCCTTTTCCTTTTATTTATCAAATGTTGGAAAGATTATCTAAGCACACACACTTTTGTTTTCTGGATAGATATTGCACTCGTGCGCGTCGGTCCTAAACAAACGGTTTTTAACCCCTTTCCACGACGGCATATGGAACCGTCTCCAAGTGAGTGTGGGTGATAGGGGGTCCTTCCCACACGACCCTGAAACCGTCGGGGATAGGGAGCCTTGATGCATGCAGTTGTCCCTGTATAACCATTTCCGATATCTCAAATATCCCAAAGCTTCATCCTTGCCACTCGTTTGTGCTCGCATTGCCATCACAGTCGGAGTTTTGTGGTTCTGCCTAAAACCAGGCAGATTCCAGGCATGGCAGTTTTCTAGGCAGATTCTAGGCACGGGAGATTTATGATGCCTGGCACATCACAAACAGTTCATGATAATAAACCATGCACGATAGGTAGACAATCACACACATTTAGTTTCCCCGCACTGTATGTGATAGTGTCTGACATCACACACGCTTTGCAAACGGCAACTGTGTGCATGCTTGCACACGTTTCCTCTCTGTGAACCATCTCGGATTATGGTGTACATCACAAATGTTTGTGCTTTACCAACCGTGTGTGCCGTAATGACCTGCACAACATAATTTCGCCCTAATCTAATTGCTGCTATTTAAAATTGTACCTAATTTAAACTTGAAAGTACGTTATAGCTTTATTCATATCCATCAGGTTCAAACAACCAATGCATTATTCGATTCACAGGTACATACGTTTAAGAATTACAAAAGCACCAAATAAAGAATGATGTACCAAGGTTCTATACTTGTACTTTTACAGATGGTAAAGAAAGAGGCGATAGACATTCCAGTTGTTCAACAAGGTGAAGCGGAATGGCCCTATTGTGCTCTCCTGGATGCAGAAGGCATGCAGGACTCTAATCCAACCCCTTGTTATGGTCGGCCGCCAATCATGTAGCTTGAGAGGTAATCTTGAGTAAACTGCTTCAGGATCCACTGCAAAATAAAAAAGATTCAGATATTGTCATCTAACACAACTCATTACAGGCAGTAAAAAGAAGGCTACAGGTTTCTTATTTACCATCCTGCAGTTCACTGTTGTCTTGCATAAAGTGTAAACAAATAGTTTGATTGACATCTTTTGACCCATTTTAGTAACAATCTTTATCAGTTTCCTCACTTGATGATGGTTCATGAATATCTCATTGCCCCATACGCAGAAAGGGTCGAAGTGTGGATCTTTGGCAACAATATATGTACCTAAAAGCACCAAGTTAATATTAGAAGCTAAACAACAATTGAAAAATGATGTAGTACAAGACTCCATCCATCCCATTATATAAGATTTTATTACACGTATATCTAGACATCATCAGAACATCAAGGTAACACTCTTCCTTATTGCTATGTAGCCTGGGATTGCATATTTAGTCATTCAGTACAATGCATGTTGCTAAACAACAATTGAAAAACGAAAAGGCATGTTAACTGCAATATCCTTAACAGCAACCAAATATCGTAATTCATTGTGGTATTGTTGAAACTGTTATTGATAAAATTGAACCGCACAGCAAATAGTTTCACATATAGAGTATCACATTGTGAAGAACTGAAATAAACAAGTCATAAGGACATCTCTAGGCAATCCTTAAAAATTTAAAGGACTAAAACCCTTAGTGGATATATATATACTCCAGCAATTTTTGGCCTTTTCTAGTCGATCCCCTAAACTTAAGGTTGTAAACTTCAATTTGATCAAATTCAAAGAAGGTTCAACCAAAAGTAGCATGCAGTCAAACATAAACACAGATAGTTTTGCATAACTGAACATAAAACATAAATTTAAACTAAGCTAAACTACTTTCAGTCAAAGTAGAGGTCGAGCCAATCCTTCCTCGTCATGTACAGTGTGCCGCGAGCCGGGTCCGGGCCAGTACCGTCGTCGGGGTCGTTGGGGAAGGCACTCCTCCAATTGTCGACGTCGATCTCCACGTCCTCAGGACCCACCTCGACGCCCTCCGCACAATCATCGCCGCCGCCTTCGACCTTGTCATCAGAGGAGAGCGTGATAACCTCGCCGCCCTCTGCGCCGCCGCCCTTGCCGCCTTCGACCTCGTCATCGGAGGAGAGCGCGATAACCTCGCCGCCCTCCGTGCCAGCAAAGATCGCCCGCTCCGCCTCCACGAGCTCTGGGTGCTGCCGGCGGAGCTCTTGCATGTAGGCCTTGTTGGTGGCCTCGACCTCGACACGCTCCCATGCCTCGCGGTCCTCTCGCGCCATAGCCGAGCTCACCACCCCTGGCGCCGGTGGAACGAGGTGGATCGGATGTGTGCCGAAGGGGAAATTGAGCCTAGTCGCCACGCCATGGTAGAGGACCTGCCAGTTCAAGAAGGGCAAGGGTAAGAAGAACTTCAAAGAAGGACGGCAAGGAGGTTGCCGCGCCTGGTAAGCCAGTTACCAGGAAGAAGTCAAAGAATGGACCTAAGCCTGAGACTGAGTGCTTTTATTGCAAGGGGAAGGGTCACTGGAAGCGGAACTGCCCCAAATACTTAGCGGATAAGAAGGCCGGCAACACCAAAGGTATATTTGATATACATGTGATTGATGTGTACCTTACCAGTACTCGTAGTAACTCCTGGGTATTTGATACCGGTGCCGTTGCTCATATTTGTAACTCACAGCAGGAGCTGCGGAATAAACGGAGACTGGCGAAGGACGAGGTGACTATGCGCGTCGGGAATGGTTCCAGAGTCGATATGATCGCCATCGGCACGCTGCCTCTACATTTACCTACGGGATTAGTTTTGAACCTTAATAATTGTTATTTAGTGCCAAGTTTGAGCATGAACATTGTATCTGGATCTCGTTTAATACGAGATGGCTACTCATTTAAGTCTGAGAATAATGGTTGTTCGATTTATATGAGAGATATGTTTTATGGTCATGCTCCGATGGTCAATGGTTTATTCTTAATGAATCTCGAGCGTAATATTACACATGTTCATAGTGTAGTTGCCAAAAGATGTAAAGTTGATAACGATAGTCCCACATACTTGTGGCACTGCCGCCTTGGTCACATTGGTGTCAAGCGCATGAAGAAGCTCCATGCTGATGGACTTTTGGAGTCCCTTGATTATGAATCGTTTGACACATGCGAACCATGCCTCTTGGGCAAAATGACCAAGACTCCGTTCTCCGGAACAATGGAGCGAGCAACCAACTTGTTGGAAATCATACATACCGATGTGTGCGGTCCAATGAGCGTTGAGGCTCGCAGAGGATATCGTTATGTTCTCACTCTCACTGATGACTTGAGTAGATATGGGTATGTCTACTTAATGAAACACAAGTCTGAGACCTTTGAAAAGTTCAAAGAATTTCAGAATGAGGTAGAGAATCAACGTGACCAAAAGATAAAATTCTTACGATCAGATCGTGGAGGAGAATACTTAAGTCACGAATTTGGTACACACTTAAGGAAATGTGGAATCGTTTCACAACTCACGCCGCCTAGAACACCTCAGCGAAACGGTGTGTCCGAACGTCGTAATCGCACTCTATTGGATATGGTGCGGTCTATGATGTCTCTTACCGATTTACCGCTATCATTTTGGAGATACGCTCTAGAGACAGCTACATTCACTTTAAATAGGGCACCGTCTAAATCCGTTGAGACGACACCATATGAATTATGGTTTGGAAAGAAACCTAAGCTGTCATTTCTAAAAGTTTGGGGATGCGAGGCTTATGTCAAGAAACTTCAACCTGAAAAGCTCGAACCCAAGTCGGAAAAATGCGTATTCATAGGATACCCTAAGGAAACTGTCGGGTATACCTTCTACTTAAGATCCGAAGGCAAGATCTTTGTTGCCAAGAACGGATGCTTTCTGGAAAAAGAGTTTCTCTTGAAAGAAGTAAGTGGGAGGAAAGTAGAACTCGATGAAGTACTACCTCTCGAACGGGAAAGTGGTGCAGCTCAGGAAAATGTTCCTGTGATGCCCACACCAACTGAAGAGGAAAACAATGATGATGATCAAGGTACTTCGGATCAAGTTAGTACTAAACTTCGTAGGTCCACAAGGACACGTTCCGCACCAGAGTGATACGGCAACCCTGTCCTGGAAATCATGTTGTTAGACAACAATGAACCTTCGAACTACGAAGAAGCGATGGCGGGCCCGGATTCCAACAAATGGCTTGAAGCCATGAAATCCGAGATAGAATCCATGTATGAAAACAAAGTATGGACTTTGACAGACTTGCTCGATGATCGGCGAGCGATAGAAAACAAATGGATTTTTAAGAAGAAGACGGACGCGGATGGTAATGTTACCATCTATAAGGCTCGACTTTTCGCTAAGGGTTATCGACAAGTTCAAGGGATTGACTACGACGAGACTTTCTCTCCCGTAGCGAAGCTGAAGTCCGTCCGAATCATGTTAGCAATTGCCGCATACTATGATTATGAGATATGGCAGATGGACGTCAAAACGGCATTCCTTAACGGACATCTTAAGGAAGAGCTGTATATGATGCAGCCGGAAGGTTTTGTCGATCCTCGGAACGCTAACAAAGTATGCAAGCTCCAGCGATCCATTTATGGACTGGTGCAAGCATCTCGGAGTTGGAACATTCGCTTTGATGAGATGATCAAAGCGTTTGGGCTTATGCAGACTTATGGAGAAGCCTGCGTTTACAAGAAAGTGAGTGGGAGCTCTGTAGCATTTCTCATATTATATGTAGATGACATACTCTTGATGGGAAATAATATAGAATTTCTGGACAGCATTAAGGCCTACTTGAATAAGTGTTTTTCAATGAAGGACCTTGGAGAAGCTGCTTACATATTAGGCATCAAGATCTATAGAGATAGATCGAGACGCCTCATAGGTCTTTCACAAAGCACATACCTTGATAAGATTTTGAAGAGGTTCAAAATGGATCAGTCCAAGAAGGGGTTCTTGCCTATGTTACAAGGTGTGAGACTGAGCTCGGCTCAGTCACCGACCACGGCAAAAGATAAAGAAGAGATGAGTGTCATCCCCTATGCTTTAGCCATAGGATCTATTATGTATGCCATGCTGTGTACCAGACCCGATGTAAACCTTGCCGTAAGTTTGGTAGCAAGATACCAAAGTAATCCCGGCAAGGAACACTGGACAGCGGTCAAGAATATCCTGAAGTACCTGAAAAGGACGAAGGACATGTTTCTCATTTATGGAGGAGACGAAGAGCTCGTCGTAAAGGGTTACGTCGACGCTAGCTTCGACTCAGATCTGGATGACTCTAAGTCACAAACCGGATACGTGTATATGTTGAATGGTGGAGCAGTAAGCTGGTGCAGCTGCAAGCAGAGCGTCGTGGCGGGATCTACGTGTGAAGCGGAGTACATGGCAGCCTCGGAGGCAGCACATGAAGCGATTTGGGTGAAGGAGTTCATCACCGACCTAGGAGTCATACCCAATGTGTCGGGGCCGATCAAACTCTTCTGTGACAACACTGGAGCCATTGCCCTCGCAAAGGAGCCCAGGTTTCACAAGAAGACCAGGCACATCAAGCGTCGTTTCAACTCCATCCGTGAAAATGTTCAAGATGGAGACATAGAGATTTGCAAAGTGCACACGGATCTGAATGTCGCAGATCCGCTGACTAAACCTCTCTCGCGTGCAAAACATGATCAACACCAGAACTCTATGGGTGTTCGATTCATCACAATGTAACTAGATTGGTGACTCTAGTGCAAGTGGGAGACTGTTGGAAATATGCCCTAGAGGCAATAATAAAAGTATTATTATATTTCATTGTTCATGATAATTGTCTTTTATTCATGCTATAACTGTATTATCCGGAAATCGTAATACACGTGTGAATACTTAGACCACACAATGTCCCTGGTAAGCCTCTAGTTGACCAGCTCGTTGTGATCAACAGATAGTCATGGTTTCCTGACTATGGGCATTGGATGTCATTGATAACGGGATCACATCATTAGGAGAATGATGTGATGGACAAGACCCAATCCTAAGCATAGCATAAAAGATTGTGTAGTTCGTTTTGCTAGAGCTTTGCAAGTGTCAAGTATCTCTTCCTTCGACCATGAGATCGTGTAACTCCCGGATACCGTAAGAATGCCTTGGGTGTACCAAACGTCACAACGTAACTGGGTGACTATAAAGGTACATTACAGGTATCTCCGAAAGTAGCTGTTGGGTTGACACGGATCGAGACTGGGATTTGTCACTCCGTATGACGGAGAGGTATCTCTGGGCCCACTCGGTAATGCATCATCATATTGAGCTCAATGTGACCAAGGTGTTGGACACGGGATCATGCATTACGGTACGAGTAAAGTGACTTGCCGGTAACGAGACTGAACAAGGTATTGGGATACCGACGATCGAGTCTCGGGAAAGTAACGTACCGATTGACAAAGGGAATTGCATACAGGGTTTGATCGAATCCTCGACATAGTGGTTCATCCGATGACAACATCGAGGAGCATGTGGGAGCCATCATGGGTATCCAGATCCCGCTGATGGTTATTGACTGAGAGAGTCTCGGTCATGTCTGCATGTCTCATCAAAGCGTTTGGATTTATGCAGACTTATGGAGAAGCCTGCGTTTACAAGAAAGTGAGTGGGAGCTCTGTAGCATTTCTCATATTATATGTAGATGACATACTCCTGATGGGAAATAATATAGAATTTCTGGACAGCATTAAGGCCTACTTGAATAAGTGTTTTTCAATGAAGGACCTTGGAGAAGCTGCTTATATATTAGGCATCAAGATCTATAGAGATAGATCGAGACGCCTCATAGGTCTTTCACAAAGTACATACCTTGATAAGATTTTGAAGAGATTCAGAATGGATCAGTCCAAGAAGGGGTTCTTGCCTATGTTACAAGGTATGAGACTGAGCTCAGCTCAGTCACCGACCACGACAAAAGATAAAGAAGAGATGAGTGTCATCCCCTATGCTTCAGCCATAGGATCTATTATGTATGCCATGCTGTGTACCAGACCCGATGTAAACCTTGCCGTAAGTTTGGTAGCAAGATACCAAAGTAATCCCGGCAAGGAACACTGGACAGCGGTCAAGAATATCCTGAAGTACCTGAAAAGGACAAAGGACATGTTTCTCGTTTATGGAGGAGACGAAGAGCTCGTCGTAAAGGGTTACGTCGACGCTAGCTTCGACTCAGATCTGGATGACTCTAAGTCACAAACCGGATACGTGTATATGTTGAATGGTGGAGCAGTAAGCTGGTGCAGCTGCAAGCAGAGCGTCGTGGCGAGATCTACGTGTGAAGCGGAGTACATGGCAGCCTCGGAGGCAGCACATGAAGCGATTTGGGTGAAGGAGTTCATCACCGACCTAGGAGTCATACCCAATGCGTCGGGGCCGATCAAACTCTTCTGTGACAACACTGGAGCTATTGCCCTCGCCAAGGAGCCCAGGTTTCACAAGAAGACCAGGCACATCAAGCGTCGTTTCAACTCCATCCGTGAAAATGTTCAAGATGGAGACATAGAGATTTGCAAAGTGCACACGGATCTGAATGTCGCAGATCCGCTGACTAAACCTCTCTCGCGTGCAAAACATGATCAACACCAGGACTCTATGGGTGTTCGATTCATCACAATGTAACTAGATTGGTGACTCTAGTGCAAGTGGGAGACTGTTGGAAATATGCCCTAGAGGCAATAATAAAAGTATTATTATATTTCAATGTTCATGATAAATGTCTTTTATTCATGCTATAACTGTATTATCCGGAAATCGTAATACACGTGTGAATACTTAGACCTCAATATGTCCCTAGTGAGCCTCTAGTTGACTAGCTCGTTGTGATCAACAGATAGTCATGATTTCCTGGCTATGGACATTGGATGTCATTGATAACGGGATCACATCATTAGGAGAATGATGTGATGGACAAGACCCAATCCTAAGCATAGCATAAAAGATCGTGTAGTTCGTTTTGCTAGAGCTTTGCCAATGTCAAGTATCTCTTCCTTCGACCATGAGATCGTGTAACTCCCGGATACCGTAAGAGTGCCTTGGGTGTATCAAACGTCACAACGTAACTGGCTGACTATAAAGGTGCATTACAGGTATCTCCGAAAGTATCTGTTGGGTTGACACGGATCAAGACTGGGATTTGTCACTCCGTATGACGGAGAGGTATCTCTGGGCCCACTCGGTAATGCATCATCATAATGAGCTCAATGTGACCAAGATGTTGGACACGGGATCATGCATTACGGTACGAGTAAAGTGACTTGCCGGTAACGAGACTGAACAAGGTATTGGGATACCGACGATCGAGTCTCGGGCAAGTAACGTACCGATTGACAAAGGGAATTGCATACAGGGTTTGATCGAATCCTCGACATCGTGGTTCATCCGATGAAAACATCAAGGAGCATGTGGGAGCCATCATGGGTATCCAGATCCCGCTGTTGGTTATTGACCTGAGAGCGTCTCGGTCATGTCTGCATGTCTCCCGAACCCGTAGGGTCTACACACTTAAGGTTCGGTGACGCTAGGGTTATTAGGAAGACTAGTATGTGACTACCGAATGTTGTTCGGAGTCCCGGATGGGATCCCGGACGTCATGAGGAGCTCCGGAAGGGTCCGGAGGTAAAGATTTATATATGGGAAGTTGTCAAACGGACACCGGGAAGTTTCGGGGTCATACCGGTATTGTACCGGGGCCACCGGGAGGGGCCACCCCTCCCGGGGGGCCACATGGGCTGCGTGGGGCAGGGAGCCAGCCCCTGGTGGGCTGGGCGCACCCCCTCCCTTGGGCCCTTGCGCCTAGGGTTGAGGGGGGAACCCTAGAGGGGGCGCCCCCTTGGCTTGGGGGGCAAGCCACCCTCTCCCCCTCTCCCCTTGGCCGCCGCCC
>NC_041392.1:245656036-245656756 GCF_002162155.2 Triticum dicoccoides | reverse complement strand
CGGGCAAGTAACGTACCGATTGACAAAGGGAATTGTATACAGGGTTTGATCGAATCCTCGACATCGTGGTTCATCCGATGACAACATCGAGGAGCATGTGGGAGCCATCATGGGTATCCAGATCCCGCTGTTGGTTATTGACCTGAGAGCGTCTCGGTCATGTCTGCATGTCTCCCGAACCCGTAGGGTCTACACACTTAAGGTTCGGTGACGCTAGGGTTATTAGGAAGACTAGTATGTGACTACCGAATGTTGTTCGGAGTCCCGGATGGGATCCCGGACGTCACGAGGAGCTCCGGAAGGGTCCGGAGGTAAAGATTTATATATGGGAAGTTGTCAAACGGACACCGGGAAGTTTCGGGGTCATACCGGTATTGTACCGGGGCCACCGGAAGGGTTCCGGGGGTCCACCGGGAGGGGCCACCCCTCCCGGGGGGCCACATGGGCTGCGTGGGGCAGGGAGCCAGCCCCTGGTGGGCTGGGCTCACCCCCTCCCTTGGGCCCTTGCGCCTAGGGTTGAGGGGGGAACCCTAGAGGGGGCGCCCCCTTGGCTTGGGGGGCAAGCCACCCTCTCCCCCTCTCCCCTTGGCCGCCGCCCCCCCCCCTAGATGGGTTCTAGAGGGGCCGGCCCCCTTCTCCCTTCCCCCTATAAATAGAGGGGTGAGGGGAGGGCAGCCGGACCACCCTCCAAGGCGCAGCCCTCCCCTCTCCAACACCTCT
>NC_041392.1:245643841-245656026 GCF_002162155.2 Triticum dicoccoides | reverse complement strand
TGGGTTCTAGAGGGGCCGGCCCCCTTCTCCCTTCCCCCTATAAATAGAGGGGTGAGGGGAGGGCAGCCGTACCACCCTCCAAGGCGCAGCCCTCCCCTCCCCAACACCTCTCCTCCTCCGTTGTGTGCTTGGCGAAGCCCTGTCGGAGTACTGCCTCTCCACCATCACCACGTCGTTGTGCTGCCGGTGGAGCTGTCTTCCTCAACCTCTCCTTCCCCCTTGCTGGATCAAGAAGGAGGAGACGTCTCCCGTCCCGTACGTGTGTTGAACACGGAGGTGCTGTCCGTTCAGCACTTGGTCATCGGTGATTCGAATCACGTCGAGTACGACTCCATCATCACCTTGCAAGCTTCCGCACGCGATCTACAAGTGGTATGTAGATGCAAACTCTCTCCCTTGACTCGTTGCTTAGATGAACTCATAGATGGATCTTGGTGAAACCATAGGAAAATTTTTAATTTTCTGCAACGTTCCCCAACAAGCGGTCGTACTCCATGGCCGTGAGCTCGGCGTGTGGAAGCTACCGAGCCACTGGCGGGTGTCGGTCTCTCGATCTGTAATCTCGATGACCCACGTCCCCCACCGCCGCTGATGGACCCCGAAGTAGGACTTCATCGGCTGCCAGGTCCGGGGGGGACGGGGAAGTCCTCGAACATGCGTAGGGGCGCGGCGATGGTGGATCGGGCCCAGGGAGGACGACGGGGACACCTCGATGGCCACCTCGCCGGCGTTAGGCGAAAAGGCCGCGATAAACCTCTTTTTGTCCATTGGCTACTAAAGCTCCCCGGCACAGAGGCATAGGTTGAGGATGGAGGCGCTGGCGATGGCGGCGACCTACCAATGGTTTCGAGGGTTGTGTGTGTCTGTGTGAGCGAAGGTTATGTTTGAGGAAATAATGCGGCAACCGAAAATTTTACTAGGCGGGAGTAACAAGGCGGGGATACTGAAAATTTGGATCAAGGGCGAGCATATATTTTTGAGATCAAGAGGGGTGCAGAGGCGGGAGTAAAATGCCAAGGCTACTAAAAATTTGAATCAAGGGACTGAAGTAGAGCGGGAGTAACAGACATCGCACACGGTCCGCACATACTAATCGTGTGCTATCAAACATTAAAACCTTCCAGGCGGTAGATATTTTCGAGATTGCGAGGGACGCAGAGGCGGGAGTTTTGGGGGAGCGAGCTAGTGTGCTTGACATGCCAATTGTGGACTATAGCCGATGCACCTTCTCGCGTAAGCCATAGGCGTACTATACACTAACGGTGCTCCAAGATATTTTGTACTACATCTCACACGGTTGGTGAGAATAAACTGTGGGATCTACTTGATTTGAATTACAAAATGGGGTCACAGCGGCAATGGACGGTGTTTGAATTGCTAGACATTTTATCTGTAGTGAACATGCAACTATATGTGTGTCGTAAAAGAATTGGAATTATTCAGGGTTTGTTTGGACATTTCATACATTAAACTGGTTTTCTAGCCATTTCAGGTGCACAATTCAAAATTAAACTACATGCACATGCCCCGGTGCATACAAATTGGTTGAAAAATCAAATTTGTGTCCTTCAGTGCATGCTTAGGTCCCATGGAAGAATTGGCAATAAATTTTTCGGGGTTCGTTTGGCCTTTTTTATACATTAACTGGGTTTTCTAGGAATTTATGTTCATAATTCAAATTTGAACTACAAGCACATGCTCCAATGCACCAAAGTTAGTTGAAAAATCACATGTGTGTCCTTGGGTGAATTTCTACGTCCCATGCAAGAGATGTGAATGAAATTCAAACAGCATGGTACTTTTGATTGCCGGCAAAACGTTGAGATGCCTGGTTTTTAAATTCTAGTAAATCCAAAACTCGTCTGAAATTCATGAAACTTGGCATGCTAACATGGAGCAGCATCAACATGCCGTGGTGAAAATTTTGTCCCATTTGGGGCAGGTTCGGGTATAAGCTTCTCACAACAAGCATGATGGTTTCGATAGGGAACGTACCACCTTTGGTGACGGGACGATATCCGTTGCCTTTTATTGCTTACAAAAATTTTCTAATGTCAACATAGAACAACAGGAGTGTTGTGTTCAATCTTGGAATTTTTGGGGTTCGTTTGGCCTTTTTTATACATTAACTGGGTTTTCTAGGCATTTTATGTGCATAATTCAAATTTGAACTACAAGCACATGCTCCAATGCAGCAAAGTTGGTCGAAAAATCACATGTGTGTTGATACATTTCCAACGTATCTATAACTTTTGATTGTTCCATGCTATTATATTATCAACCTTGGATGTTTTATATGCATTTATATGCTATTTTATCTGATTTTTGGGACTAACCTATTAACCTAGAGCCCAGTGCCAGTTTCTGCTTTTTGTTGTTTTTGAGTATCACAGAAAAGGAAAATCAAACGGAGTCCAATTGACCTAAAACTTCATGGAACTTATTTTTGGACCAGAAGAAGGAAATGTTGTAAAAGAGTTGGGCCAGAAGAGTCCCGGGCTGCCCACGAGGGTGGGGGGCACGCCCACCCACTGGGCGCGCCCCCTGCCTCGTGGATAGCCCGGAGACCCCCCTGCCTTGTCCCTGACTCCAACAACTCTTATATAAACCAAAACTTCCAGAAAGAAACCTAGATCGGGAGTTCCGCCGCCAAAAGCCTCCGTAGCCACCAAAAACCAATCTAGAGCCGTTCTGGCACCCTACCGGTGGGGGGGGGGGGGAATCCCTCTTCGGTGGCCATCTTCATCATCCCGGCGCTCTCCATGACGAGGAGGGAGTAGTTCTCCCTCGAGGTTGAGGGTATGTACCAGTAGCTATGTGTTTGATCTCTCTCTCTCTCTCTCTCTCTCTCTCTCTCTCGTGTTCTTGAGGTGGTACGATCTTGATGTATCGCAAGCTTTGCTATTATTGTTGGATCTTATGATGTTTCTCCCCCTCTACTCTCTTGTGATGAATTGAGTTTTCCCTTTAAAGTTATCTCATCGGATTGAATCTTTAAGGATTTGATAACACTTGATGTATGTCTTGCATGTGCTTATCTGTGGTGACAATGGGATATCACGTGATCCACTTGATGTATGTTTTGGTGATCAACTTGCGAGTTCCGTGACCTCGTGAACTTATGCATATGGGTTGGCACACGTTTTCGTCTTGACTCTTCGGTAGAAACTTTGGGGCACTCTTTGAAGTTCTTTGTGTTGCTTGAATAGATGAATCTGAGATTGTGTGATGCATATTGTATAATCATACCCACGGATACTTGAGGTGACATTGGAGTATCTAGGTGACATTAGGGTTTTGGTTGATTTGTGTCTTAAGGTGTTATTCTAGTACGAACTGTATAATAGATTGATCAGACAGAATAACTTTGAGGTGGTTTCGTACCCTACAATAATCCCTTCGTTTGTTCTCCGCTATTAGTTTCTTTGGAGTGACTCTTTGTTGCATGTTAAGGGATAGTTATAGGATCCAATTATGTTATTATTGTTGAGAGAACTTGCACTAGTGAAAGTATGAAGCCTAGGCCTTGTTACCAAGCATTGCAATACTGTTTTCGCTCACTTTTACCGCTTGCTACCTTGCTGTTTTTATATTTTCAGATTACAAAAACCTTTATCTACCATCCATATTGCACTTGTATCACCATCTCTTCGCCGAACTAGTGCACCTATACAATTTACCATTGTATTAGGTGTGTTGGGGATACAAGAGACTCTTTGTTATTTGGTTGCAGGGTTGCTTGAGAGAGACCAACTTCATCCTAGGCCTCCCACAGATTGATAATCCTTAGGTCATCCACTTGAGGGAAATTTTCTACTGTCCTACAAACCTCTGCACTTGCAGGCCCAACAAAGTCTCCAAGAAGAAGGTTGTGTAGTAGACATCAAGCTCTTTTCTAGCGCCGTTGCTGGGGAGGTTAGCGCTTGAAGGTATATCTTTAGATCTTGCAATCGAATCTTTTTGTTTCTTGTTTTATCACTAGTTTAGTTTATAAAAGAAAACTACAAAAAAATGGAATTAAGGGTACCTCATATGCTTCATCATTTTAATATCTTTCATGAAAATAAGGATTCCGATAATTGTGCCAAAGTGTTAGAAGAAGAATGCATTAGAATGTTTGGCACTAAATATTTGAATGATGAGCATGATTGCAATGTTGTTCGTATGAATTCCTTGAATATCCATGGTACTAATGAGGATTGTGCTAGTCATGATGAAAATGTCTCTTATAAGCATGTCAACTTTTGTGGAATACATAGAGCTTTAAAGCACACACCAAATAGGGAAGATAGATTTTGCAAGAGGCATAAGTATTTGGAAACTAAATGGTTGCAAGAAAGGCTAGATGATTGTGCTGAAAGATTCAATATTTAACACCATCCTTGTGAACTTTGCAATGAACATGGTCATTTAAAGCTCCAATGATATTTGTTTCATGATCAAATCGCATCCAAAAATTGTGATAACTTCATTACCCTTGAGCATCATAAAGAGCTTAGCCATATTTTGGGGTATGAAGAAATGAAACGTATAACTGAGGGTCTTCCAAAATTTAATCTTGATAGATTTCTTGATTTTGATCTAGAAGAAATTTTTATGTATTGTGCGGTGAATTGCATTGAAAATCCTTATATTGCCAATTACATAAAGACAAGAAAACAAATAGAAGATGAAGAGAATACTAACGAAAGGGAAGAGACTTCCCAATATTCTCCTATTATTTCTTATGATGAATCAGGTAACAAGGAGGAGCCTTCTACTCAACCAATCTCATTAATAGGGAGCTCCAAAAAGAGGGATAAACCCATACTTAATGTGAAAAAGAAAAGGGAAAGATGGAGAAGTAAAGGTAAAAAGGTATCTCTCCCAAATGATGTTGCTCCTATTACTCATTGTGATGATGATAATTGCTATACTATTGGTGCTATCCATACTATTAATGATGAGAGTGATTATGCTTATGATTTGAAAAGGCCCAGGCTTGGGGATGCTATGTTTGACGAGAATGACATGTTTGAGAATGTATTTTCTGCAATTAATGTTTGTCCCAAGCTTGGGGATGCTACGTTTGATGAAGATGATATTTTTAGTCTCCCAAGTTTTGATGAGCAAATTTATTATGATGATAACATGCCTCCCATTTATGATGGTTATATTGATGAAAGTGTGTTTGGAAGAGTGTCAACTTTAGGAAGTAATGATCCCAATATTTTGGAGGATGTTGAATCTTATTGTGACAATTATGAAAGTGGATTTGGAGAGGTCATGACTTTATTTAGTATTAATTCCACTATCTTGGAAGAGGTTTCAATTGATTATGATGAGAACAAAGTTGCTACTTATGATGATTATTTTGATGATACTTATGCTATAAAAAGTAGAGGTGATTATATTAAAACTTGTCATGATTATGATTACCCTTTTTCTGAACATTACTCTTTTAATGTGGAAACAATTTATAGTATTCAAGTTTCTTATGATACTCCCACTATTCCGAATGAGAAGAATTTTGCCTATGTGGAGAGTAGTAAATTTTATATGCTTGTAGATCATGAAAATAATCCTTTATGTGATGGTTATATTGTTGAATTAATTCATGATGCTACTGAAAATTATTATGAGGGAGGAACATATGCTTGTAGGAATTGCAATAATATCAAGTTTCCTCTCTATGTGCTTAAAGTTTTAAAGGTATCCTTGTTTTACCTTCCTATGCAGGTTGATTCTTGTTCCCATAAGTTGTTTGTTCACAATATCCCTATGCATAGTAAGTGGGTTAGACTTAAATGTGCTAGTAATATTCTTCATGATGCTCTCTTTATGTTTCAATTCTTATCTTTTATGTGAGCATCATTGAAATCATCATGCCTAGGGGCGTTAAACGATAGCGCTTGTCGGGAGGCAACCCAATTTTATTTTTGTTCCTTGCTTTTCGCTCCTGTTTAGTAATAAATAATTCATCTAGCCTCTACTATGATTGAGTTTTTATGTTTTAATTAGTGTTTGTGCCAAGTAGAACCTTTGGGAAGACTTGGGGAAAGTCTTTGCGATCTTGCTGTCAAAAAACAGAAACTTTTGCGCTCACGAGATTAGCTGCCATTTTTTACTGGAGAGTGAGATTAGGTTGATTCTTTTTGCACATGATTAATAGACAAATTCCTCACATCCACCAATTTATTTTATAATTTTTTTGAGTTACATAAGTATACCTTTGATACAGATTACTACAGACTGTTCTGTTTTTGACAGATTCTGTTTTCATTGTGTTGTTTGCTTATTTTGATGAATCTATGAGTAGTATCGGAGGGTATGAACCATAGAGAAGTTGGAATACAGTATATATTACACCAATATGAATTTATAGAGAGTTCACAATAGTACCTAAGTGGTGATTTATTTTCTTATACTAACGGAGCTTACAACTTTTTTGTTAAGTTTTGTGTTGTGAAGTTTTCAAGTTTAGGGTAAAGATTAGATGGACTATGGAATAAGGAGTGGAAAGAGCCTAAGCTTGGGGATGCCCAAGTCACCCCAAGGTAATATTCAAAGACAACCAAGAGCCTAAGCATGGGGATGCCCCGGATGGCATCCCCTCTTTCGTCTTCATTCATCGTTAACTTTACTTGGAGCTATATTTTTATTCATCACATGATATGTGTTTTGCTTGGAGCGTCATTTTATTTTGTTTTGCTTGATGCTTGAATAATATACCAAGATCTGAAATTATTAAATTTTAGAGAGTCTTCACATAGTTTCATAATTATTCAACTACTCATTGATCTTCGCTTATATCTTTCGGAGTAGTTTGTCATTTGCTCTAGTGCTTCACTTATATCCTTTTAGAGCACAGCGGTGGTTTTATTTTGAAGAAATAGATGAACTCTCGTGCTTCACTTATATTATTTTGAGAGTCTTTAGAACAGCATGGTAGTTTTCTTTGGTTATGAAACTAGTCCTAATATGATGGGCATCCAAGATGGGTATAATAAAAACATTCATATAAAGTGCATTGAATACTATGAGAAGTTTGATACTTGATGATTGTTTTGAGATATGAAGATGGTGATATTAGAGTCATGCAAGTTGAGTAGTTGTGAATTTGAGAGATACTTGTGTTAAAGTTTGTAATTCCCGTAGCATGCACGTACGGTGAACCGTTATGTGATGAAGTCGGAGCATGATTTATTTATTGATTGTCTTCCTTATGAGTGGCAGTCGGGGACGAGCGATGGTATTTTCCTACCAATCTATCCCCCTAGGAGCAAGCGTGTAGTACTTTGTTACGATAACTAATAAATTTTTGCAATAAGTATTTGAGTTCTTTGTGACTAATGTTGAGTCCATGGATTATACGCACTCTCACCCTTCCACCATTGTTAGCCTCTGTAATACCGTGCACCTTTCGCCGGTATCATACACCCACCATATACCTTCCTCGAAACAGCCACCATACCTACCTATTATGGCATTTCCATAGCCATTCCGAGATATATTGCCATCCAACTTTCCATCGTTCCGTTTATTATGACACGCTCCATCATTGTCATATTGCTTTGCATGATCATGTAGTTGACATCGTATTTGTGGCAAAGCCACCATTCATAATTCTTTCATACATGTCACTCTTGATTCATTGCACATCCCAGTACACCGCCTGAGGCATTCATATAGAGTCATATCTTGTTCTAAGTATCAAGTTGTAAGTAAATAAAAATGTGATGATCTTCATCATTAGAGCATTGTCCTAGTGATGAAAGGATGATGGAGACTATGATTCCCCCACAAGTCGGGATGAGACTCCGGACGAAAAAAAAGAGAGAAAAGAGGCCAAAAAAGAGAAGGCCCCAAAAAATGAGAGAAAAAGAGAGAAGGGGCAATGCTACTAGCCTTTTACCACACCTGTGCTTCAAAGTATCGCCATGATCTTCATCATAGAGAGTCTCCTATGTTTTCACTTTCATACTAGTGGGAATCTTTCATTATAGAACTTGGCTTGTATATTCCAATGATGGGCTTCCTCAAAATGCCCTGGGTCTTCGTGAGCAAGGGAGTTGGATGCACACCCACTTAGTTTCTTTTTGAGCTTTCATACACTTATAGCTCTAGTGCATCTGTTGCATGTCAATCCCTAATCACTCACATTGATATCTATTGATGGGCATCTCCATAGCCCGTTGATACACCTAGTTGATGTGAGACTGTCTTCTCCTTTTTGTCTTCTCCACGACCACCATTCTATTCCACCTATAGTGCTATGTACATGGATCACACTCATGTATTGCGTGAAGATTGAAAAAGTTTGAGAACATCAAAAGTATGAAACAATTGCTTGGCTTGTCATCGGGGTTGTGCATGATTTTAATATTTTGTGTGATGAATATAGAGCATTGCCAAACTATATGATTTTGTAGGGATAGCTTTCTTTGGCCATCTTATTTTGAGAAGACATAATTGCTTCGAGGATAGCCCGGAGACCCCCCTGCCTTGTCCCTGACTCTAACACCTCTTATATAAACCAAAACTTCCAGAAAGAAACCTAGATCGGGAGTTCCGCCGCTAAAAGCCTCCGTAGCCACCAAAAACCAATCTAGACCCGTTCTGGCACCCTACCGGAGGAGGGGAATCCCTCTTCGGTGGCCATCTTCATCATCCCGGCACTCTCCATGACGAGGAGGGAGTAGTTCTCCCTCGAGGTTGAGGGTATGTACCAGTAGCTATGTGTTTGATCTCTCTCTCTCTCTCTCTCTCTCGTGTTCTTGAGGTGGTACGATCTTGATGTATCGCAAGCTTTGCTATTATTGTTGGATCTTATGATGTTTCTCCCCCTCTACTCTCTTGTGATGAATTGAGTTTTCCCTTTAAAGTTATCTCATCGGATTGAGTCTTTAAGGATTTGAGAACACTTGATGTATGTATTGCATGTGCTTATCTGTGGTGACAATGGGATATCACGTGATCCACTTGATGTATGTTTTGGTGATCAACTTGCGAGTTCCATGACCTCGTGAACTTATGCATAGGGGTTGGCACACATTTTCATCTTGACTCTCCGGTAGGAACTTTGGGGCACTCTTTGAAGTTCTTTGTGTTGGTTGAATAGATGAATCTAAGATTGTGTGATGCATATCGTATAATCATACCCACGTATACTTGAGGTGACATTGGAGTATCTAGGTGACATTAGGGTTTTGGTTGATTTGTGTCTTAAGGTGTTATTCTAGTACGAACTCTATAATAGATCGATCAGAAAGAATAACTTTGAGGTGGATTTTCTAGGTAATGTTGGTTACAGATGTAGTTTTAGGTTGATGGGGAATGTAGTTCTCAAAGTACCCTTTTTAGTACATATGGGTTGTAGTTGTCTTGTAGTTTAGATGTAAATTTGGTGGCGATCCCTCTTGTCTATGTTGATTTCTTCTTCCGAATGTAGATGTAGCCCACCTGTGGCAGGCCTTGAATTAGTGGAGTTGATCCTTTTTGCGGCTGCTAGTGTGTGTAGGTTGATGTTCGTCTGGTCTGCCCTGTTTTTGGTGTAGTTGTTTTGGTTTTCTAGTGTAACTTTTTTATGTAGATGCATGTTTTGCTCCTTTTTCCTCCTATTTTGTTTGGTCGTGGTCTGAATTTCTTCAGTTAAGTATTAGTTTGTTTGGTCTACACTATCGCATTGTAATTTTTACTTGATTTTTCATTGTAATCAAGTAATTGTTTGTTTCGGCTACTATAGACTGCAATAGTGAATGGCAAGTGTAAATGTGTTGTTTAGGTTATTTTTTTATAGTTATATCTCTATTGTAGTTTCATTCTATAGTAGTCTATCTTACACTGATTTTTCACTGTAAATGGCCAGGGTAAACGCAAATTTTTAGGTTTTGATTCTGGATTTTGATTTATTTTTCTACAGTTAAGCCACAGTTTGTTTGGTGTACTTGGCATGAATGTTTTATGAACTGATCCAACACAGAGACTAGGTTTTTCTTGTTCTCCAAAACATATATCCCCTGTTTGCTTTTTCAATAGATCAAAAGGTGCTATCATGATTTTTTGATTGGATAGTATAAACAATGAAGAGAGTCTATAGTTTGTATTTTTTACAGTATCATTATCATTGCAAATAATTTGTCATGTTTTTGTTTTTTGTCTTTGTGCAAGCTGATTGTGGAACATTTTTTTATATGTGAGTTTATACTATGCAGGATGTTGTGCCCAGATTGCCATTCGTACTGCGAGAACGATGATGAGGATAGCTTTGGCATTTTCATTCGCGATGGGTCTGGAGAATTTGCGTAATCTCTTCTCCTTTTGTTGGATGTGTTATTTTTACTTTATGAAAGGATTCTTATTTTTGCTAATTTTTTTGACATTTTTTCCTCTCTTTTTAATGAGCAGAACATCCCATGCACCACAAGGAATCAGTTCAACCAGATGAGTGGCCTGAAGTTTAAACCACACGGTCGTAGGTACGTTGTTTATGTGTTCATTGGACACTCAACAATATTGGTTGGAGGTGATGACTAAGCGAAGTTCAAACGCGACATCAACGTATGACAGGGCAAAATAGTGGTGTTCGGCATGTTTTGGATGGATGCCCCAGGCTTATGTGTGCTATGTTGGAAGTGGGCTTGCAGCATCACAGGGGTGTAGTGCAGGACATGGAAGGAGGTGATGTTGCACAAGGTGGTCAACATTTTGTTGTGCATGGAGTGGAAGAGGTAATCAATGCTACCCTAGACATCATTTATACTAGGGGTGTTGTTCTCGGTGATGGCGAAGCACAAATGTTGGGGCTGGTAATAACCATTGAAGATGGATACATTGGACCACATTTTGTGCGCCGCCTCACGCCCACGAACATCACAAGCAAGTTTATGGTACATCTTCTCAATCTTCAATACATTTTTTTGTTATGTCTCTTTGCAAACATGTTTTTATTTTTTCCTAACACATTTTTCACCCTTTTCCCTTTTGTTTTTGCTTTGTATTTGTTGACATCACATAGAGAATCCCCAATAAAATAGTTCAACCAATTAACTTGGCTCCAAAAGGGGTTGTTGGGCTTTGCATCCATGTAGGAGATCTCATGCAGCTTGGATATCACATGGATCATGATGGACGGATGGTCTTTGACAAAGGTTGGGGTGTTTTTGTAGCCCAGAATTACCTCCAAGTGGACGATGCTGTCGTTTTCAACTTCAAGCAACTTCAACCAGAGCAATGCGCAGGGCATCAACATAACATGCGTAGTCATCGGTTTGAGTCCAGCAGAAGGATAAGAGTTTTGTGCTAGAAACAGTGTAACTGCATTTCCTAGGGAGGCCATTTTTTGTGAATTAGTCTATCCAGCTACCTTCCCTTTTTTATGTCTTTTTGTTTTTCTGAACTATGTAAGCATTGGGATGGATGTTTTTCTGAACTATGTAAGCACTAAGATGGATGTTTTTTGTGGCATGAGTGTTTTCCCATGCCACCCCCTATGCTTTTTTGTACACAATGGCATGTGTTGGCAGAAGTTTATTATCCTTAAGTTGTTGTTTTAAAAAAATAGTTGTAGTTGCAACCCCTACAACCCGAGCACAATTGCAACTCAGCACACCCAATGCAACTGCATGACATATGATGTGACCACAACCATGGAGTCGGGGGGAGGGTTGTCAACGCCGATGAAAACATACCCGTTTTGGTTAGGTTTATTGTTGTAGTTGCAAACACTCCAACCCGAGCACAATTGCAACTCAACACACCCCAGCGCAACCGCGGGACATATGGTGTGACTGCAACCGGGGGTCAGGGGGAGGTTTGTCGGTGCCGACGAAAATAGTTCCATTTTTTGTTAGGTCCTTTTGTTCTAGTTGCAAACGCTCCAACCCGAGCACAATTGCAACTCGGCACACCCCAGCGCAACTGTAGGACATATAATGTGACCGCAACCGGTGGTCGATCCCGAACACAATTGCAACTCAGCACACCCCTGCGCAACTGCAGGACATATAATGGGACCGCAACTGGTGGTCGGGGAGGGTTGTTGACGCCAAAGAAATCGATTCCATTTTTTGTTAGGTTTTTTGTTGTAGTTGCAACCACTCCAACCAGAGCGCATTTGCAACTCATTACACCCCCAGCGCAATTGCAGGACATATGATGTGACCACAACCGGGGTCGGGGGGAGGGTTGTCGACGCTGATGAAATT
>NC_041392.1:245637048-245643431 GCF_002162155.2 Triticum dicoccoides | reverse complement strand
TTGATTCCATTTTGGTTAGGTTTTTCGTTGTAGTTGCAACCGCTCCAACGCCAGCGCAATTGCAACTCGGCACACCCAAGCACAACTGCAGGACATATAATGTGACCGCAACCGGGGGTCGGGGGGAGGATCGTTGACGCCGATGAAATTGGTTCCATTTTTTGTTAGTTTTTTTGTTGTACTTGCAACCGCTCCAATGCAAGCGCAATTGCAACTCAAAACACCAGAATGCAACTGCAAGACATATAAAGTGATCGCAACCAAGGGGTCGAGGAAAGGGTTGTCGACACCGATGAAAATGGTTCCATTTTTTTGTTAGTTTTTTTTGTTGTATTTGCAACCGCTCCAACCTGAGCACAATCGCAACTCATCACACCGCAACGCAACTGCAAGACATATTATGTGACCGCAATTGGGGGTTGGGGGAGGGTTGTTGGCGCCGATGAAATTGTTTCCATTTTTTGTTAGGTCTTTTTGTTGTAGTAGCAACCATTCCAACCCGAGTGCAATTGCAACTCATCACACACAAGCGCAACTACAGGACATATAACATGACCACAACTGGGGATCAGGGGAGGAGGGTCGTTAGCACTGATGTAATCGGTTCCATTTTTTGTTAGATTTTTTGTTGTATTTGCAATCGCTCCAACCCGAGCGCAATTGCAACTCACAACACCACAACGCAACTGTAAGACATATAATATGAGCGAAACCAGGGGTCCGGGGGAGGGTTGTCGGGCGCTGATGAAATCGGTTCCATTTTTTGTATACTCTTTTTTGTTTGTAGTGACAATCGCCCCAACCCGAGCGCAATTGAAACTCAGCACACCCAAGCGCAAACTCCATGACATATGATGTGACTGCAACCATAGGGTCAGGGGAAGGGTTGTCGACGCTGATGAAATCGGTACCATTTTTGTTAGTTTTTTTGTTCTTGTAGGTGCAACCGCTCCAACGCGAGCGCAATTGCAACTCGGCACATCCAAGAAAAACTACAGGACATATAATGTGACTGCAACCAGGGGGTCTGGTAAAGGGTTGTCGTCACCGATGAAATCAATACCAGTTTTTGTATAATATTTTTTGTTTGTAGTTGCAACTACCCCAAACCGAGCGCAATTGCAACTCAGAACACCCAAGCGCAACTGTAGGATATATAATGTGACCACAACCAGGGGCACGGGGAAAGGGTTGTCGGCGCCGATGAAATCGATTCCATTTTTGTATACTCTTTTTGTTTATACTTGCAACCGCCCCAACCCGAGCGCAATTGCAACTCGGCACACCCAAGCTTAACTGCAGGACATATAATGTGGCCACAACCGGGGTCGGGGGAAGGGTTGTCAACGCTAATGAAATCGGTTCCATTTTTTTGTTAGGGAGTTGAGTCCACCATCGAATCGCAACTGTGGGACCCGCATGCCACTTGCAACTCGACACTCGACTTGCAACTGGGGTTCTTTTATTTGATGTGACTTGGAAGTAGATCACCGACTTGCAACTCGGCATGTGTGTGTAGTTTGTAATTGCCACAGTTGTAAGTCCACCATCGACTCACCATTGTGGGCCCGCATTCCACTTGCAAGTCGACCCTTATCTTGCAACTGGGCTCTTTTGTGTGTAGTTTTGTAATTTCCCCAGTTACAAGTCCACCATCGACTCGCAACTGTGGGGCCCGCTTGCCACTTGCAACTCAACCCTCGACTTGCAACTGGGGATGTTTACTCGCTGCCACTTGCAACCCGACCCTCGACCTACAACTAGGCTTTTTTGTGTGTGGTTTGTAATTACCCCAATTGCAACTTCACCATCGACTCAGAACTGTGGGACCGCATTCCACTTGCAAGTCAAACCTTGTCTTGCAAGTTCATCGTTCACTTGCAACTGTGGGGCCCACATGCCACTTGCACGTCGACCCCCGACTTGCAACTGGGGCAATTACAAAACTACACAAAAAAAGTCCAGTTGCAAGGCCACCATCAACTCACAACTGTGGGGCATGCATGCCACCTGCAACTCAACCCTCGACTTGCCACTAGGGTTCTTTACTCGATGCCACTTGCAACTCAACCTTGGACTTGCAACTGGTTTGTTTTTGTGTGTTGTTTTGTAATTGCCCCAGTTGCAATCCACCATCGACCTGCAACTGTGGGGCCCGCATGCCACTTGCAAGTAGAGTATTGACTTGTAACTGGGTTTTTGTGTGTGTAGTTTGTAATAGCCACAATTGCAAGTCCACAATTGACTCTCAGATGTGGGCTCGCATGCCACTTGCAACTCAACCCTCGACTTGCAACCATACTGTCAGTGTCAAAACCGGCGGATCTCGGGTAGGGGGTCCCGAACTGTGCGTCAAGGCCGGATGGTAACAGGAGACAAGGGACACGATGTTTTTTACCCAGGTTCGGGCCCTCTCGATGGAGGTAATACCCTACTCCTGCTTGATTAATATTGATGATATGGGTAGTACAAGAGTAGATCTACCACGAGATCAAGGAGGCTAAACCCTAGAAGCTAGCCTATGGTATGATTGTTGTGTATGGAGTTGATTGCCTACGGACTACAACCCTCCGGTTTATATAGACACCGGATAGGGTTAGGGTTACACAGAGTCGGTTACAATGGTAGGAGATCTTGAATATCTACATCGCCAAGCTTGCCTTCCACGCCAAGGAAAGTCCCATCCGGACACGGGGCGAGGTCTTCAATCTTGTATCTTCATAGTCCGGGAGTCCGGCTGAAGGTATAGTCCGGCTACCCGAACACCCCCTAATCCAGGACTCCCTCAGTAGCCCATGAACCAGGCTTCAATGACGACGAGTCCGGTGCGCAAATTGTCTTCGGCATTGCAAGGCGGGTTTCTCCTCCAAGTCCTTCATAGAAGATTGTAAACACCAAGAGTAGTGTCCGATTCTGCAAAATAAGCTTCCACATATTGCCATAGAGAGAATAATATTAACACAAATCAAATCTGCTGACGTATTCCGCAGTGCGTCATCACACTACAGCCAAGTCCTTTACTCGGATTGTTTTTCACTTTTCCACCTCAGCGTGTTTTGCGAGGCGGTTTCCTTGGCACGTCTTGTCGAAGCAGAGATTTTGTGCCCCCTTTTACAGGATTCTCATCAATACGGACATGGGTAACCCAATCGTGCCCGTTAGCATGTTTTCTCGATTAAAGGCGAGTCCCAAACGTTTACGGGAAGGGCTCCTGGTATTCCGCCTCTTATAAAGAGACCAAGGCCTTACTCCTTTTTCCAATCTCAAACGAGTTCGCCCATCGCCTCGAGTTCCAACACCCTAGGCTCCAGATTCCAGGCGCTTCGGACCTTCGACAATGCCCGGTTCTGACCTTCAAGGCCGAAGGATGCCCTCCTCCGTCACAGAGGAGGACGTGCTAAAGTTGAGAGAGGCTAAGTTCTTGACCGCCGAAATTCCGCATAGGTTGCCTGCTCAAAGGTAGGCTATTCCCAGTCACCAGCCCGGCGAGAGCGTAGTGTTCATGTCTCACTTCCTTGGGGGGTTAGGCTTCCCAATGGATCCCTTCGTGAGGGGGCTGCTGTTTTATTACGGGCTGGAATTTCATGACTTAGCTCCGGAGTCCATCCTCCACATTTCCTCATTCATCGTTGTGTGCGAAGCGTTCCTCCGTGTTACTCCTCACTTCAGATTATGGCTCAAGACTTTTGGAGTGGAGCCGAAGATGATCGAGGGACGGCACGCAGAGTGCGGAGGCGCTGTCATAAGTAAGAATGCTGATGCTCCATGGCCCGAGGGCTCCTTTCAAGAGGAGCTTGGCTTGTGGCAACGAGAATGGTTCTATATCACCGCTCCCAGGAGCGCCAACTGGGCGGCGCCTCCTGCCTTTCGCTCGGGTCCCCCATCACGGCTAGCGTCATGGGTCAACAAAGGATTAGATTGGGGGTTATCCAAAGACGTGCCCTTGCTGCAGGGCCGCATTAGGGATCTCTTAGAAAGAGACCTCAACCTGGTCAAGGTGACGCAGGTCATGCTGATTCGCCGAATATTGCTCAGCAAACGTCGCCCCCTTCGCCTGTGGGAGTTTAATCCAGAGGGACCGCAAGCTCTCCAGAACTTTATGGGTGCAACGCCCGCGGAGATATATAGACTGTTCTTCGGATCACAAGAGATGTGTCCGGATTTAACCGAGGACGCAGGCCTAAGCTGCAATCGCCCGGATACTCAAGTAAGCAACCTTGTGCCCGGACCTTCTATCCGTATAATTGTCATAAACTTGCCCCTAAAAGAGTCGTCCCTTTAAACAGGAGTGGATAGCGAAGGCAAAGCTGATCAGGTGTCCGGCTCCCCTTCCTGAAACCAGGCCGGATCCCGTGCTGGTCAGGATGCTGGAGATAATGCCTTTGGAGGGGGAGGACAAGGAAGCTATGGCCTCCTCGAAGGAGGCTGCTCCGAAGGGAGGAACCGACAATTCCTCTCCCAAGGGGAAGAAGAGGGCCGTCTCTGACGACCCGGAGACCATGGCTCCGAAGCGGGGGAGAAAATCCTCGTCAAAGGGTCCAACGCTGGGGAGTTCCTCGGCCGAACTACTCCCTCAAAGGGATCAGCCCTCCAGCGAGCCGTAAGTAGAGAGAAGATTTTCCTTTTGAGGGATGAGGGAAGTCCTTGATTTATATCTGAGAAGATTAACCAAACCTTTATCTTGTAGCTCGGACCTCAGCCCTTCTCAGCAGAGCTCGTCTTCGGGGGATCTCCTTCCGGAGATGATGGAGAGCGGGATGCCTCCCCCTGCCATGCCGCCTAGCGAGGCGGGCGACCCTGAGGTGTCGTCGCGGAGGGTTTCTCCAAATCCGGCAGGGGCGGAAGGTGGCTGTGCGGCCCCCCGAGGTTCTTCGCGTCCGGCCTTCGAAAGAGGCCATAGGACAAGTCCGGCACCATCTGGTGCTCGGCCGGAGGAGCTAAAGATTCTGCTGGGGCGAGCTTCTATCTCAGAGGAGCACCGTGCATTGATGGGCATGGTGATTGAAAGGATTTCATCCGCAGAAAGCGGATTGCATCAGGCCGTCAAAAGTTTACT
This sequence comes from Triticum dicoccoides, assembly GCF_002162155.2. Lineage (NCBI taxonomy): Eukaryota > Viridiplantae > Streptophyta > Magnoliopsida > Poales > Poaceae > Triticum > Triticum dicoccoides. The sequence goes on along the minus strand of NC_041392.1, from coordinate 245,638,375 downwards.
GATGGGTTTTGAGGTACGTTAGATAATGTACACTTTTGTCAGTTGCGCATAAGTAAGATGCGCCCTGTGTAGGTAGTAGCCCCTGAGACTCTGCGCGTTGTCAAGAAATGACGACACGCAGAGGATCATAATCCCAGGTCTAAGTTTCGCCTTTGAATGTAGGTGGCGAGGTGTCCGGAATCAAGCCGAACTGATGATGTGGCCGAACTAAAGCGGCAACTGGACGTGGCAGATGCCGACATCGCACTTATCAACAAGCGGCTTGATGAGGCTCAAGGTATGTAATTCTTCGGGCGGCATCAGGTAAGAGGAGCTTCATGCCAGTGTCTTACAATGTGTGTGCTTGACGCAGATGGTACGGCCGCCATGGAGAATCTTAGGGCAGAACTTGCCCGAGCTAAGGAGCAAGCCAGAAAAAGCGATGCGGCTGCCGAGAAGGCCCTTGAAGAGCTGAGAGCCGAACAGGCTGCTCACTACCGAAGCAAAGAAGAGATGGCCGAGATGGCCGAGAAGTTAAAGAGCGCTGCAGACCGTTGCAAACTTCTTGAGAAAGAAGACCGGGCGAGACAGACGGACTTAGAAAAGGTCGTTACTGATGCCAAGGACGCTCGCTCTATGATGAGAGTTGCGAAGGAGGAGCTGCGTCAGGCCGAACAGATTGCGGCTGGAAAGCCCTTTATGCTGTGGAGGAGGTTTTGTGATCCAAAGTTTGCTCCGTTGGACCGGATGTGGAGTGTGGAGGACACCTATCTGGACTTAGCAGCGAGTGCTGCTGATGCGGCCGAACACTTTCGAGATCAGAAAGATCGCGAAGTGGAAAAGCTTTTCTGGTCGCAGTTTCACAATCGAGAGCATCCACTGGCAGTGGATGATCGTTTGGCTCAATGGGCCGAACTGAATAGGTTGTCCGGACTCGCCATGAAGTACGTCACGGGTCATCTGTGGCCGGGGAGATCGGAGCCGAAGAGTTATTTCAGCTTGGTGCAGCAATTCCTTGACGCGGTGCCGCGTATTAATGCAATAAAGAGGTCAGCATGCATAGAGGGCGCAAGGATGGCTCTTGCCCGTGTCAAGACATACTGGGCAGAGATGGAGACCACCATTGTTGCGTCCCGAGATTCGGACAAAAGTAGAGTACCTTCCGAGCACTATTTTCAGGAAGTCCTTGAAGGCGCTCGTGTAATAGAGACGCAGTGCTCGAAAGATGCTATGTTATGATAGCATATGTAATTATAAAGTAATATTTTGATAAACTATGGTGGCCTTTTTATACTTGTGCCTTCAAGTATTGGGAACACCTCCTGTGCGGCCGTTTGGCCGTTTTAAG
>NC_041392.1:245624430-245636408 GCF_002162155.2 Triticum dicoccoides | reverse complement strand
AATCTGAAAGATGGCAGTCGTTGGCTTCAGCCCCCACGCACATAGTGCGGGCGTGCTCGCAGAAGACGCATTTTCACACTTAACCCAACGTCTTGGTCCTACAAAGGAGGTGATAGCGCAGCGGGCCAGGCAACCGGACTATAATGCTTTAACACTTTCACTTAGCCATAGGAGTTTGACAATGAGACTCTTTAGGTAGCTCCTTGGTGGCAACTGCGTTCGTCCTAATTCGGGGCGCGTATATGCCTGACCAAGAAGCGACCCTTCGTTAAAGCGGAGGAATCCGATAGATTCCGATAGGTCATCGAGTGGCTGACCAGTCTCACGCTACATCATGACAGTCAGTTTTCGGCTTTCTCTACTGAGGTGCTCGCCCGGCCGAACCGGGGGCACAATCGCAGTAGTTCTCCTGGTGCTACCTTAGCCGATAGAGCGGAACATAAGGTAGCCGAAGTCAGGAGCCGGGCAACCCAACATTTGACCAAAGATATGATTCGGAGCTGATGCATATAATGCCAAAACTCACGACGCCGAACACTCCCTAAGGTGTTCGGTCTTTATGAGTGCGGGCGAAACAATACTCTTTATTAAAAAAGCCCCTAGTGTCCAGGTACGTGCAAAAAATTCTGACGTGGCCACATGCCAAGATGCCAGCCTCCTCCTTGGTTATATCAGAAAAAACCAGGGGATGTGTAGCAACAAGAGACAGTAAAAAAGGTTTATGCAGGGTCTTAATCTAAAAAGAATCCTTTAGGACGGGTCCCTACTGCACGTCTGCGCCTGTGTCTCCGTTGTGCCGTATCCTGGACGGGCGCTGCATGACGTTCATCTGTAAAAGAGAGGAACTGAGTTGAAAACGGGTCGTGCCGAACAAAAGTTTAAGATAAACAAAGTGTAAAGTAAAATATATAAAATTGAGCTTTATTGTCTCTTATTGTATATGCATGGAGCCCCTAGTGCGGGGGTATATGGCCATTAAGCCTGCATCAATGATGATTTTGTACCGAACTCGTCTGTCCGTGTTCGTGGTCTTTAATGACCTATTTCGAAGTTTTCTGGCCGGTGAGGCCATTTTGCTGTGGGGCTGTCAAAGCGGCCGCACAGTCCTCCGCTTGGGGAGGCGCACTTCAGTGCTTCCCCTTCAAAGAGATGATGCCTCGTGGACCGGGCATCTTAAGCGTAAGAGATGCATAATGCAGTATTGTGTTAAAGCAAGCGAAAGCTTCGCGTCCCAGTAGTGCTTGATAGCGACTTGAGAACGGGATGATATGGAAGGTCAGCTTTTCGCGGCGGAGGTTATCGGCAGAGCCGAATATCACTTCGAGCCGGAGAAAACCCATACAATGGGTGTCCGGACCAGGTATTACCCCTTGAAAGGAGGTTTTGCTGCGGCGGATTCTTGCTGGGTTTATCCCCATGTGCTGGATTGTATCCTGATATATCAGGTTTAGTCCACTGCCGCCGTCCATAAGTACATTTGAAAACTGGAGTCCGCCAATTATTGGATCGAGTATCAAGGCAGTCCAGCCTACATTCTTGATATTCCTAGAATAGTCTAGCTAATCTAAGATGATCGGTTTTAACAACCAGTGGCAGGACCCTTTGGGGATGGGCCGTGTGGTGCGTACCTTTACGGGCGCCGCACGTTTTGTTATGTGAAGTGAGTTCACTGTTTTTACTTCTTGTGGGAAGTTCTTTTGTTTCCTGGTGCTCTGCTTTTGGGGCTCGTCCTCGTCTTCGCTTGGTGTGTCGAGCCCCTTGTGTTCGGCATTGAGTCTGCCGGATTGTTTGAAAACCCAACAGTCTCTGTGGCTATGGTTAGCAGGCTTCCCGGGAGTACTGTGTATCTGACATATCCTGTCCAGGATTTTATTTAGGTTGGATGGATCGTCCCTGTTATCCTGGGGGGGCAATTTTTCCTGATTTTGTCGTGAGCCTTTGAATAAGGCATTGATTGCCGTGCTCTTCGGACTTTTCTCCTTAGTCCAGCGACGGTCCTTCTTGCGTCGCGGTTTTCCATTTCCATCCCTAGTTTCGGATGTACTCGGGTCGCTGGGGCTGCACCTTGCCAACCAGCTGTCCTCTCCTGCACAAAAGCGGGTCATGAGGCTTGTTAGTGCGGCCATTGTTCTTGGCTTTTCTTGGCCGAGGTGTCTGGCGAGCCATTCGTCTCGGATGTTATGCCTGAAAGTTGCTAAGGCTTCGGCGTCCGGACAGTCGACTATCTGATTCTTTTTAGTGAGGAATCTATTCCAGAACTGCCGAGCTGATTCTCCGGGCTGTTGAGTTATGTGACTAAGATCGTCTGCATCCGAAGAGCGGACATAGGTCCCTTGAAAATTTTCTCGGAAAGCATCCTCGAGCTCTTCCCAGCTTCCAATTGTGTTTTCGGGAAGGCTTTTAAGCCAATGCTGGGCTGGCCCTTTAAGCTTAAGGGGTAGATATTTTATGGCGTGGAGATCATCTCCTCTAGCCATGTGTATGTTGAGGATATAATCCTCAATCCAGACTCCAGTGTCTGTTGTTCCATCATATGCCTCTATGTTTACGGGTTTGAATCCCTCTAGGAATTCATAGTCCAGGACCTCATCGGTGAAACATAGGGGGTGTGCGGCGCCCCTGTATTTGGGTGTGCCGGATTCTGATGATGGCCTCATAGCGTTGCTTGCGAGAGCTTGCTTTCTTGGCCCATAAATGGACCTGACTGGGCCATGATGCGAATCCTTAAGTGGGTCGCATGCCGATTTAGGTGCGGCGCCGCTTGCCGCTTTATGGGGTCGTCTATCCGACCGTGTGGCTTTTTCATTTTTTGAATGCGAGGGCTCTAGGGCCTCTTCGTCGAATTCAGGCAGTAGCTTTCTTTTCGGATAGCTTTTAGTGCGGCGACTGTCGCCGTACTTATCTGTGGTATTGATTACTTTGCTCCATCTAATCCGAAGTGCATCTTCCGCTGTTTTTAGCTTCCGCTTCTGCTTTTTTAGGCTGTGTGCAGTTGCAACGAGCCTCTCGTGGAGATTCTTCTGCTCCATAGGTTTATTCGGCGTGAGGTCATCCAGAATGCCGTTTTCGCCGGAGGGGGGATGTTCGGTTTCTCTATCCGTGTTGCCCTGTTCGAACGGTTGCTCTAAGTCCTGCTCGTCGTCTACCGGCTCGTCCTACTCTATGGCTAAGTTTTTGTCAAGGCGGGGCTTGGGTCGTCGTTTACGCCGACGCTTTGATTGCTTTTCGGGGGGTCGATCTCCCGTCCCATCCCCTTTTTCCTCGTTGTCGTTTCCTTTAGGGGTATCCACCATGTACACATCGTGAGATGAGGTGGCTGTCCAATGCCCTATGGGCGTTGGTTCGTCGGTATCTCCTGCATCGTCATCCATGCTGTCGATGTCTCCGGAGTCGAAGTTGAGCACGTCGTTTAAATTGTCGACAGTGGCTACCAAGTGGGTGGTGGGTGGGCTTTGAATTTCTTCATCGTCCGTATCCCATCCTCGCTGACCGTAGTTCGGCCAGGGCTCTTCTGATAAGGAGAGAGACTTGAGAGAGTTCAGGATATCGCCACAAGGCGAGTGCTGAAAGATGTCTGCGGCGGTGAACTCCATTATCGGCGCCCAATCGGATTCGATTGGCAGGGCGCGGGGGGTTCGGAGTCCGGGGAGGATTCCGGATCCTTGGAGTCACGGGTCGTGCAGAGTGCGGGGCTAGCGTTCGGCTCGATCGCTTTCGGGATCGCAGCCCCCGAGGTGACGTCCAACCGCTCATCCTCAATTGGCGCAATAGGCTCCGAGTTAGGGATCGGAACCGATGCGTGCGCGGCCTCCAGGACACTGTCCGGGGGCAGAGCTAGATCATGCCCCTCAAGATAGTGCGGTGCGCTTGGCCGTGGCTCGAGCCCGTCGAAGATCAAGTCTCCGCGGATGTCAGCCGTGTAGTTTAAACTTCCAAACCTGACTCGATGGCCAGGGGCGTAGCTTTCGATCTGCTCCAGGTGGCCGAGCGAATTGGCCCGCAGAGTGAAGCCGCCGAAGACGAAGATCTGTCCGGGGAGAAAAGTCTCACCCTGGACCGTATCGTGGTTGATGATTAAAGGAGCCATCGGGCCTAAAGGCGACGACACAGAGGAACTCTCAATGAAAGCACCAATGTCGGTGTCAAAACCAGCGGATCTCGGGTAGGGGGTCCCGAACTGTGCGTCAAGGTCGGATGGTAACAGGAGACAAGGGACACGATGTTTTTTACCCAGGTTCGGGCCCTCTCGATGGAGGTAATACCCTACTCCTTCTTGATTAATATTGATGATATGGGTAGTACAAGAGTAGATCTACCACGAGATCAAGGAGGCTAAACCCTAGAAGCTAGCCTATGGTATGATTGTTGTGTATGGAGTTGATTGCCTACGGACTACAACCCTCCGGTTTATATAGACACCGGATAGGGTTAGGGTTACATAGAGTCGGTTACAATGGTAGGAGATCTTGAATATCTGCATCGCCAAGCTTGCCTTCCACGCCAAGGAAAGTCCCATCCGGACACGGGGCGAGGTCTTCAATCTTGTATCTTCATAGTCCGGGAGTCCGGCTGAAGGTATAGTCCGGCTACCCGAACACCCCCTAATCCAGGACTCCCTCACATACTTTTTGTGTGTAGTTTTGTAATTGCCTCGGTTGCAAGTCCACCATTGACTCACAACTGTGGGGCCCGCATGCCACTTGCAAATCGACCCATGACTTAGAAATATGCTTGTTTACTCTATGCCACTTGCAAGTAGAGCATTGTCGTGCAACTGGGTTTTTTGGTGTGTTGTTTTGTAATTCCCCAGTTGCAAGTCCACTATCGACTCGCAACTGTGGGGCCTGCATGCCACTTGCAACTCGATCCTCGACTTGCAACTCGGGTTCTTTTATTTGATGCGACTTGCAAGTAGACCATCGATTTGTAACTGGGCTTTTGTGTCTGTAGTTTGTAATTGCCACGGTTGCAAATCCACCATCGAGTCACAACCGTGGGCCCGCATTCCACTTGCAAGTCAACCCTCGACTTGCAACTGCACTTTTTGTGTGTAGTTTTGTAATTGCCCCAGTTGCAAGTCCACCATTGACTCGTAACTGTGGGGCCCGCATGCCACTTGCAACTCGACCCTCGACTTGCAACTAGGGTTGTTTACTCGATGCCACTTGCAACGCGACCCATGAGTAGCCACTAGTCTATTTTCGTGTGTTGTTTTGTAATTGCCCCAGTTGCAAGTCCACCATCAACCCGCAACTGTGGGGCCCGCATGCCACTTGCAAGTAGAGGGTCGAGTTGCAACTGGGCTTTTTGTGTGTGTAGTTTGTGATTGCCACAGTTGCAAACGAGGGTCGAGGGAGGGTTATCAGCCGCGGCGAAGTTTTTCTCTCCTTTTTTTCTATTTTTTGTAGTAGTTGCTGGCGCCCCAACCCGATTGCAACCGTAACTTATCACATCTCAGCGCAACTACAAGACGTATTGTGTAACCGCAACCGGGGGGTCGAGGGAAGAGTTGTCGGCGTCGGCGAAGTCTTTCATTTTTTAGTTTTTTTGTAATAGTAGTTGTACTCGCCCAGATCCCCGAGTTTTTCAACTACAAGTCATCATACTGAAGTGCAACTGCAAGGGGTATGAAACAATCGCAAAAGGTTTTTTAAATATTTTTTATGTATTTTTCATTAGCGGTTTTCTTAAAGGGTGAGGATGGTTGTTAGTAGTTATATTTTTTTCATGTATCCTAGTCACAAAGTGTTTTTCCCACACACATATAATCATTGCTAAGGTTGAAAACAAAAGTATAACCAGTTGTTTTTGTATATTATTTTATTTATTTTTTCTCAAGTCTCTGGCAGATGGCCCCTCCTGTAAGGTGGGAGAAGATGCAATACGGGTGCTCGCATGTTGAAGGTTCCTGTGGCGCGAGTCGCAAGTGTCGGGATGCCCGACGATGACGGCAAGGATCCAGGCTATTCGCGCACCGACGAGCAGGTATCCTTCTTAATACCTCCCCGTGTTTGCTCTAAATCGCACCGCAGCTGTTCGTCGTGCCCAATCCCTCCATTTGGAACCTCAAATTCATCTCTAGGGTTTCGATTTTTGTGTTTTCCGTAATCAGCATGTACGGAGAGGGTTGATCACAACAGAGATTTGCGCAAATCGCAAGAGGTCCACGCCAAACCCCCACTATTCACCACCACCTTAAATTGACCTCTAAGGTTCACGGTTTTTGATTTTGTTCATGAAATTAGCATGGAGGCAGAAGTTTGAATAACAAGAGAGAAGCCTAAGTCGCATAGGTCTAGTGATTTTTGGGTTGTCAGTAACTGAAAGAGGTGCTCAAAATTGTAACCGCTCAACGCCTGAGTATTTTTTGATGAATCGTTTTCGTAAGATTAATGGTATGTTTAGAAAACCTTACTTCTTATATCAATTCTAAGCTTAACTTGTAAATACAGGTCTTATTTCTGTCCTAGATTGCATTGAATACTCCAACCAAGCTAGTATGTGTGACATTTGTACCAAAGTCCGCTTTGAAATATTCAGCTAACAACTACTTTGCTAGCTCCAAGAAGTGTGTGCCTGTCACAACATTTCCATACGGCAATGAGCAGTTTGGTTGGAAGGCAACAGGGATGGTTGCTAGTCGTTAGTTGGCATTCCTATGTCAGTTGTTCCTTGGATCCAGGCTGAGTCTCAAATGATTAATTAGGGTCCAAACAACGTTTCTCTTTTCTGTACACCGGTCCCTAGCCTTTTCCCCTTTTTCGTTAAATAACATTTTTTCAGAGAGTCCCACAACCCAAAGCAAACAGCCCAAAAAAGCACACAACCCAAAACAATCAACCCATAACTGGAAAACAAAAAGGAATGACCCACCTGGGCCATTTATCTGTTTGAGAAAAAATCACTATAGGGCCTGTAACTCACGCTGGTGCCCACTTCAGTCCCTGTGGTTAGAAATACCCGAAATACAGTCTCCAAACTTGCTCTAGGGGGTCATCTATGGTCCATTATATGGTTTGCTCTACGTACATGCTGATCTGGCCCAAGTCAACCGCTGTCAAGTGAGATTTGACTGCCACATCTGCCAGCTCGCCCGAATATGCATGCACGCAATTTATTTTTTTGCAAATTCGCTAGAACAAAATCTGATCTACAAAGTAGACCGTCCCCTTCCCCCTCCCTGACCATGCTTGCTCGCCTACTCACCGGCGACACCTCGCAGCTTCCCTCCTCTTTTCCGCCGCGCCTCTTCTCCCTTGAGAAGCTCAGACGACTTTTCCCCTTCCTTGAGTCCCTCGCCGTCACCATGGCGAGCTCCTCCTTCTTTCTCCATGGCGTGTTCCTGCTGCCTCCTTCCTTTCTGCCATCGAGTAGGTGGTGGTGAGCTTGCTCGTGAAGGTTCGACCTTGGTGAGTGTCGACCCCGCATTGGGCTGTCCCAACTGACCTTGGTGTGTGCACTTTAGTTCAGAGTTAAGAAAGCTTCACTGCACTTGCCAACAGTTCAGGGTTCAGAAAACTTCAGACGTGGCCTAATTAGGAAATTTGACAAACACAAATCTGAAATGATTCTGGAGGCTCTTTCTTCTTTCTTCTTTCTAATGGTTGTTCCTGTAGCAATTTGCTCTACATTTACAGAAAATAAACTTGATCTACTAAAAATAAACTTGGCCATTGTTTACTGAAAATAAACACGGGTGCGCGTCGGTCCTAAACAAACGGTTTTTAACCCCTTTCCACGAGGCATTTGGAACCATCGCCAAGTGAGTGTGGGCGATAGGGGGGTCCTTCCCACACGACCCAAAAACCGCCGGGGATAGGGCCCCTACAGTACTCCTACTCATTTCTGCTCGCATTGCCATCATAGTCGGTATCCGTGGTGCTACGTTTATGATGCGCAGCCCATCACAAACGGTTCACTATTATAGAACGTGTATGATGCGCGGCCCATCACAAACGTTCACCGTTAAGAAGATTAGCTAATCATCGTACAAGTGTCGGACAGGATTACGAAACATCGGACCGTCGTAACATCGTCGTACACGACTACTATCACGCACGCTATCCTATGGTGCAACGTTTATGATGCATACTTCATCAGAAATAGTTCATGGTTATGAATCGTGTATGATAAGGCAACTAACACAAACGTTTAGTTTGCCCGCACTGTTTGTGATATAGTCTAACATCGCACACGGTTTGCAAACGGCAACTGTGTGCATGCTTGCACACATTTCCTCTCTGTGAACCATCTTGGATTATGGTGCATATTGCAAACGTTTGTGTTTTACCAACCGTCTGTGCCGTAACAACCTGGAGAGCGTAATTTCATCCTAATTTAATTGCTGCTTTTCCAAATTGTACCAGATTTGGATTTGAATTTGAATGTATGCTACAGCTTTATTCATATCCATCAGGTTCAAACAACCAATGCATTATTCGATTCATAGGTACATATGTTCAAGAACTACATAAGAACCAAATAAAGAATGATGAATCACATTTGTATACTTGTACTATTAAAGACGGTAAAGAAAGAGGCGAAATATATTCTAGTTGCTGAACAAGGTGAAGCAGAATGCCCATATTATGCCCTCCTCCGTGCAGAAGGCACGGACGACTCTAGTACAACCCCTTGTGATGGCTGACCGCCAATCCTTCACGGTCTTCATGAAAACATCTAGATAATCATCGTGTTCTGGTAGAAATACTTTAACCTTTGCATGCCCACCAATCATGTAGTTTGAAAGGTAATCTTGAGTAAACTGCTTTGGCAACCACTACAAAGGAAAAAGATTCAGACATTGTCATCTAATACAACTCATTATGGGCATTAAAAAGAAGGCTGCAGCGTTCTTACTTACCATCCTGCAATTCGCTGTTGTCTTGGATAAAGTGTAAACAAATAGTTTAATTGCCATCTTTGTACCCATTTTACTAACAATCTTTATCAGCTTCCTCACTTGATGCTGGTTCATCGATACCTCATTGCCCCATACGCAGAAAGGGATGAAGCGTGGATCTTTACCAATGACATATGTACCTAAAAGCACCAAGTTAATATTAGAAGCTAAACAACAATTACACAATGATGTAGCACAACACTCTTTTATAATATGTCTATATACATCTGTATGTGGTAGTCCATTTGAAATCTCAAAAAAGACAAATATTTAGGAACGGAGGGAGTATCTTATAACATCCAATATACTCACATGTTAGATGAATTAACATCTTATATTATGGGCCGGAAGGAGTTTAGTGCATTCTTACAAATTGTCGGCTGATTAACTGCTGCTGTATCCAGGGGTTACAGTTAGTTTGAGCTAGTTCAGGCTCAAATAGCCCTAAAGTATATCTAAACATGAGGGCTAGTTTGAGCTAGTTGCATCTATAACCCACCCAAAAAAATATCCAACCCAAGAGGTGCTAATTGGAGCTAGTTATCCTAGTGCATTTATTGTCAATCTAACCCTGCCATCCAAACAACTCTTTGGATGGAGTTAGTTCAGGGTTATTAATGAGCTGAAACTAACTCTAACCTCTAGCTAAGTTGAGTATCCAAACAGGATTGTGTTGTTCTTGTTGTTGCTGCTGCTCTTCTCTGTATATCTAGACATCATTAGAACATTAATGTAACACTGTTCCTTGTTGCTATGTAGCCTAGGATTGCATATTTAGACATTACGTACAGTGCATGTTGCTATGTAGCCTCAGATATATTACATATGGCCCTAGTTAACCTAACGATAAATGGGTTGCAGATATATTCAGTTAAAAGTCCGATTCACCGATTAGTGCCTTATCAGCCGCCAGCCTATATGGTACCAGCTACTGATATCCTAAACAATGAGCAGATATAAGCCATGTGATGAAACTAACCTCGATGGAAAACAGCAGTCATTCCCAAAATTGTCCTATGTAGGTACATCGAGAAGCATGTTAAGCACAACAGTTCATACTTGCACATATAGAACATCACGTTGTGAATAACTGGAATAAACAAGGCATACTACGAACAACCAAAGATAGCATTTGAAACTGGACATATGCTAACTACAAACAACCAAACAATCAAAAAACTTTAAAAGAGGCATATGCTATCTATAACAGGCTTAACAGCAAGCAAATATATGCATTCCTATCAGTATGTTTAAAATTGGATTGCTGAAATGTACAGCACAGTAAATAATTGCACATATAGAGCATCACATTGTGAACAACTGAAATAAACAAGGCATACTGCAAACAACCAGATATAGCAATTAAAACTAGACATATTCTCACTACACTACAAAAGGGACTCGACAAAACAAATCATGGGTTTCCCCCTGTGAAGAGGCACGGCAAAACAAATCATGGGTTTCCACACTTGTCACGGATGGGCTCATTCCCGTGGGAAGAGCATGGACCCTGGATGCGCTCCATGTTATCGCAGATGGGCTCCTTCCATTTGGAAGAGCACGGTTGTAGGGTGCCCTCCTTGATGTCGCAGACGGGAACTTTCCCCTTGGAACAGCAGATGGGCTCTTTCACCTTAGAAGAGCTGGAGAGGGTGCCCTCCTCGTGGTCGCCGTCGATGAGGTCTGACTTGGAAGCTATGGATCCCAAGCCAGCGTCGCAGAACGCGTCCTTCAGAAATGACAAAAGGGGCTCGATGGAGATGTAGAATGGCAAATTGTTGACAACGAGCGAGAGGAGATCAGCGGCGGCCCATGGATGAGATCGACGGCGGTTGAACCTGAGGGGTTGGGGGTAGGCCACTTAACCTATGACATAGCCTGCCTTAGGCCGTCGCTGTCAATGACCTTGATGTCATAGCCGGCGGACGAGACATGCCCGCATACTCTAGCCTGCTACTTGAGTGTCTGCCGCCAGTAATGGTCGTCAGCTTCCTCGGTGACGTCGGGCGAAGAGACCGCTATACACCTCTTTTGGGCCAGTCACTCCTCGAGCTCCATGGGAAGCGTAGCCAGGCTTAGGCTACGACGCTCTGGAGTGGGGGATGGGGATGGGGTTGGGGATCTGTGTGAAAGGGGGCGTTTGGCAGGCGTCATCTAAGAAACTCAAGGCGGCCTGGGTATGGATATTGGTGGGTAAGCTGGACGGGCAAACCGGCAGATGTTGACAATGGAGGCCTTGCAGCGGTGGCGGCAATGGCGGCGGGGACCTTGCTAGTGTTTTGAGCGAGGGAGGGGATGTGTATGTGTGTGCGCACGCCCGAGGAGGTTTTGGTGTGTGTGTGTGTGTGTGTGTGGATGGATGGGGTGCGTGGTGTTTGAGGAAATGACGCGAGTACTGAAAATTTTACTACGCGGGAGTCAAACGCGGGATTGAAATGCTGGGCTATTGAAGATTTTGATGATAGTGCATCGCACACGGTTCGGAGATAACAACCGTGTGTTATGAAACAGAAACACCCTCGAGATGGGCAGATATTTTCTAGGGATGCGGGGGGGATTGGGAAAAAGAAACATCGCAGACGGTCCGGAGATAACAACCGTGTGTTATGAAATAGAAAAACCCTCGAGGCGGGCAGATATTTTTGAGAGGGGGGGCCTCGTGAGCCCAATGTACTGTGCGGATGTGTGCGTGACAGGTGCACCGGTGTGGCACATGGTTAGTTTGAGTGAACCGTGTTTGTTGCGTCATTCGACTTATCTAATGTTCATAAATTTGTCGAATAATGACGCGGGAGAGGGTTAGAACACGAACACACTTGCATGTGGACCAAATTTATGTATCAAAAGGGTGGTTTGATTTTCAAATACCGAATGCAACTTCGACGTGGCACCTCTCTCGCAAAGCGCACTGTATTGCTTGCCCCCACCCCCACCCCCTCGTGTCGACACGAAGGGAATCCTAAGCTACGCATGCATGCCCAGTCCCTCCCAACCGAGGTTCACCTAGCAAAGTGCGAAGTAGCTAGCAGCCCCCCTCCTCCCTCGTGTCAGCATGAAGGGAATCCTAAGCTATGAA
>NC_041392.1:245622865-245623914 GCF_002162155.2 Triticum dicoccoides | reverse complement strand
ATACCCCCACCCCCAACCGAGGTTCACCTAGCAAAGTGAGAAGTAGCTAGCAGCCCCCCTCCCTCGTATCGGCACGAAGGGATTCCTAAGCTATGAATGCATGCTCCCCCAACCGAGGTTCACCTAGCAAAGTGCCACTACTAGGAAAAGGCCTACTAGTGGCGCACCAGTTTTGCCTACTAATGGCGCACTACTAGTGCGCCACTAGTACCACGCCACTAGTATTTTTTACTAATGGCGCACCACTGGTGCGCCATTAGTATACCAGATACTAATGGCGCACCTGTCATGCGCCATTAGTATGCCTAGAGGTGCGCCATTAGTATGCCTAGAGGTGCGCCATTACTATCTGACTTAGTAATGGCGCACCACATAGAAGTGCACCATTAGTAATAATTTTTTTCAAATATTTTTTAAAAAAAATTCAGTTTTTTTTATTTTTTTCTTAATCTCGGGTCACTATGGCTTAATCTCGGGTCAATATGCACTAGCTCACTTCACAAGCACTTGTTGATATATCTAGCATATCAATCCTATTAAACCTTGTTGATGTTTAGGACTTTGTTCATGTTCATGAGTGTGATGAAATTTTGAAAAAATATTTCAAACTTCCGTTCATATTACGTATCATATTTTGAAAAAAAAATACGAAAAAAAATCGAAACAATTTTTTTTCTATTACTAGTGGCGCACCTAGCATACGGTGCGCCACTAGTAAGTTTGAATTTTTTTGCCTCCAGATCTTAAAAGCCCCGTAACTTTTTCTGTTAGGTTTTTGAGGATTTTGAAAATGTTTAACGAGGTTCCCCCAATTAAATTTGGATGTAACTTTTCGAGTAGATGATTTTTCATATAGAAAACTTTTTAATCCGAGTTCGTATGCAAAAGTTATGCCCATTTTACAAATTCCAGAGAGATTTTGCAAATAAAGTCGAAATTCATATTTGTAAATTTTCCCAACAACTAGACCACATATCACATGGGAAACTTATTTTCTTTTACTTTTTTGATATTTTCATCATTTTCTTTTATTTTTTTAAACTGAAAAG
>NC_041392.1:245622221-245622752 GCF_002162155.2 Triticum dicoccoides | reverse complement strand
GTGGGAGTGGTGCGCCATTACTAGTTGAACTAGTAATGGTGCACCACTCCCATGGTGCGCCATTACTAGTTTTCAAAAAATATAAAAAAATGAAAAAAAAATTACTAGTGGCGCACCGTGGATGTGTGCACTATCCCCTGGTGCGCCATTACTAGTTTTGAAAAAAAAATTGAAAAAAAATTGAATTTTTTACTAATGGCGCACCGTGGATGTGGTGCACCATTACTAGTTTAACTAGTAATGGCGCACTATCCCCTGGTGCACTATTACTAGTTTTGAAAAAAATAAAAAAAATCTTGTTACTAATGGCGCACCAAAACATGGTGCGCCATTAGTATATAGTAGTGGCGCACCACATGTCTGGTGCACCATTAGTGTCAATTTCATCTATAGCCCTTTTCCTAGTAGTGTGTGAAGTAGCTAGCAGCCCCCCTCCCCCTCCCCAACCGAGGTTCACCCTAGCAAAGTGCGAAGTAGCTAGCAGCCACCCCTCCCTCGTGTCGGCACGAACGGAATCCTAAGCTATGAATG
>NC_041392.1:245617239-245621648 GCF_002162155.2 Triticum dicoccoides | reverse complement strand
ACACTTTCAGTCAGCGAGCCAGATAGGCATATATCTCACCAAGATGGATCGTAAAATGAACCAAGAATAATCCACCTTGGTCATACAACCTCTCTCTTGTTGTTGGTCAAAGTGATGGCCGTCCATGCGACACCGGAGATGGGCTAGCTCGCCAATAATCACGCAAGTAGCTAGTCCCCGAAGACAACCACTGCATGCGTGTGGCCCAAACATATGTATGGCGAAGTGTGTTTTTGAGTAACAATGGAACAACTTTGATGTGGCACCGTGATTTCGAACTAGAAATCCCCAGACTGAGTGAGGGTTAGGTTGACGATGCATATGTATGTTACACCATACTTCAAGCCAATGACGGGGATTCATGCATGCATGCGTGCATAGTATATATGCTCAAACTTAATTAGGTCTGAATCTCACCATGACCTATATTACAATAACACAAACCAAATGAAGAATCCGCCATGGTAACCTATCTTGTTGTTGGTCAGGTGATCATGGATGCCCACGCGAGCCCACGAATATATAGGCTTGTCGATGATAACCACACGAGGGAGTGTACCGTTCGAAGCCAACCACTACATGCATATGTATGGTGGTGATGCGTGCATGCATGTCAGAATACACAACATTGATGTGGCGCTGTGTCAAAAATCATACACTAGCTCCCCACACAGAGCGAGATCGGTTCATGATGTGTCGTTGTACTAGCCTCTTCGACTCGATGGGAGGGATTCATGCGTACACATGCATGTGTGTGTGCTCAAGCTATATCATGCATGTCATCCCAGAGCAAAAATAATAATCCCCTCCTAAGTCAAATTAACCTCTCTTGTTGTCAGCCAAAAAGTAGTGATAGAACAAGCGGGCCCACAAATGGAAAGCATCAATGTCGCTGATAACCACTTAAGTGGGTGCGAGAGGACAACCACCACTGCTTTGCATGTGGGCCAAACATATATATGTTGAATAGCCAAAATGCACAACTTTGATGTGCCACATGCCTCAAAAATCGTAAACCATGCACCCACACAGAGCGAGGTTCATATCAAGCGTACTACATATGATGGTCCCCTTCCCCCTCTTCACCGCATATTATATGCTCCTGCCATAATATATGTAACCAAAAAGAATCCTCATCGATGGTGAAATTAATTAACCTCTCCTGATGTAGGTCAAAGTGATGCATGCATGCATCGATGATGGCCTCATGGGCCCACAGATGGAAGCGTCACATGTGAGTGTCCTAGCTAGGATATGCATGTGGCCCAAAAGGTGTTGTGTGATGTTTGAAAAACCAATTTCACAATTTTGATGTGGCACGTGCCTTGGAAACCAAAAAGTCCCGACACTGAGTGAGGTGTACTTGTTCACGGACACGTACATATAGTATATATGCAAGTCCCCTCCCACCTCTTCGACGCATACTATATACCACCATAACACAAACAAAAAAGATTCTACCTTGCTTGTCAAATTAACCTCACTGCCGGCTGTTCGTCAAAGTGATGGACGACGACCTCACGGGCCCACAGAAAGCGTCACACGCGAGTATCGAGTGTCGTGTAGGACAACCATCGACTGCATGTGGCCAAAACATTTATGTATGACAGGGTTGTGTAATGTTTTAAATAATGATTTCACGACTCTGATGTGGCACTAGACTGCCGACCAAAATGGTCAACCCACACGGTGGCTCACAACTCGTAGTGTACTGCGAGCCACCCGCCACCCCCAGACGCACACACACACACCGCAAATTGCTACCTCTTGAGCACTACGTTGGTTTTCCCTTGAAGAGGAAAGGGTGATGTAGCAAAGTAGCGTAAGTATTTCCCTCAGTTTTTGAGAACCAAGGTATCAATCCAGTAGGAGGCTACGCGCCAGTCCCTCGCACCTACACAAAACAAATAAATCCTCTCAACCAACGCGGTAAGGGTTTGTCAATCCGTACACAGTCACTTACGAGAGTGAGATCTGATATATATGATAAGATAATATTTTTGGTATTTTTATGATAAATATGCAAAGTAAAATAAAAGGCAATGAAGATAACTAAGTGTTGGAAGATTAATATGATGGAAGATAGACCCGGGGGCCATAGGTTTCACTAGTGGCTTCTCTCAAGAGCATAAGTATTTTACGGTGGGTGAACAAATTACTGTTGAGCAATTGGCAGAATTGAGCATAGTTATGAGAATATCTAGGTATGATCATGTATATAGGCATCACGTCCGAGACAAGTAGACGGACTCCTGCCTGCATCTACTACTATTACTCCACACATCGACCGCTATCCAGCATGCATCTAGAGTATTAAGTTCAAGAGAACAGAGTAACGCTTTAAGCAAGATGACATGATGTAGAGGGGTAAATTCATGCAATATGATAAAAAAACATCTTTTTATCCTCGATGGCAACAATACAATACATGCCTTGCTGCCCCTACTGTCACTGGGAAAGGACACCGCAAGATTGAACCCAAAGGTAAGCACTCCTCCCATTGCAAGAAAGATCAATCTAGTAGGCCAAACCAAACTGATAATTCAAAGAGACTTGCAAAGATAACCAACCATACATAAAAGAATTCAGAGAAGATTCAAATATTGTTCATAGATAAACTTGATCATAAAGCCACAATTCACCAGTCTCAACAAACACACCGCAAAAGAAGATTACATCGAATAGATCTCCACAAGAGAGGGGGAGAACTTTGTATTGAGATCCAAAAAGAGAGAAGAAGCCATCTAGCTAATAACTATGGACCCGAAGGTCTGAGGTAAACTACTCACACTTCATCGGAAGGGCTATGGTGTTGATGTAGAAGCCCTGCGTGATCGATGCCCCCTCCGTTGGAGCTCCAGAACAGGCCCCAAGATGGGATCTCATGGATACAGAAAGTTACGGGGGTGGAATTAGGGTTTTGGCTCCGTATGTGATCGTTTGGGGGTACGTAGGTATATATAGGAGGAAGGAGTACATCGGTGGAGCAACAGGGGGCCCATGAGGGTGGAGGGCGCGCCTGGGGGGTAGGCGCGCCCCCTACCTCCTGGCTTCCCTGTTGGTTGCTTGACGTAGGGTCCAAGTCTCCTGGATCATGTTCGTTCCAAAAATCACATTCCCGAAGGTTTAATTCCGTTTGGAATCCATTTGACATTCCTTTTCTTCGAAACCCTAAAATAGGCAAAAAAAACAGCAATTCTGGGTTGGGCCTCCGGTTAATAGGTTAGTCCCAAAAATAATAGAAAAGTGAATAATAAAGCCCAATAATGTCCAAAACAGAAGATAATATAGCATGGAGTAATCAAAAATTATAGATACGTTGGAGCCGTATCAAGCATCCCCAAGCTTAATTCCTGCTCGTCCTCGAGTAGGTAAATGATAAAAATAGAATTTTTGATGTGGAATGCTACTTGGCATATTTTCAATGTAATTCTTCTTAATTGTGTTATGAATATTCAGATCCGAAAGATTCAAGACAAAAGTTTAATATTGACATAGAAATAATAATACTTCAAGCATACTAACTAAGCAATTATGTCTCTTAAAAATAACCTGGCCAAAGAAAGTTATCCCTACAAAATCATATAATCTGGCTATGCTCTATCTTCACCACACAAAGTATTTAAATCATGCACAACCCCGATGACAAGCCAAGCAATTGTTTCATACTTTTGGTGTTCTCAAACTTTTTCAATCTTCACGCAATACATGAGCGTGAGCCATGGACATAGCACTTTAGGTGGAATAGAATGGTGGTTGTGGAGGAGACGAAAAAGGGAAGATAGTCTCACATCAACTAGGCATAGCAACGGGCTATGGAGATGCCCATCAATAGATATCAATGTGAGTGAGTAGGGATTGCCATGCAACGGATGCACTAGAGCTATAAGTATATGAAAGCTCAAAAAGAAACTAAGTGGGTGTGCATCCAACTTGCTTGCTCACGAAGACCTAGGGCATTTTGAGGAAGCCCATCATTGGAATATACAAGCCAAGTTCTATAATGAAAAATTCCCACTAGTATATGAAAGTGATGTCATAGGAGACTCTCTATCATGAAGATCATGGTGCTACTTTGAAGCACAAGTGTGGTAAAAGGATAGTAGCATTGTCCCTTCTCTCTTTTTCTATCATTTTTTTATTTTTATTTTTATTAATAATATTTTTATTTTGGCCTTTTCTCTCCTTTTTTATGGCCTCTTTTTTTATTTGGGCTTCTTTGGCATCTTTTTTTATTATTATTTTTCGTTCGGAGTCTCATCCCGACTTGTGGGGGAATCATAGTCTCCATCATCCTTTCCTTGTCGGATTTCGAGTTCTGGCAGACACTTGAGGTTCAAACACTGGGGTGCCCGCGGAGATTTCGCCTCCTACCTACCTGCACCCCCCCCCCCGCCATGCCAGGATCT
>NC_041392.1:245610579-245617220 GCF_002162155.2 Triticum dicoccoides | reverse complement strand
TCTTTGGCATCTTTTTTTATTATTATTTTTCGTTCGGAGTCTCATCCCGACTTGTGGGGGAATCATAGTCTCCATCATCCTTTCCTTGTCGGATTTCGAGTTCTGGCAGACACTTGAGGTTCAAACACTGGGGTGCCCGCGGAGATTTCGCCTCCTACCTACCTGCACCCCCCCCCCCCCCATGCCAGGATCTAAACTACGGAAAGAACAACGCAAGAGACACAAGGTTTATACTGGTTCGGGCCACCATTGTGGTGTAATACCCTACTCCAGTGTGTGGTGTGGTGGATTGCCTCTTGGGCTGAAGATGATGAACAATACAAGGAAGAAAAGCCTCGCGAGGGTCTGTTCTTGGCTGGGGCGGTGAACTGCTGGGAGGAGTTCAGTCACCTTTCTCTCTCTCTGACTCAATCAACCGATCGAACGACCCCCCAGACCAGTGGGTGGCTGGTCCTATTTATAGAGGCCCTGGTCCTCTTCCCAAATATCGAGCGGGAAGGGAGCCAACAATGGCGGGCTAATTTGAAAGGGGACAGCAAGTATCAGCTATCCTGACAAAAGTAGTCTTTGTTTGCGCAAAGCTCTGGTGATGACGCCGTCTTGGGCTCCACGGTGACCTCCATCCCGTAGTCCTCCTGGTCTTGGTCTTGTTGCACTGAAATGGCAACCTTTGCCTGATGCCTCGGTACTCCGCGGCTGCGCTTGTCCCCTTTGCACCAAAAAGGAAAGGAGGACGCTGCGCGGGCTGGCACCCGCCTGGCGCCCTGAGTCGTCATGGCTTGCGTTACGGGCACCTCGTGAGGTATCCCGCCTTGATCTCTCCGCCTCCTCGTGAGCCAGCTTGACGAGGTCGTGCCTGAGGAAGCTCCGCGTCGTCCGCCCCGCGAGGCTTGGCCCCTCGCGAGGGTCTTGGGTTTGTGTTGGTGAAGATGGGCCGTGCTGGGCCCCCCCTTTGAGCCACGCCGCAGGCCGCAGGCAGGCAAGTCTGGGGACCCCCGTTCCCAGAACACCGACAGTAGCCCCCGGGCCCAAGGCGCGCCCGGACTTGGCCGTGCAGGGAGGCGGAAGGGTAAGAGCAAGCGCCGCGGGCCCTAACAGCATGCGGCCTTGGGCACCGCATGGCGGTTGATTGGATGGGGGCGTCTCCACTTCCCCATGGCGCCTCGGCAACTGCACGGATTGGACAAGTCCCTGCATGCAAAATGGGTCATGATTACCTACGATCGTGGAGGTCGGCGGTTGGCCTTCGCCGGCCATAAGTACGGAACAGAGCGCGCCCTTCCAGTCCATCCCTCCTTGCTTCTCCTTCTTCTCGATCCTTGCTCCGTGTTGCCGTGATGGCTCTGATCCGCCGGTTCTCGACGGCAGAGAAGGGACAGGCTCCCCGAGAGGGACCAGACCCACTCCCACCGAAGAAACGGCTCGTCCACCGTGGCCCGGACAAGGGGGCCCTTCAGGTGGTGTCGAGGCCTTGGGGCGAGCGGGCGCCACCGGGGTTCCCGCTTCCATTGTACGCCCATGTCGAGGGCCCCGAAGGAGCTGATGCTGACTGCCACGGACGGCGCCGCCGTCGGCGCCGACGGGTCACGAAGGTGTGGGTCGTCCCCCCTGGGGTCCACACCGAGGGCTCCTCCCAAGAGTTCGTGCTCCATGTCGCCATCCCTATTCAGTCTTGGATCCGCCTTCCTCCCTTCTTCGCCTCCATCATCCCGCAGGGGGAGCCCCTGGAGCTCTGGCTACAGCACGCCGGCTGCAGCGCCCTCGCGACCGAGGCAGAGGTCGCGGTCGTCGCCCCGGGCGAGGTTTACATGACTCGGGGCTGGAGAGAGATCGCCCGGGTTTGCAGGACAAGGGGCGTCTTCGCGATCCACTTGGACTATGACGGTGCTTCGGTGATTCTCTTCAAGGTCTTCGATGCAAGCGGGCGCCGGCTGGAGTGCTGCCTCGGGGAAGGTGGCCAGGGCCCTTCTGCGACGAGGACTAGGCTCGCCAACCGCTCCCTAGGAGGCTCCTCAGGCGGTGGAGACGTTGGAGGTTCCAGCGACTCCGGCGAGCCCTTCGCGACTCCGGAGACGAGCGACGACAGCTACGAGCCCCCGAGCCAGCGCCGCTCCTGGAGCAGGGCAGGCTCGTCAGGCCGCCGCCGACTCTGATCTGGATGGGGTTGGCGTCGATGCTTGACGGCCCACTGTTGATGATGGCGTCTTTGGTAGGGATGCGCATAGTTTGCGTCCCTTTAGGATCTGTTCCCTGCGAGGAACAAAAAACGTGCCCCATGGGGGCTGGTAAGGTGCCTGTGATCTTGTTTTGTTAATATAACCCTTGTCGTAGAATTGCACGAGTTGCTCATCCTGCCTTAGCTTAGTCCTCCCTTTCGAACCTCACGAGGGCTTGGTGCTCTGCGCCGACAGGTCCTAGTCCCAAGGCGGCTTCAGCCGTCGCTGGTATGCCAGGTCGCGATGCCGTGGTCAAGTCCAGGAGGTGAGCGACCCGGAGTCCGGTAAGAGCCCCTGAGTCGCGATGCTCAGGAGGTCCCCTTTGGCACCCAAGCAGCCGTCGTTTGGTGAGAAAGGGGAGCGGCGTCGCTAACAAGGGATAACATTAGGTGCGGGGATGGTGCCACAGTAGCTGGCGCTTCCGGGCGATGACTTATCTCGAGGATCAGGGGCCACTCTGGTGTGTCGCCGGGTCCGTGCTTCGGCAGGCGCGAGGTTGCTCGGCGAGGTCCTCGTGTGTCTCTCCCCTCTTGCCTTTGCTCTCCTTTCTGCTCTACGTCCTCGGGTCCCGGCCCTCGAGCGAGTCTCAGCCGTCGCTGGTATGCCAGGTCGCGATGCCGTGGTCAAGGCCAGAGGGTGAGAGCTGGAGAGCCAGTAGGAGCCCTGAGTCGTGATGCTTAGGCACCCCCCTTTAACGTGCAAGCGGTTCGCGTGGACGAGAGCGAAGGAGACACAACAAGAGCCTCGCCTGACGCGGCTCCTTCAGGAGGTCCTGCAGGTCCATCATAGAGAAAACAAGGGGTTGCCATGACAATTGACGGTCAGCCGTTGGTTGCTTCCGAGGGGTAGTGAGGCACTCAAGGCTTGACGAGGTGACGCTATGTTGGGCCGTCGCGGCCAGAGCTCAGCCATCCAGGTTTGTTGGCGCTGCAGGGACGGACCCATGCGCAAGCGTCGTGCCGTTTGGGAGCAGCTCCGTTAGTTGGCGTCAGCTGAGTAGGCAACTAGGTAAAACACATTAGCCCCGAACAAGTGGATTCGCTCAAATAGATGCAGGGAATGCGGAGATCACAGGGTCAGGCCCGAGCGACTTAGGGGTGATGCAGCCCAAGTGGCGCCCCCAACAAGGTAAGCTAACAACTTGGAATAGAAAGGGGATGCACGCCACAGGGACGGACCCACGCGGCCTGGGAATAATGCAGCCCTGGGGGCGCTCCCAGCTGGAAATGAAACTTGAAAGATGTCACCTGATGACGTTGAGGACAAAGGGGTGTTGGTGTAGCAGACTCGGTGGGTTGCGGAAGCCGATCCTCATGAGCCCCCAGGCCCAGGGGCCTCGGGAGGCTCCGGAGGCGCTGGCGGCTCCTCGCGGACCATCTCCATCTCCGCCAGGGCTGCGGAACGCCTGGCCTCTTGTGCCTCTGTGGTGCCCCTCATGAGGCGCTGCTACGTGTCAGCCGCGCTCGGCAAGCCGTAAGGCATGCGAACGTAGCTGTGGGGTGGACCTCCGTAGTGCCCCACTCGCGAGGGCCAGAGGCGCTCCAGGGAGGCGACTCGGTTGAGCCCTGGTACGTCGATGCAGACGCGCAGCCCGCCATCCTCGCCTGGATGGGGAGCCACTGCTGGTAGGCGGCGGCCGCCTCTCATGACTCTTGACTCCTGTAGCTCCTGAATGGCCTTGCTGACAAACTCCTGAGGGTCTGGATCTCGTTGCCTTGCTCCTTCTTGAGGGAAACATGCTTCGAAACACGCCTCCAGGTGGTGCCCAAGCGCCTCCCTTATGACCCTAGCTAGGTCGGCGGCCCTCCAGGGGAGAGCCCCCGAGCCCTGCCTGAGGAGGGCGCTAGGCGCGCTTTCCTATGCGATGGAAGGAGGTTCCCCCTGGGCAGGCACGGGCCCAGAGGGGCCTGCCTCCTGAGGGGCCAGGCCGTACGATGTCTTCTTCTTCTTAGGGGCGGTCTCGGGAGGCCTCCCGCCTCCACGATCCGGGTCTTCCAGTGACGCGGCCTGAAAGGCTCGTTCCAGGGAACACACCGTGTCCTTCTCTTCACAGGGCACCATGATGACTCCGCCGCTTCCTGGCATCTTGAGGACGTTGTAGCCGTGGTGAGTTGCGGCCATGAACTTGGCCAGTGCTAGGTACCCAAGGATGGTGTTGTATGGCAGGCGAATGTGAGCGATGTCGAAGTCGATGAGCTCGGTGCAGTAGTTGTCGCGTGCCCTGAAGGTGACAGGGAGGCGGACCTGCCCGATCGGGACCGTGCAACCGTCGGTGATACCGGAGAAGGGCTTGGTTGGCTGAAGCTGGCTGTAGGGCACTTGGAGGTTGTTGAACGTCTCCACGGATAGGACGTTGAGCCCTGCCCCGCCATCGATGAGGGTCTTGGTGACCACCACGTTGCTGATAATTGGGGAACAAAGCATCGGGAGGACTCCGGCTGTAGCCGCACACTTGAGCTGATCTGCTGAGCTGAACATGATGGCGCACGCCGACCACCTGAGAGGGCGCGTGGCTTCGAGCCTGGGGAGGATTGCATTCACTTTGCGGGCGAACTACTTGAAGATGCGTTGAGAGGCTGGGGCTTGAGCCCCGCCCAGGATGCAGGCGATTGCGCACGGCTCCTGGAAGCCCCCAGCCTCCTCGTCCTGGTGGCGGTCCTCGTTCCTCCTTGGTTGTGGCGGCAGCGGTGGGAGGCCTGCGTTGCCTTGCGGGCGATCCTCGTGAGGCTCATCCCTCCAGCCTCCCTCGCGAGGCCGGTCTTGCCAGCGATCCTCGCGAGGTTGATCGCGCCACCCCTGGCGCGGGCCATGATCTTCCCAGCGTCCTGCATTCCTTCCTCCTCGACCGTAGCCCCTGTCGCCGCGGTCGGGGCGACGGCCGATCCTTCCTCCTCGCATGGCTCGGAGTCCTTGACATTCGTTGGTGTTGTGGGTGTGGAGGTCGTGGTACACACAGTACCGGCTGCCCTTGGAAGGTTCGGGCTGATCTCTGCCCCACTTGGTGTCTGGTTCTGCCACGAGCACGGCAGCCCCCTTGCGCTTCACATCATTGGCCTTGGGCTTCTTCTCTTCTGGGTCTGCGGCAGGCAGCTCGAGGAGGGAGAGACACCCTTCCTCATCCCTGGCGCACTTGTTTGCCAAGTTGAACAGCTCCAAGGAAGTGCACAGGTCTTCATGCATCGCCAGCTCCTCCTTCATCTTGGCGTCGTGCACGCCGTCGGAGAAGGCCGAGATGATGGCCTCTTCAGTCACCTTGGGAATCTTGAGGCATGTGTTGTTGAAGCGCTGGATGTACTTCTGCAGGGTCTCCCCGGGTTGTTGCTTGATGCAGCGCATGTCGCTCACGGCGGGTGGCCGGTCGCGAGTGCCTTGGAAGTTGGTGATGAAGTGGGTGCGCATCTCATCCCAGGAGGAGATTGTGCCTGGAGCCAGGTTCAGGAGCCAGGTGCGGGCCCCGTCCTTGAGCGCCATGGGAAACCAGTTCGCCATGACCTTCTCGTCTCTGTTGGCAGCTTCGATGCCCAGCTTGTAAAGCTGGAGGAACTCCGCTGGGTCGGCCGTGCCATCGTAGCGAGGAGGCAGGTCCGGCTTGAACTTGCGTAGTTCGGTGGTGAAGGCGCGGCAGCCTGCTGTACCCACGGGAGGCCTTGGGTGACGGAGAGTCTGGTCTTGCATGTCCCCACGCGCTGCAGCTGAGAGCAGCGCGGGGTCTTGACGCGCGGGAGCAGGGAGCGCCCGGGCAGCTTCTAGTGGGCGAGGGACTTCTTGGCAGCTCTGTTCTTGCCGCGCTGGCACCTGACGGAGCGAGTTCCGCCCAGGGGCCACGCGCCTTGGATCCATGGTGTCTTCTTAAGGAGGAGGTGGCCGGGGCGCCGCTAGAGCCTCGTCGCCCACGCGGGGCGGGGTGCGGTGCAGCGGAACGGACGGCGCGGAAGAGCCCCCTGCGGCACGGACGAGCTCGGCGACGCGGTCGAGCCATTCTTCATAGACGTCGTCGACGGGATGGTAGCGCAGGAGCTCGTTTGCCGCGATGAGCGCAGCTCGAGCCTCCATGGGCGCGCGGAGCGCGCGGGACGAAGATCCAGCTGGGGTGAACGAGGGAGTTGCGGTGCGGCTGTCTTGCCGCACGGACGGATGCTGAGACGATGCTTGCTGTTCGTCCCCCACCGGGCCGGTAGCGGCGTTGATGGCAGGTGACGGGGAACGGCGAGGACGCCCGCCGACAGGGGCCGTCTGGGTGACGCGGGAACCGAGGGCGGCCTAGCACTCCGCGCAGGCCCGACGAGCGTCAGACATGGGCGCGATGGTCGGAGGAGAACGGGGTGGTGGAAGACGAATTCCGGCGCACCCCTACCTGGCGCGCCAAATGTCGGATTTCTGGTTCCGACAGAACCTTGAGGTTCGAACACTGGGGTGCGCACGGAG
>NC_041392.1:245604958-245610227 GCF_002162155.2 Triticum dicoccoides | reverse complement strand
GGACAACCGTTGTGGTGTAATACCCTACTCCAGTGTGTGGTGTGGTGGATTGCCTCTTGGGCTGAAGATGATGAACAATACAAGGAAGAACAGCCTCGCGAGGGTCTGTTCTTGGCTGGGGTGGTGAACTGCTAGGAGGAGTTCAGTCACCTTTCTCTCTCTCTCTCTCTCAACCAACCGACCGAACGACCCCCCAGACCGGTGGGTGGCTGGTCCTATTTATAGAGGCCCTGGTCCTCTTCCCAAATATCGAGCGGGAAGGGAGCCAACAATGGCGGGCTAATTTGAAAGGGGACAGCAAGTATCAGCTATCCTGACAAAAGTAGTCTTCGACTGCGCAAAGCTCTGGTGATGACGCCGTCTTGGGCTCCACGGTGACCTCCGTCTCGTAGTCCTCCTGGTCTTGGTCTCGTTGCACCGAAATGGCAACCTTTGCCTGAT
Organism: Triticum dicoccoides; assembly: GCF_002162155.2. Taxonomy (NCBI): domain Eukaryota; kingdom Viridiplantae; phylum Streptophyta; class Magnoliopsida; order Poales; family Poaceae; genus Triticum; species Triticum dicoccoides. The sequence continues at coordinate 245,609,786 of NC_041392.1, read as the reverse complement.
GCCTCGGTACTCCGCGGCTGCGCTTTTCCCCTTTGCACCAAAGAGGAAAGGAGGACGCTGCGCGGGCTGGCACCCGCCTGGCGCCCTGAGTCGTCATGGCTTGTGTCACGGGCACCTCGTGAGGTATCCCGCCTTTATCTCTCCGCCTCCTCGTGAGCCAGCCTGACGAGGCCGTGCCTGAGGAAGCTCCGCGTCATCCACCCCGCGAGGCTTGGCCCCTCGCGAGGGTCTTGGGTTTGTGTTGGTGAAGATGGGCTGTGCTGGGCCCCCCTTTGAGCCATGCCACAGGCCGCAGGCAGGCAAGTCTGGGGACCCCCGTTCCCAGAATGCCGACATTCCTCACTTGGGACAATGCTCTAAAAATGATGATCATCACACTTTTATTTACTAACAACTCAACAATTACAACTCAATACTTAGAACAAAATATGACTCTATGTGAATGATTCCGGCGGTGTACCGGGATATGCAATGAATCAAGAGTGACATGTATGAAAGAATTATGAACGGTGGCTTTGTCACAAATACAATGTCAACTACATGATCATGCAAAGCAATATGACAATGATGGAGCGTATCATAGTAAACGGAACGGTGGAAAGTTGCATGGCAATATATCTCGGAATGGCTATGGAAATTCCATGATAGGTAGGTATGGTGGCTGTTTTGAGGAAGGTATATGGTGGGTGTATGATACCGGCGAAAGGTGCGCGGTATTAAACAGGCTAGCAATGGTGGAAGGGTGAGAGTGCGTATGATCCATGGACTCAACATTAGTCATAAAGAACTCATATACTTATTGCAAAAATCTACAAGTTATTAAAGAAAAGTATTACGCGCATGCTCCTAGGGGGATAGATTGGTAGGAAAAGACCATCGCTCGTCCCCGACTGCCACTCATAAGGAAGACAATCAATAAATAAATCATGCTCCGACTTCATTACATAACGGTTCACCATACGTGCATGCTATGGGAATCACAAACTTTAACACAAGTATTTCTCAAATTCACAACTACTCAACTAGCATGACTCTAATATCACCATCTCCATATCTCAAAACAATCATCAAGTATCAAACTTCTCATAGTATTCAACACACTCAGAAGAGAATTTTATTATTAATCTTGAATGTCTAACATAATTAAAGAAAATTACCATGCTGTTTTGTAGGACTCTCAAAATAATCTAAGTGAATCATGAGAGAACAATAGTTTCTATAAAACAAATCCACCACCGTGCTCTAAAAGATATAAGTGAAGTACTAGAGCAAAACTATACAACTCAAAAGATATAAGTGAAGCACATAGAGTATTCTAATAATTTCCGAATCATGTGTGTCTCTCTGAAAGAGGTGTGTGCAGCAAGTATGATTGTGGAAAACTAACAAATAAAGACTCAAATAATACAAGACGCGCCAAGCAAAACACATATCATGTGGTAAATAAAAATAATTACCGATAGAAGTGGACGAAAGAGGGGATGCCTTCTGGGGCAACCCCAAGCTTTGGCTTTTAGGTGTCCTTAGATTATCTTGGGGGTGCCATGGGCATCCCCAGGCTTAGGCTCTTGCCACTCCTTGTTCCATAATCCATCAAATCTTTACCCAAAACTTGAAAACTTCACAACACAAAACTTAAAGTAGAAAATCTTGTGAGCTCCGTTAGCGAAAGAAAAAAAACACCACTTCAAGGTACTGTAATGAACTCATTATTTATTTATATTGGTGTTAAACCTACTTTATTCCAACTTCTCCATGGTTTATAAACTATTTTACTAGCCATAGATTCATCAAAATAAGCAAACAACACACGAAAAACAGAATTAGTATGTAGTAATCTGTAGCTAGCGCAAGACTGGAACCCCAAAAATTCTAAAATAAATTGCTGGACGTGTATCTATTAATCATCTTCAAAAAAATTAACTAAATACCACTTTCCAAATAAAAATGGCAGCAGTTCTCGTGAGCGCTAAAGTTTCTGTTTTTTACAGCAAGATTAACAAGACTTTCCCCAAGTCTTCCCAACGGTTCTACTTGGCACAAACACTAATTAAACACAAAATACACAACCAAAACAGAGGCTAGATAAATTATTTATTACTAAATAGGAGCAAAAAGCAAGGAATAAAAATAAAATTGGGTTGCCTCCCAACAAGCGCTATCGTTTAACGCCCCTAGCTAGGCATAAAAGCAAGGATAGATCTAGGTATTGCCATCTTTGGTAGGCAATCCATAAGTGGCTCTCATAATAGATTCATAAGGTGATTTAATTTTCTTTCTAGGAAAGTGTTCCATGCCTTTCCTTAACAGAAATTGGAATCTAATATTTCCTTCCTTCATATCAATAATTGCACCAATCGTTCTAAGGAAAGGTCTACCAAGAATAATAGGACATGAAGGATTGCAATCTATGTCAAGAACAATAAAATCTACGGGCACATAGTTCCTATTTGCAACAATAAGAACATCATTAATTCTTTCCATAGGTTTCTTAATAGTGGAATCCGCAAGGTGCAAGTTTAAAGAGCAATCATCAAAATCACAGAAACCTAACAAATCACGCAAAGTCTTTGGAATCGTGGAAACACTAGCACCCAAATCACACAAAGCATAGCATTCATGATCTTTAATTTTAATTTTAATAGTTGGTTCCCACTCATCATAAAGTTTTCTAGGGATAGAAACTTCCAACTCAAGTTTTTCTTCATAAGATTGGATCAAAGCATCAACAATATGTTTGGTAAAAGCTTTATTTTGACTATAAGCATGGGGAGAATTTAGCACAGATTGCAACAAGGAAATACAATCTATCAAAGAGCAATTATCATAATTAAATTCTTGAAATCCAAAATAGTAAGTTCATTAACATCTAGAGTTTTGATCTCTTCAATCCCACTTTTATCAAATTTAGCATCAAGATCTAAAAACTCCGAATTTTTGGAACGCCTTCTAGGTAAAGGTGGATCATATTCAATCCTATCATTATCAAGATTCATATTGCAAAACAAAGATTTAATAGGGGACACATCAATAACTTTTAGATCTTCATCTTTATTTTCAAAGTTCTCCGGTTTAGTGGCCATCTTATTAACTAAGGTAGCCTGCTTATCCAATATTTCAGCTGTCAACTTCTCAAGACGAGCAATTTGGGATCTTAAACCATCAAATTCTTTAGACATATCATCGAGCTCTTTATTTATAAAACTCATAAATTTTTTTTGTTCCTTAAGCTCGTTTCTGAAGAAACTATTATGCTCAAATTGTAAAACCATAAAACTCCTGATGTTGCTTTCGATCTCTTCAAACCTTTTAAGGTGAGGATTACCAAATCTAGGTAAAGCCATCGTGACAAACAAGCAATCCAACACACAAGCAAACAAGGAATGGGCAAAAAGAGGCAAATAGAGAAAGAGAGGGAGGATAGAGAGAGAGAGGGCGAATAAAACGGCAAGGGTGAAGTGGGGGAGAGGAAAACGAGAGGCAAATGGCAAATAATGTAATGCGGGAGATAAGGGTTGTGATGGGTACTTGGTATGTTGACTTTTGCGTAGACCTCCCCGGCATCGGCGCCAGAAATCCTTCTTGCTACCTCTTGAGCACTGTGTTGGTTTTCCCTTGAAGAGGAAAGGGTGATGCAGCAAAGTAGCGTAAGTATTTCCCTCAGTTTTTGAGAACCAAGGTATCAATCCAGTAGGAGGCTACGCGTCAGTCCCTCCCACCTACACAAAACAAATAAATCCTCGCAACCAACGCAATAAGGGGTTATCAATCCCTACACGGTCACTTACGGGAGTGAGATCTGATATATATGATAAGATAATATTTTTGGTATTTTTATGATAAAGATGCAAAGTAAAATAAAAGGCAATGAAGATAACTAAGTGTTGGAAGATTAATATGATGGAAGATAGACCCGGGGGCCATAGGTTTCACTAGTGGCTTCTCTCAAGAGCATAAGTATTTTACGGTGCGTGAACAAATTACTGTTGAGCAATTGGCAGAATTGAGCATAGTTATGAGAATATCTAGGTATGATCATGTATATAGGCATCACGTCTGAGACAAGTAGACCGACTCTTGCCTGCATCTACTACTATTACTCCACACATCGACCGCTATCCAGCATGCATCTAGAGTATTAAGTTCAAGAGAACAGAGTAACGCTTAAAGCAAGATGACATGATGTAGAGGGATAAATTCATGCAATATGATAAAAAAACCATCTTGTTATCCTCAATGGCAACAATACAATACGTGCCTTGCTGCCCCTACTGTCACTGGGAAAGGACACCGCAAGATTGAACCCAAAGCTAAGCACTTCTCCCATCGCAAGAAAGATCAATCTAGTAGGCCAAACCAAACTGATAATTCAAAGAGACTTGCAAAGATAACCAATCATACATAAAATAATTTAGAGAAGATTCAAATATTGTTCATAGATAAACTTGATCATCAACCCACAATTCATCGGTCTCAACAAACACACTGCAAAAGAAGATTACATTGAATAGATCTCCAAAAGAGAGGGGGAGAACTTTGTATTGAGATCCAAAAAGAGACAAGAAGCCATCTAGCTAATAACTATGGACCCGAAGGTCTGAGGTAAACTACTCACACTTCATCGGAAGGGCTATGGTGTTGATGTAGAAGCCCTCCATGATCGATGCCCCCTCTGGCGGAGCTCCGGAACAGGCCCCAAGATGGGATCTCATGGATACATAAAATTATGGTGGTGGAAATAGGGTTTTGGCTCCATATCTGATTGTTTGGGGGTACGTAGGTATATATAGGAGGAAGGAGTACGTCAGTGGAGCAACAGGGGGCCCAC
>NC_041392.1:245497240-245604699 GCF_002162155.2 Triticum dicoccoides | reverse complement strand
GTAGGCGCGCCCCCTACCTCGTGGCTTCCCTGTTGGTTGCTTGACATAGGGTCCAAGTCTCCTGGATCATGTTCGTTTCGAAAATCACGTTCCCGAAGGTTTAATTCTATTTGGACTCGGTTTGATATTCCTTTTCTTCGAAACCCTAAAATAGGCACAAAAAAGCAATTCTGGGCTGGGCCTCCGATTAATAGGTTATTCCCAAAAATAATATAAAAGTGAATAATAAAGCCCAATAATGTCCAAAACAGAAGATAATATAGCATGGAGCAATCAAAAATTATAGATACGTTGGAGACGTATCACGAATCTACCGCAACTACGATGCATGTTAAATTAATTATCCTGCGGTGAACATACATGTTACCAAAGGAGGGACGTTTTAATTTTAAAAAATCACAGAGATCATTAAAGACATTTTAATACATTGATTGATTGATTTTCTACGGGTATAATGTGCAAAAATCAAATTTGAGTTGCATGCACACGTAACAGTGCACCTAAATGGATTGCAAAAACACATGTGTCTCACTGGGTGCATGTTTACTCCTCATGCAACAAATTTCAAACATTGAGAATCTTGATTTTTAAATTCTAGTACATCCAGAACTTATTTGAAGTTCATGAAACTTATTGTGTTGTCATATGGACACCAATACAAAGTGGCATTGTACTTTTTTTGTCAAATTTGAGACCAGTTTTGATGTAATCTTTATCTAATTACAGACAGGAGATTATTAATAATTGGGAACCAGTATCCCAAACGGATCATTTATTCGAACCGTGAGCGTTAGACCAACAATGGATACGTGCCATGCTTCGGTTAAGCAATAAAGCGGCAACATTAATCATCCAAATAGAAAAACAATATATGTGTCGTCACGCGACCTGTGTGGCGTGCAAGCAGGCGTGAGTTGACGTGACGTGTCTGCCACGCAGGCAGACGGGGAGGCGTGCATGCAGGTGTGTGAATTGACATAGGCGTGCTCGCTGCGCAGTGTCATCGGGAGGCGTGCGAGTAGCTATCTGAAACTTGGTAGGCATGCAAACAGTCTGGTGCGCAGGCTCACCGGGAGGCAAGCCATCGGTTTGACCACCCACCTCTCTCCCACAACTCCCACTACTCCATATTAATGGTGCGCCCGAGCGGCCGCACGCCCCATCCTCGCTACACACACAATCCTCTCTCTCCGCTTGCATCCTTGACGCCGCTCTTAGTCCTCAAAGCCGTCGGTGTATGAGGATGCCGCCGAAGCGCCTCATCGGAGGGAGTGGCGACGCCGGGGCTGCTAAAGCACCGGTGCATGGCGTGGAGATGGAGACAGATGTTGCCGTCGCCGCCGGCGAGTTATCGCTACACCCTAACATCGTCGATGGTGTCGAGTTTCAACAGCAGGAGGTGGAGTTCCACACCGACTCCGACGACAATGGATAGCTGGTTAGTCATCTATACCTATTTATGTGTCAAATAGATCATAGGGTTTCTCTGGTTACTCCTACCTCCCCTTTTTTGGAATAGAAATCCTATGGTTATGTTCTCCCAATCCATGAAATCTGTGTAAGTTTCTTTAGACCTGTGTAGTGTATTGATTCTTTGAATGGTACAGGTGATAAGTGATTAGTTGTTTCATCTGTGCAAATGATTTCTGCTAATAATCCAACTAGGGTTAGTGTTCGTGCTAATAATTCCTAGCCAGGGCTTGACAATTGATTTTCAATGACCTACATATGTTTGTGCCATTATTTTCTTCAAGATTGGTATGTACATAGACGAATGCGCTTAAAAATTGAACCATAATCTCTGGATATGTATAAATAAATAGCCATAAATTCCTAATCCTGCTTCACGGCATGTAATCATTGATTTGATGCCAAATTTGTTTTACTATTTGTATAGGTGCTGTCTGGCGATGTGGACAGCGAGCATGAAGATGTCCAAAGGAGTTACAACAGGCAAATCCCGAGGGAGCTTTATGTGGGAATGCATAACGGGCGTATTAGGACCTGGAACGGCGGCTATGGATGCCCATTTTGCAACCAGAAGCATCATGACGCGTATCTAAGTGTTCTGGCGCATGCAAGAGGACGTGTTGTTGGATCCTTCAAGAAGAAGTATTCTCGCAGGGTGGCGCACTATGCGTACGCCAAGTACCCGGAGAAGCTTCGGGATCATGTCGGCTTGTGAGATGAGATGTGGGATGGATGGAACTATATATGTACGCTTGAGTATGCTTAATATTGTTGAACTATGTACTACTTATGGTTGAACTATGCTTATCTATGTGTACGCTTATTATCTATGTCTGAGTATGTTAAATATTTCGCCAATTTTTGGTAAAAATTACAATGGGGGACCAATAAACTAGGACAGAGGTAGTACGTCAATCACACACGGTTCCCAAAATTGGAACCGTGTGCAATGACTTTCATTTTGCCTGCTGCGTCAATCACACATGGTTTGCTCTAGCAAGCCGCCGCCCCCAAAATTCTTTGTGGGACACAAAACCCTCACCACCCAATTCAAAAATTAAAAAATAAAAGCCTCACCATCCCCACGTTAGAAAAACCCTCACCCCGCCCGTCACCCCCTCAGCCCCTCCGGTATGTTCCCCATTCACACCTGCACAAGATCCTCCGCGTCTATGCCATGGCACCGCCTATCGTGGTGGTAAACACTTAGCTCGACGCATGCCGCTGCCGCCAGACTGCGGGCAAAGCCCATCGCATTTTGCCACTTCCGCTTGCCGCCGCCTATCGCCATCGACTTTCTCGACGCTGCTCGCGGTCGACCCAGCTCCGCTCGGTTGGGGAATCTGCCGTACTGAGGGTTCTTTCTCATGGACGACAAGGTAACTAGTTTAACGAGATATTATCTCATCTCTTATCCCAGTTCATCTGCCTCCTTTAATCACCCAGCGAAAATCATCGTGAATTCATTTTTATTCGAGCTGATTTGAGGGTTTTCTTTCATTCATAGAATGTTCAGTGCGCCGACACTTCCGGACTTTGCAACCGCCGCCAGAGATTCCTTCTCTCCGCACCAGATAACCTGAGCACGCACGCGGTATGTTCAATCTCACCCTAAATCGGTTGGCATGACCTACTTTCCTGAACATACTCTAAATATTGCTACATTTGGATAAAAGGTGCCACATGCACCATATACATCGAAGGGGATTTCCCCCCTCTTCTTTCTATATTAGGCAAATTAATGATGTATTGTTCTTTCAATTACTCTCATTTGCCATGACATCATGTTTACCCTATCTGTTTAATTGTAGTTTTTTGTCCTTCGATTCCAACTGTTGTACAGTTCTTTCAATTTGGGCCCATATTGGCATGTTACCATATTTTCTTTAACAATCCTACCATTTTCTGCAGAACATCCCTCGCTATGCAACAGATTATGTAGTGCACAATTTTCCCTTTACATAGATCAAGACTCCACGGATGTCATACTCCACACAAACCATGGATTTACAATCATTGCTAATGTAAGACTTGATGAACGTGGTGACTCCTATTTTAGCACTGGCTTTTGGAATGAAATTGCAAAGTTTTATGTACTGAAAAATGGCACTAAAATTGCACTGCACATAAAAGGGCCTGGTCATGAGATATATGCTAACTTCCCCGACAAAATCATACGTCCAGACTTTGTTCCAAGTAAGTTTTCTTTTCAATTATCTACATATGTTGACTTACCCCGCAATGTCAAATGAATTGTGTAGTATTTAAGCAACCAATTGTTATTCCCTTTTCTTACTATATTCCTACCTAATAGCTTCTAGTTACCAATACACTTTTCTATTGCCCTGTTTTAACTAAATATTCCCTGTACTCTCATTTCTATCAGAAAGCACCGCTGACAAGGAGACTCCGGAGGTGGAGAACGGGGCTGCCAACAAGCGGAGGCGGGGTGAGCTAGAACCGCAAGCGACTCCAGCAGGCCTAGACTTAATCAGCAGCCTCCCCGATGATATGTTGAGAGTCATCATCTCCCTCCTCCCAATCAAATATGGGGCGCGGACAACCCTCCTTTCCCGGCGGTGGCGCCCCCTATGGAACTCCAGCCCTCTCGACCTCATCGACACCCACGAGCTCTGCCATGGCTATCGCAAAAGCTTGGATGTGTTCTCCAAGATCCTTGGCAGTACCTTGGCCCAAGAAAAGGCCTTAGAATGGGCAAGTTCCATTCCAACGGTAAGGACCGAGCCAAGCTTGACGGCTGGTTCTGGTCCTCCGCCCTAGATCAGCTCGAGGAGCTCACTTTTGATGATGGGCATATGCGGTCATTGCCAACATCCACACTCCGCCTCACGCCCACGCTGCGTGTCGCCAAGTTCAGGAACTGCCATTTCTCGCCCCTAAATGACACGCCCACTCTTATTCTACCACGACTGAAGCACCTCGAGCTCGTCGTCGTCTGCCTCTCAAAGGGTGACATGGAGCGCCTGCTTCATGGCTGTACTGCACTCGAGTACCTTCTTCTTTAGGCAATCAATGGGTTGAGTACCTTCCACATCACCTCCATGACTCTCCGGACTATTTATGTGTGTTGCTGGTGCGGCAGGAAGACATCACAAGATGTGTAACACGGTATGGTCATCCAGGACACACCTGCACTTGAGAGATTACTTGTAGTTGATCAAGAAGGTCCAACAAGAATCAATGTCATTTCTGCACCAAAATTGACAGTGGTGGGCTACTCATCGACAAATGCTCCGAACTTGTTATTGGATCCACACCCGTTCAGGTACAATAGTCAGCTTCTACCTCTCCTTCTACAAATGAACATTATTTCTATTTTTGAAGATGTTTGTTTGTCTGTCATTCAGAAAATGATTCCGACAAGCTTAACCGCGAAACTGCGCATAGTGAAGGTCTTGGCACTAGAATCTATCGGGCCCGACCTAGAGCAAGTTGTCAGTTTCCTGAGATGCTTTCCATCCCTGGAGAAGCTATATATCGAGGTGATGTTCCTTTCCTGTTAAATGTTAACCATAGGGGAGTTCAATTTGTGACACCTTTTTCCAAGCTTACAATGATAATGTACTATGATTTTTGAAGGTTCTTTTGGACGATTTCAGTACATACATGTCCCCCCCATATAGGTTGCTTGATCCATATGGTTACAATCAATAAGCATTTCTCCTTTGGATTCATCTGTACTAGTTTTCTTAGGGAACTTTTCATCCACTCCAACCTCTTGCAAAGAAGGCTACATTTTTCTAGAATGTAATCAAATGCCCATGTTAATCATGTCAGATCGAAGATGGCATGTTAGTGCATTTTACAAATCCTGCAAACCAAATAGGTAGGCATGTAGTAATGTTCAAAACTGCATGTAGGCACTAACACGTTTTCTTCTTTTACATATAAGATTAGGCCCAGTGGTGGATAATGTGATACAATATAACAATCACGTCGAATGCCTAGATCTACATCTCTCAAAAATTACTTTGAACCCCTATCGAGGGACCTTACCGGAGATTATATTCACCAGGTTCTTTGTTCTCAGAGCAAGGGTGCTGAAGGAAATGAGGTTTGCACTACACTTATTTTGCAAAAAAGAATGGTTTGTTGATTAGCATCGGCGCCTGCGGCAGAATGGAGTAGGCTCCAAAAATGATGAATTTCATTTTGGAACTTCAAATGACAGAGTAATCAGAAGTCATCTGTCAACCCCATACATGACTTCTCAGTGGCTGGCCCCTTTGCAAAAATTGTGAGGTTTCAAAGCCAGACTTAGAAGTGATGATATTAGTTTGAACCTCTCAGATATCCATGTTCAGCGGATCAGCGCGAGCGTTTGCAGCTGATGAGCTGAATTTCATTTCTAATATCAGTTTGAACTTTATAATCTTTGAATTTGAGACATATAACTCTAGAATTTGAACCTTGTAACATTTCAAGCTTTTGTGGTACAATCGTTGAAATGGCATCGTATGAGACTCGTATATTGCTAGCACTATTTTGACCTTAATATGCAATGGTCTTAGATTTTATTAACCATTCTCGAATCAGTTTACCTTGTCGATCTCCCAGCACATGATCTGTATAGCTAACTCGACTGCGATCTTCGACATTATTGCACACGGTTGGTTTCTTCCACCGTGTGCACTTTAGAGCGCAGAATTAATTATCGCACTCGAGTATCCATCATCACCCTTCTGTGTAACTTTGACATCATCACCCAAGGGTAAACTTATGACCAAAGTCATTCCACACACTTTGTTTTTACAAAGCATTTGCCAATAAACGCCCATGATTTGTCCCTCTCCTAGACGACGCTTGGCCAAACTAGCCGGGCAGGAAGCTTGCGCGGGAACAGGCTCACTGACAATACATTTGGCGCCTCCTCGAGCCCACGTGCGTGGTGCGGTGTTGTCAAGCGTGCACTAGAATCCTCCGCTATGAACGCCGTGACAAAACGTGACGATTACAGGCCGGCCGACCCTCATTTATTATAGCAGCCATTTAACCTACCCTTGTATCTCTTCAACCTTTTGATCACGCCCCACCATTGCGAGAGGCACAACCACCATGAGAAATTCTTAGAGGGTATCCTGCGCGGCTCCAATGGCGCTCTGAGCGGCTGCCGACGACGAGCAGTAGTTCACCATGCATGCCGTGGTGGACACCCACAGAAGGTTCATGGACCTCTCAGTGGTGTACACTAATGACCCGGTCTGGGTGGAGCACTCCATCCACATCATGGAGCTATTGCTTGCCACGGAGAAGTACAAGGTGGTCAGGTTCGACCTCGAGTACACCCGCGCTCGTGTCAGGTCTCACCCCAAGGTCGCCGTCGCCCAGATGTATGTGTGCCACCACGTCCTTGCCTGCCACTACTGCCTGGCCACAAGGCCTTGTGAGCATTTCGCCTGGTTTGTCAACAGCCCCCACTACATGTTCGCTACGGTGGACATCACCAACGATGTAAAGGCGCTCGAGAATTCGGGCATCACCTGCCAGAATCTTGTCAACATCCAGTGCCAATACAAGATCTGGGGCAGCAATGAGCATGAGAAGGACTCACTGGTTCACCTCGCCGAGGCCATCATTGGCCCCTACTACAGTGACATGAAGGATTCATGCAACAAGGATAAGCGTGCCTGACACTCGGCCTGGATGGAGAAACTCGACAAAGCTCACGTCGTGTATGCGGCCAAGGAGGCGTACACGAGCTATGACATGTACAGGCGGATCGTTGACATGAGGAAGTGCCTCCTTCCCCAAAATGGCCAGGGATCCAGCCGGAAGCAGAGCAATGGCAAGTGTCGTCGCAACAATATGTAGATGATTAGATCCTCGGTTCTCCTAAGTATGCATGTAATTGCTTTCTTTGGTGTGTGGAAATGTTATGTGTGTAGTCACTTGTGTAATTGTATGCTTAATTTGGTTATGCAATGCTGTATTTTTAAGTATATATGTTGATGCTTTGGAGACAGAGCGTAGATGTTATGCGGACAAAGAAAATCACATCGCACACGGACTAAACAATGGAACCCGTCGGTGATGTTTTCATCAATCACTCACAATTATATACCAACAATCGTTTGCTCACAACACACACAGCTTGTTAGCAGTAATCGTCTGTGTTGTTATCGGTGTTCGCACACGTTTCCGATTACAGACCTGTTTGCCTCGTATCACACACATCTTGTTCATTTGAACCATTTCTTTTCTCATGTCTCAATGCAAACAGTTCATCCGAGTGAACCGCATGCCGTATATCGCACACACCTTTGATCTGGCTGACCATTTTTTTGTGTTGCCTAATCACAAACAGATCATCCGAGTGAACCGTATGTTGTACATCACACAAAACTTCATCTGGCTGCCCGTTTCTTTTGTTCCTCCTCGTCACAAACGGTTAATTGAACTGAACCATATGCCCTCAATCGCACACGCAATCTGAACCGTGTTTGATGCATCCGTCATCGCAAACGTTTTCCACCTTTTTGACGGTTTTTCTACAACACTGTTTGCGATTATGGCATCGCACACAGTTTTGTCGAAGGGTCTCTGATTGTAGTGTCGCGTTAGCAGCATCCTGCAGTAGTGAAACTTGATCTTCAGAGTACCGTGTTTCAATTACAGAGCAAGCAAGGCACACATTTCTTCAGTTTAGCATATCCAGTTAACACTACGATTAATATTCAGGACTATTCAGTAACATGAGTACTCCAAAAACTGATTGCTTTTCATGAAACACTCTGATACGTCTCCAACGTATCTATAATTTTTGATTGTTCCATGCTATTATATAATCTGTTTTGGATGTTTATGGGCTTTATTATGCACTTTTATATTATTTTTGGGACTAACCTATTAACCTAGAGCCTAGTGCCAGTTTCTGTTTTTTCCTTGTTTTAGAGTATCACAGAAAAGGAAAATCAAACGGAGTCTAATCGACCTGAAACTTCATGAGACTTACTTTTGGAACGGAAGCAATCCAGGAGACTTGCAGTAGACGTCAAGGAAGCTTTGAGGGAGGCACGAGGCAGGGAGGCACGCCCTACCCCCCTACACGCGCCCCCACCCTCCTGGGCCCCTCGTGGCTCCCCTGACCGACTTCTTTTGCCTATATATATATATATATATATCCATATACCCTAAAAACTCCGGGGAGGAGAATAGATCGGGAGTTCCGCCGCCGGAAGCCTCCGTAGCCAGCGAAAACCAATCTAGACCCGTTCCCGCACCCTGCCGGAGGGGGAATCCCTCCCGGTGGCCATCTTCATCATCACAGTGCTCTCCATGACGAGGAGGGAGTAGTTTTCCCTCGGGGCTGAGGGTATGTACCAGTAGCTATGTGTCTGATCTCTCTCTCTCTCTCTCTCGTGTTCTTGAGGTGATACGATCTTGATGTATCACAAGATTTGCTATTATAGTTGGATCTTATGATGTTTCTCCCCCTCTACTCTCATGTGGTGAATTGAGTTTTCCCTTTGAATTTATCTTATCGGATTGAGTCTTTAAGGATTTGAGGACACTTGATGTATGTCTTGCACGTGCTTATCTGTGGTGACAATGGGATATCATGTGATCCACTTGATGTATGTTTTGGTGATCAACTTGCGAGTTCCGTGACCTCGTGAACTTATGCATAGGGGTTGGCACACGTTTTTGTCTTGACCCTCTGGTAGAAACTTTGGGGCACTCTTTGAAGTTCTTTGTGTTGCTTGAATAGATGAATCTGAGATTGTGTGATGCATATCGTATAATCATACCCACAGATACTTGAGGTGACATTGGAGTATCTAGGTGACATTAGGGTTTTGGTTGATTTGTGTCTTAAGGTGTTATTCTAGTACGAACTCTATGATAGATTGAACGGAAAGAATAGCTTCATGTTATTTTACTATGGGCTCTTGAATAGATCGATCAGAAAGGATAACTTTGAGGAGGTTTCGTACCCTACCCTAATCTCTTCGTTTGTTCTCCTCTATTAGTGACTTTGGAGTGACTCTTTGTTGCATGTTGAGGGATAGTTATATGATCCAATTATGTTATTATTGTTGAGATGACTTGCACTAGTGAAAGTATGAACCCTTGGCCTTGTTTCAACACATTGCAATACCGTTTCTGCTCACTTTTATCATTAGTTACCTTGTTGTTTTTATATTTTCAGATTACCAAAACCTTTATCTACCATCCATATTGCACTTGTATCACCATCTCTTCACCAAACTAGTGCACCTATACAATTTACCATTGTATTGGGTGTGTTGGGGACACAAGAGACTCTTTGTTATTTGGTTGTAGGGTTGTTTGAGAGAGACCATCTTCATCCTACGCCTCCCACGGATTGATAAACCTTAGGTCATCCACTTGAGGGAAATTTGCTACTGTCCTACAAACTTCTGCACTTGGAGGCCCAACAACGTCTACAAGAAGGTTGTCTAGTAGACATCAAGCTCTTTTCTGGCGCCGTTGCCGGGGGGGAGGGGGGTTAGCGCTTGAAGGTATATCTTTAGATATTGCAATCGAATCTTTTTGTTTCTTGTTTTATCACTAGTTAGTTTATAAAAGAAAATTACAAAAAAACATGGAATTGAAGGTGCCTCATATGCTTCATCTTCTTAATGTCTTCCATGAAAAATAAGGGTTCCGATAATTGTGCTCAATTGCTAGAGGAGGAATGCATTAGAATGTTTGGCACTAAATATTTGAATGATGAGCATGATTGCAATGTTGTTAGTATGAATTCTATGAATATCCATGATGCTAATGATATGCAAAGCCACAAGCTTGGGGATGCTATGTTTGATGAAGATGATATTTTTAATCCCCCAAGTTTTGATGTGCAAATTTATTATGATGCAAACATGCCTCCTATCTATTATGATTATTGTGATGACACGTATGCTATAAATAATAAAGATAACCATGAAACTTGTCATCATGATTTTAATTTTCATTTGGATTATGCTTCACATGATAGTTATTTTGTTGAGTTTGCTCCCACTACTATTCATGAGAAGAAATTTGCTTATGTGGAGAGTAATAAAAATTCTATGCTTATGCATCATGAAAAGAATGCTTTATGTGATATTTATATTGTTAAATTCATTCATGATGCTACTGAAAATCATTATGAGGGAGGAATATATGCTTGTAGGAGTTGCAATAATATCAAGTTTCGTCTCTATGTGTTGAAAATCTTGAAGTTATGCTTGTTTTACCTTCTTATGCAAGTTGATTCTTGTTCCCATAAATTGTTTGCTCACAAAATCCCTATGCATAGGAAGTGGGTTAGACCTAAATGTGCTAGTTATATTCTTCATGATGCTCTCTTTATGTTCCAATTCTTATTTTTTATGTGAGCATCATTGAAATCATCATGCTTATCTAGGGGCGTTAAACGATAGCGCTTGTTGGGAGGCAACCCAATTTTATTTTTGTTCCTGTTTAGTAATAAATAAATCATCTATCCTCTGTTATGATTGTGTTTTTTATGTTTTAATTAGTGTTTGTGCCAAGTAAAGCCTTTAGGATCTTCCTGGGTGATTGTTATTTGATCTTGCTGTAAAAAACAGAAAGTATGCGCTCACGAGAATAATTTTTTTCATTTTTTACCAGAGAGCAATAAAATACCAATTCCAACTGCAGTAGATCATTAACCAAATTTCCTAGGACTTCCTAATTTATCAGGAGTTTTGGAGTTACAGAAGTATTCGGAACCTACATATTACTACAGCCTATTTTGTTTTTGACAGATTCTGTTTTCTATGTGTTGTTTGCTTATTTTGATGAATCTATGAGTAGTATCGGAGGGTATAGACCATAGAAAAGTTGGAATACAGTAGATATTACACCAATATGTATTTAGAATGAGTTCACAACAGTACCTAAGTGGTGATTTATTTTCTTATAGTAACGGAGCTCACGAGTTTTCTGTTAAGTTTTGTGTTGTGAAGTTTTCAAGTTTTGGGTGAAGATTCGATGGAGTAAGGAATAAGGAGTGGCAAGAGCCTAAGCTTGGGGATGCCCAAGGCACCCCAAGGCAATATTCAAAGACAACCAAGAGCCTAAGCTTGGGGATGCCCCGGAAGGCATCCCCTCTTTCGTCTTCGTTCATCGGTAACTTTACTTGGAGCTATATTTTTATTCATCACATGATATGTGTTTTGCTTGGAGCATCAATTTATTTTGTTAGGATTTGCTTTCTGTTATTTAGAACAATGTTTTGCATCTTTTATTTCAATAAAAGTGGCATTGATAGCCTTTACTATGCCTATTTTACAAGTCCACATGTTGCTGTTTGAAAACAGAAAGTTTACCGCTGTTGCAAAAATTCCCTAGAAAAGTCAGAATGTGATAAAATGTTGAAACCTTTTGCATAATAATATCTGATAAATTTACTACAGTGGGAATTTTCTTTCGTAATTTTTGGAGGTAGGGAAGTATGGATCTTGCTACAGTTTTTACAGACTATCCTGTTTAGGCAGATTGCTGTTATGTTTGCATTGTTTGCATATGTTTGCTTCTTTAATGATTCGATTTGAGGATAGGACTATTAAATATGCAGAGGCATTTAGTATGAAATGTTGAATAATAATTTTAGTGATTTGCTACAGTAGAGTATGATAAGGTTTTTGTATTGGTTTATACTAACTTATCTCACGAGTCCTTGTTGAGTTTTGTGTGGATGAAGCTTTTGAGATTTAGGGAGACCGTGATTTGAGAGGAATTAAGGAGACACAAAAGCTCAAGCTTGGGGATGCCCAAGGCATTCCAAGATAATATTTCAAGAAGTCTCAAGCGTCTAAGCTTGGGGATGCCCCGGTTGGCATCCCACCTTTCTTCTTCAACAACTATCGGTTAGTTTCGGTTGATCCTAAGTTTTTGCTTCTTCACATGATGTTTGCCATTCTTAGAATGTAATTTTACTTTGTTTTGCTTGCTGTTTGAATAAAATATCAAGATATGAAATTCTTAAATGTTAGAGAGTCCTCATATAGTTGCATAATTATTTGACTACTCATTGATCTTCACTTATATCTTTCGGAGTAGTTTGTTGTTGTTCTAGTACTTCACTTACATCTTTTTAGAGCACGGTGGTGGTTTTATTTTATAGAAATAGATGAAATCTCATGCGTCACTTATATTATATTGAGAGTCCTAAACAGCATGGTAATTTTCTTTGGTTATGAATTTAGTCCTAATATGATGGGCATCCAAGAGGGATATAATAAAAACTTTCATATAGAGTGCATTGAATACTATGAGAAGTTTGATACTTGATGATTTTTTGAGATATGGAGATGGTGATATTAGAGTCATGCTAGTTGAGTGGTAGTGAATTTGAGAAATACTTGTGTTGAAGTTTGTGATTCCCATAGCATGCACGTATGGTGAACCGTTATTTGATGAAGTCGGAGCATTATTTATTTATTGATTGTCTTCCTTATGAGTGGCGGTCGGGGACGAGTGATGGTATTTTCCTACCAATCTATCCCCCTAGGAGCATGCGTGTAGTACTTTGTTTCGATAACTAATAAATTTTTGCAATAAGTATGTGAGTTCTTTATGACTAATGTTGAGTCCATGGATTATACGCACTCTCACCCTTCCACCATTGCTAGCCTCTCTAGTACGGTGCAACTTTCGCCGGTACCATAAACCCACCATATAACTTCCTCAAAACAGCCACCATACCTACCTATTATGGCATTTCCATAGCCATTCTGAGATATATTGCCATGCAACTTTCCACCGTTCTGTTATTATGACACGCTTCATCATTGTCATATTGCTTTGCATGATCATGTAGTTGACATTGTATTTGTGGAAAAGCCACTGTTCATAATTCTTTCATACATGTCACTCATGAGTCATTGAACATCCCGGTACACCGCCGGAGGCATTCATATAGAGTCATATCTTGTTCTAAGTATTGAGTTGTAATTCTCGATTTGTAAGTAAATAAAAGTGTGATGATCATCATTATTAGAGCATTGTTCCAGTGCGAAAAGGATGATGGAGACTATGATTCCCCCACAAGTCGGGATGAGACTTCAGACGAAAAATAAAAAAATAAAAAAGAGGCCATAAAAAAGAGAAGGCCCAAGAAAAAAAGAAAAAAAAAGAAAAAATGAGAGAAAAAGAGAGAAGGGGCAATGCTACTATCCTTTTACCACACTTGTGCTTCAAAGTAGCACCATGATCTTCATGATAGAGAGTTTCCTATGTTGTCACTTTCATATACTAGTGGGAATTTTACGTTATAGAACTTGGCTTGTATATTCCAATGATGGGCTTCCTCAAAATGCCCTAGGTCTTCGTGAGCAAGTGAGTTGGATGCACACCCACTTAGTTTCTTTCGTTGAGCTTTCATACATTTATAGCTCTAGTGCATCCGTTGCATGGCAATCCCTACTCACTCACATTGATATCTATTGATGGGCATCTCCATAGCCCGTTGATATGCCTAGTTGATGTGAGACTATCTTCTCCATTTTGTCTTCTCCACAACCACCATTCTATTCCACCTATAGTGCTATATCCATGGCTCGTGCTCATGTATTGCGTGAAGATTGAAAAAGTTTGAGAACACCAAAAGTATGAAACAATTGCTTGGCTTGTCATCGGGGTTGTGCATGATTTAAATATTTTGTGTGGTGAAGATAGAGCATTGCCAGACTATATGATTTTGTAGGGATAACTTTCTTTGGCCATGTTATTTTGAGAGGACATGATTACTTTGTTAGTATGCTTGAAGTATTATTATTTTTATGTCAATATTAAACTTTTGTCTTGAATCTTATGGATCTGAAGATTCATGCCACAATAAAGAGAGTTACTTAGAGAAATATGTTAGGTAGCATTCCACATCACAAATTCTATTTTTATCATTTACCTACTCGAGGACGAGCAGGAATTAAGCTTGGGGATGTTGATACGTCTCCAACGTATCTATAATTTTTGATTGTTCCATGCTATTATATTATATGTTTTGGATGTTTATGGGCTTTATTATGCACTTTTATATTATTTTTGGGACTAACCGATTAACCTAGAGCCTAGTGCCAGTTTCTGTTTTTTCCTTGTTTTAGAGTATCTCGGAAAAGGAAAATCAAATGGAGTCCAATTGACCTGAAACTTCACGGAACTTATTTTTGGAACAGAAGCAATCTAGGAGACTTGGAGTAGACGTCAGGGAAGCTTCGAGGGAGGCATGAGGCAGGGAGGCGCGCCCTACCCCCTGGGTGCGCCCCCACCCTCATGGGGCCCTCGTGGCTCCCCTGGCCGACTTCTTTCACCTATATATATATATATATCCATATACCCTAAAAACTTCAGGGAGGAGAATAGATCGGGAGATTCGCCCCCAGAAGCCTCCGTAGCCACCGAAAACCAATCTAGACCCGTTCCGGCACCCTGCCGGAGGGGGGAATCCCTCTCCGGTAGCCATCTTCATCATCCCGGTGCTCTCCATGACGAGGAGGGAGTAGTTCTCCCTCGGGGCTGAGGGTATGTACCAGTAGCTATGTGTTTGATCTCTCTCTCTCATGTTCTTGAGGTGATATGATCTTGATGTATCGCGAGCTTTGTTATTATAGTTGGATCTTATGATGTTTCTCTCCCTCTACTCTCTTGTGGTGAATTGAGTTTTCCCTTTGAAGTTATGTTATCGGATTGAGTCTTTAAGGATTTGAGAACACTTGATGTATGTCTTGCACGTGCTTAGCTGTGGTGACAATGGGATATCATGTGATCCACTTGATGTATGTTTTGGTGATCAACTTGCGAGTTCTGTGACCTCGTGAACTTATGCATAGGGTTTGGCACACGTTTTCGTCTTGACTCTCCAGTAGAAACTTTGGGGCACTCTTTATTGTTCTTTGTGTTGGTTGAATAGATGAATCTAAGATTGTGTGATGCATATCGTATAATCATACCCAGGGATACTTGAGGTGACATTGGAGTATCTAGGTGACATTAGGGTTTTGGTTGATTTGTGTCTTAAGGTGTTATTCTAGTACGAACTCTATCATAGATTGAACTGAAAGAATAGCTTCATGTTATTTTACTATGGACTCTTGAATAGATCGATCAGAAAGGATAGCTTTGAGGTGGTTTTGTACCCTACCATAATCTCTTCGTTTGTTCTCCTCTATTAGTGACTTTGGAGTGACTCTTTGTTGCATGTTAAGGGACAGTTATATGATCCAATTATGTTATTATTGTTGAGAGGACTTGCACTAGTGAAAGTATGAACCCTAGGCCTTGTTTCAACAGATTGCAATACCGTTTGTGCTCATTTTTATCATTAGTTACCTTGCTGTTTTATATTTTCATATTATCAAAATCTTTATCTACCATCCATATTACACTTGTATCACCATCTCTTCGCCGAACTAGTGCACCTATACAATTTACCATTGTACTAGGTGTGTTGGGGACACAAGAGACTCTTTGTTATTTGGTTGCAGGGTTGTTTGAGAGAGACCATCTTCATCCTACGCCTCCCACGGATTGATAAACCTTAGGTCATCCACTCGAGGGAAATTTGCTACTGTCCTACAAACCTCTGCACTTGGAGGCCCAACAACATCTACAAGAAGAAGGTTGTGTAGTAGACATTACACTCACTTTCTTGAAATAGATGAAACAGATTACTTAAATCTTGATTGCTTTTCATCAGTAAACAGATGCAACTAATGGAAACTTTCAGTAGCTTGTTGAATATGGCTCTAACTATCATCTCAAAAGAAAGGTACACTTGGCTATGGCTCTAACTGAATTTTCAAAAGAATGATGGTAATTTATGTTTCTATACATGATAGGCAAAACTAATTCTCTGGTTATAATATCTTCATTAGCAGGATGACAAGAAATTTGGTACTCCATTCTCAGTAACAATTCTATTGAATGTACAATGATCATCACAAGTAGCAACTGTTCTACAATAGCAGTTCTACTGAATTTACAATGACCATCATCATGACTAGCAGCATGACATATTGTTCTGAAAATTTCTGTAACCTAGACAACTGTAACCTAAACTACTGAAGCTAGAAACCACAACATGTTTATCTTGTTTGTTGTTACTGAGACTGGAAACCACAACTACTCCAGAGATGCAATTTGACTTGTTTCCAATTATTCTGCACTATGACTTGTTTATTGTTACTGGAACTACTACACTACAATTGACGCTGATGGAGTACTTCATTGACACTGCAACTAATACTGCAATTGACACGAATTCAGAGTAGTGGACCTGCAGCCAACAGCAGCAGCAGAGGCAATCAACAGTCGCCAACAGCAGCAGCTGGGCGGGGACTCAATCAGGCGGGCGGCAGCTGCAACAGCAGGTCCGCGTGGTCGTCTCACCGTCAGGAACGATCCGCCTGGCCCTGCATGCCGAAGTCAGCGAGAGGGGAGCGGTGGCCGGGTTTGGCAGCGGCGGCTGGGGTTGCCGCGGGCGCGAGGAACCGGCCAGGGACGTGAGCAGGGGGACGAGGAGGAGGCGCTCCTCGAGGTGGTCGCCTTGGAGGAGCAACCACAGCTGGGCGGCGGGGTAGCTCACCTCCGTTAGGGCGACGCAGTTTCGTAGCGGCGGAGCAACCGCGGGTGGGCGGCGGCATGCGTGGGCCTTGGTCGCCCGCTATTTTGTCAATCTCAGTTCAAATTGCAATGTACGTCGGCTGAATCCTTCCTCCACCCCTCTCCCTTTTTGTGTTTTTGTTTCCTCCACGCTCTATTTCCGCCGCCCTGCACCTGCACTCATGCACGCTCTCTCATGTCGTCCGATCACTCCTACTGCTGGTGCCGCTTGCTTCCCTTTGCCAGTGCGCGGAAGCCGCAACCCCTGCCTGCCTGCCTGCTCGCTCGCCGTTGATGGGGCTACGTGCCTATCATCGCCGGACCTCTCCTCTCGCACAACCCAACCGCCTCGGCACCTCTCCTACGACCACCCCGGCGGGCTCCCTCACCCGTTCTTCTTTCTCCCCTCGTTCTGCCTCTCGTCCCATGATGAACGTATCGAGGAAGGGTTTCCACTGCGGGCACCTTACCGGCCGGACACTGCCATCCGCTGTCAAAGTCTAACCAGCTGCAACCGCCGGCCCTGACCACGCCGCCTCCCCGTCACAATGTCGCCTCCGCTGGTCGGCTGCAGCGGCATCCCGTCACAATGCCGCCTCCCCTGACCAGTCGCACCCTACCAAGACCGCACCGCCGTCCAGTTCCAGTTGTGTTCCAGCCGCTGGCCTTCCCCGAGCAGCCGCATCCACCTGCGGTGGTTTCCTCCTACCACAATATTTCCTCCTATCCATCTGCTTTCTTTCCGTCGGACCAGGTGGGGAACAGGGTGCGGCTCGGTCCGACCAGGTGGGGGCAGCTCTTTTGTTCTGGCGACTTTGCAAAAAAAAACTGCGTGCGTGCGTATTTGAGCGAGCTGGCAGATGTGGCAGTCAAAGCACACATGGCAGCGGTTGACTCGGGCCAGATCAGCATGTACGTAGACCAAACCGTATAATAGACCATAGATGACCTCCCAGAGCAATTTTGGTGACTGTATTTCGGGTATTTCTAACCACAGGGACTAAAGTGGGCACCAACGCAAGTTATAGGCCTTGTAGTGAATTTTTCTCTATCTGTTTTGTGCAGTCTGTCAGGGGACCGGCGGGGACAACAACCACCACCGTCATCAATACGTCATGTGACTGAGACCATTTTATATCTCATTCGAATGAGTTCGAGGCGCTCCCCATAATATAAGGCGCTTTTTGACACTAGTGTAGTGTCAAAAAAATTGAAAATACATAGGAGCTCTCGGGTGCTACGCCCCCCATATTCAAAAATAATTTAGTAATTCAAAAAAAGTCAAAAAAATCCCGGAACTTTTTATGGAATCAAACATGACCAGGTATTGCACTCGTATAAAAAATTTAAATAGGAAATAACTTTATTGTATCCGGGGTCAAAGATTTACCAAAAAATGCTAGAAACAAGTATTATTCATGCTATATTGTTGTCATAATTTTGTTTTTTTTTGCCATGAAGTCAACGAGAATTATTCCTTAGCCAAACATTTTATATGAGTACAATACCTAATCATATTTGGTTCAAAAATATATCGAAGATTTTTGTTGGCTTTTTTTCAATTGTTAAATTATTTTTAAATGTAGGGGTGGAGCACCCGAGTGCACCTAATCCGCTTCAAAAAACACTTTATATTATGGAACATAGGGAGTAAATTCCATCATTAAGAATAAGCGTACAAGAAGAGCAACAGATGGTAAACAGAGTTCCTTGAATGAAACCGGGGCTAAACAAGACAGCAAGCCCTGGGCGCTGAAATTTGGAAAAGAGAAGATTTCACATATCAGAAGCCAAAAGCAGCCACACCAAATTCAAGGGTTATACGAGGGAAAACAGAAATTCGTGACTTGGCAAACAAACAAAACGCATGTATGTCTTGGCACAGGGGAATATATGGATAGCATAGCATAGAGGGATGGTTCCAACATGGAACATCATTAGAAACACATAATAGGATAGGCGGTAGGCTGGCGGCCTGCAGGGTAGTGCCACGTATATTACAACTACTAGATAGTACTCTTAATTAAGGATACTACAGATAGATAGTACTCTTCACGATACTAGAGATAGATAGACCGCATAAAGCTCGGGCGGGGGCGATTGAGTCGCTCAGGCGGCGGAGATGCTCAGGCGGCCTTTATGAGTAGCTCAGGCGGCGGATCTTTGCCAAACACGCTACGGTATGCCCGCTTGTACCCCTCAAGTCTGATTTCTGCGGCCTTTTTCTCGTAGTTGTCGGGGACCTCCACATAGCCCTTCTCCTTCACCTCCTTCCAGATATCCTGCGGGAAGGCGGCCATGCTGTCGTCCATCTCGTTGAAGAAGTCAGCGTCGTCGTCCTCCTCCGGGTCGAGGGGGCGGGCTTATCCGAGGACAGGATGCTTTCGATCCTCTCTAGAAACATCATGTTGTTCACCGGAGGATGAAGACCCACCTTGCACCTGGGATCACCACAAGTGGCCTCTTTTCCATCAAGACGCGCCACCTCCTTGTGCATGGAGGACCCCTTCTTGGAACACCGCTTCTCTGGAAGACGATTGGAGGTAACGGAAGCCTCCACCATCACCACCTTACGGGCCTTGGAAGAAGACCCCTTCTTGTTCTTCCGACCAGAACAAGGACGCACCGACACAGCCGGATCCTCGAACCGATCTAACTCGCCGACAGTCGCCATCTCTCGATCTAAGAGGGTGTTTGTTTCCATGGACTTATTGGTTTAGGGACTTAAAAAGGTCCCTATAAGTTCCATCTAAACCAAACATGAGGAACTTATAGGGACTTAAAGTGGGCATTTGGAACTTATGAAATAAGATTCTCAAGGAGGGATTTATAGTTGTAATATGGTCTTATAGAGACTTATAAGTCCCAAAAACCAAACAGATAGGAACTTTTTAGGGATTTAGGATTTATAAATTGGGACTAAAAAAAGTCCTAGGACTTACGAACCAAACAGGGCCTAAGCGATTTGGGGATTTTCGATCGTTTTAGCTTCCGACTCGAGTCGATTCAAGATCGGGGGAAGAGACGGCGCCGCATCTTCCTTCTTCTTATATATACTAGCAAAAGGGCCCGTGCGTTGCACCGGGAGAACAAAATCACATGCCCCTAACCCAATCAGAATCAATCTTAGGAATAGTCATGTAATAAGAGTCAATCTGTACACCCACCACAGCTTCTGATCATGGCGTTTTAAACATAGTTGTACACTTAATTCAAAACCCGCAACAACTACCAGGAAGGCAACCAGCTCGTATGAGGTCTTCCACTGTGTTACAGGTGCCAAATTGTCTAAAAGGTTGTCACATCACCACCGATGCCAAATGAAAAAGTTATTACACCGGCTTCACATCATAGGGCACCGCCCAGTCTGAAAGAAGGAACCCAGGTTTAGATAAAACGCTATATAAAATCATCACTGGAGCATCTCGAGCGAGTTCTTCGTCCGCCGAAAATTCCCTTTGTTCTCCAAATCAATTCTTTCTATGGCTGAAACCACCACCCCGTCATATTTTTATGTTTACTTTAGCACACATAGTTTAGTAGTACAACATAGAGAAAAACATAAATGTATTTAGAACTGAAAGTAAATATAAGAAGCATGACCATATTGTTGGAGATTATTAATCCAAGTCCTATAGAAAATAGAAGTGTTGAAGCAGTCTGTACACAAAGTTGCAAACCCATCCGGATGAAGTAGTCTACAAGTAGTTACGGATTGTAACGAGCTGACGTTAAAACTAAAACCAGAGCAGACACACAATTTCTCTCTCAAAAGAAAAAAAATATCATTATTATAGCCGACTACATGAATTTATAAAAAGATAAGTGAAAAGAAAATCAAGTTACAGGTGAATAAATTACAACTACAGATTTAACAATACCTGCACTGCGTGTAAGGTCAAATTGATTCAATTGATACTAACATTCAGCATTTCTTATGAAAATGTCTAACGCTTATAGCCCGAAAGCTGAAAAATTCTTTGCAAATTGTTTTATTTTTTGGAGCTTATACATGTATGGGTGGGTGCCTCAGTTCAGGATTTAACTAAGTAAACATCTTAATGTTGAAACTTTTGGTGAAATCTTATCACAAAGAGGAATACTTATGCAAATTTCATCAGTGTAGAGTGCCTTATTGCTGGCCTTTCCACCATGATTGCAAGAATCAATTTGCCACCAAAAAGAAACCCCAGAGACATGTGTATTTAGACGATGCTAATGTGCACTGTACAATGGCAGAATAAAAATCATCTCAAAATTAGGTTCAACAATACATTAATTAGGTTTCTTTTAGGAGCAATTACCTACTCACGTCCATGTTCACAGTAGTGGAAAAAAGGAATGTAATTTCTACTAAAGCAAACAACTATGCTTCCTGTACTAACCTTGGGCATTGCTCGAATGTTTTAGCGGCTGCTTGTGTCATTCTTAGATGCTAAATACAACCAAAAGTGTAGTATTTAGAAGCAACAACGTAACTTGCAACAAAATAACTATTTGTATAGTAAATGGCCTAGTTCACTAATCAGGTAGAAACTGTTCAGGCAGGTTGTCCTTGAAGTTCTCCATGTCGTGAGCATAACTTCATTGGCTGAAAAAACTGCTGATACACTTAAAATTAACAACCAACACTATGCTAGTATAGTATGAAAAAACAGTAAGTCTATCTGTTTCACACCAATGTTTCTTCCAACGAAGGATCACCCCCATTGCTATACCAAACTGAGGGCCTGAGGCTATTTCCCTTTGCTATACAGAATAACAAAAAAGGCTCTACACCCAAGCATCACACCACACAATCTTCCAAGGATGCTATACAGAATAAAGCACTACCTTACGAACAATTTCAGATGAGGACACTGACCAACAAATATTGCAGTTAAAATTTTCAAGTTGTGATCTCTGGTGCTCCCCGGCTTGGTTGTGATAGTCGTGGAGCACAGCCAGATCCTAGTCCTCCTGTGGACGCGGACGCGCAGATCCGACCATAGGCGAAAGAGGCCATAAACCAAGAGAAACAAATCAATAGTGGCCTAGACCATGCGAGCCCAGCGTCCTCGATCCCAGGAGCCATGGCCTTAGTGGCGACATGGAGATCATGGTCGATGCCCAGCAGAGGAACACAGCTAGCAAAGAAGGATAAATAGGAACCTATTTCTCACCTTGGAGGTGTTGCTGCTGCTGCACTGAATTGTTTGAACCTCGCTTTCTGTACCTCCTTGGAAACCTGAAATATGCAGATGTTAGAAAGCTTATAATTTGTATATGATTATTTTAAGAGAAGGGGAAAAGAGTATCAAGAATAGATTCATACTTTTGGCTGTTAGCCATTACAGGCTTGAATATATCTATTTCTGTATGCATGTGCAAACTATCATAAATCAATAATAGTATTATCGTTTAGCTATTCCATGGAACAATTTCTCTGAACATTCTTGCTTCAAAGTTGTCAGAAGTTCTAGCTATGACAAAGACATGTACTAAAAGTTCTCACAAATAACCAAAAATAAAAAGGCATATCAAGACAGGAAGATGTTTGTTTGACCAAATAGTTACCACTCTCTGAACCATATTGCCAAAAATTAGCAGGAACATGGTCGTGAACTCATCCCCAGTGATCTCTCTTTAAACCAAACACTCCCTGACATATGGTCATCCCACTCACCTTCCTGCCACTGAAGAAAACAATCTAGATGCAGAACGTCGCGAGAGGTGGGGAATAGCAGGAGCTTGCGAGGGAACCACTCCAAATCGGCCTTGTACACCTTGAACGCGGAGCATCCATGGTTGCTCCTGTAAACGAAGGACGGCGGTGAGATGATAAGAGCTCCGAGAGAGAGAGAGAGAGAGAGAGAGAGAGAGAGAGAGAGAGAGGAGCAAGGGGGGAAGGGGAGAGACACAGGAGACCTGGGCGGCTCCGGCGCGACGGCGCGTGTTGTCCTCCCGCGGCCAC
This sequence comes from Triticum dicoccoides, assembly GCF_002162155.2. Lineage (NCBI taxonomy): Eukaryota > Viridiplantae > Streptophyta > Magnoliopsida > Poales > Poaceae > Triticum > Triticum dicoccoides. The sequence goes on along the minus strand of NC_041392.1, from coordinate 245,581,682 downwards.
GCAGCAGTGGTCGTCGGAACCAGCCCCCGCACGGGATCCCTCCGTCTCCCGCGCCCGTCCGCCATCGCCCGGCTCCGGCGAGCTCCGGCCTTCCCTCCGTCTCCCGCGCCCGTCCGCCATCGCCCGGCTCCGGCGAGCTCCGGCCTTCTTCTCTCCGCACCGCTTTTCCTTTGTCCCTTCTTCTCTCCCTCGCCTCCTTGTCTCCCCTCTGCCCAATAGTCGTGGATGCCATGAACCCGCCCGGGAAGCCGCGCTCCGGCCTTCCTCGTCGTCACCGGCGATCCTCGCCACGCCGCCCGCCTCCGGATCCGCCTCCCCAGCCCCTACCGCGCACGGATCCGGCCCCTGCAAGCTCCAGCCGCTGCCGCCGTTCTGCATCGCGCTGCCGTGCCACCGCGTTGACCTGACCCTAATTAATAACGAATCGTTTTTCACTTATCCATGGACTGCGGGTCAAATACTAAAAAGCACACGGATCTTTATGCAAAAACGCCAACGACGTACGGGCAGAAGCACTCCGTGCTTTATTAGTAGGGAAAGATAGGGGCGGCGGAGGCCAGCCCTAGTCCGTGTCGGCTCGATCCAGGGCTCCAGTTGGGCTCCTCAGACCACCCAAACGCGAAGATGAGCGCCAGGTGCGGCCCGGCCCAACGCGCAGTGATAATTATTAAACCATCTGCTCATAATAACAATTTCCCTCAAAAATAACAATTTCTCAAAATCTTCTCAAAAAATAAAAAGACAATTTCTCAAAAAACCATGTGACACATGTGGTAAGCAATTTAAATAATAATAAATCAATTTCTCAAAAATATAGCCTCAACAAAATCTATTTAGTATATCTATGTTAAACTTCCTTCCCTAAAAATACTTCTTTTCCTCAAAAATTATGAATATCATGCGCATGTTTTCCCCTAGCATAAAACCTAGGGTTTGCATGTCCTCCAGCCAGAGAAGGAGCTGGCAAGGGGCGAGTTGTGGCCATGGCTCCCCCCATTCTCAGAATTCTGCTCACACTACCACTATATATTTTGTGAAGTGATCTTTATATTTGTATGTGTAAGGGGATTGATCATAGTTTTTTGATAAGTAAGAGTGCCGAACCCAGCGAGCAGCACAAAAAATCAATATGCAGTTTCAACAAGGTATTCACTGCAAGTGTTGTAAAGTAGTTGTAACAGATAGTTTTATAACAAGATAACTCGTAACAAGTAATGTAACAAGGTGCATCAAGATGGCCTCCGTAGAGAGTCTATTTTCTCCTTGTAATCTTCCCTAGCTCCCCCTCGCCGTCGATCAGGCTGGTTCAAGGAGGCGGCTAGTTCCCTTCCCCGGCCTTGCTGAAGTGGGGTTAGAGTTTTCGGCGAGTCCTTGTGGTCGCCATGGGCGATACAGGAGGATCGAGAAGTTCAACTAAAAGAGATCAATATGGTTGATTTATTGGGATGGCTCAATCTAGAAGAGGAAGAACATGAAAGTTTCGTCTAGGAAGAGGACATCATCGAGCCACCGTTGGTCGTCAAGTGGTTGGCAATCGCCCCCGTGCACACTACGCGGAGTTTTAGCTTGACGGCGCTCTATTCGAACATGAGATTTGCGTGGAATCCAGCTAAGGAAGTCGTGTGGATGAAATTTGATGAGAACTTGTTTACAATCCAATTTGGTTGTCTAGCAGATTGGATCAAGGCGCTGTTTTGGGGCCCATGGCTTTTCAGGTATCAGGTCATGATCATAGCAAAATATGATGGTTTTGAAAACCCTAGTTTGGTAGTACTTCACAAACATGCAGTTTGGCATAGGGTTCTTAGGTTATGAGATAACTATCTTCGTGATTTGGTGATTCAGAGCATGTGTAGATCCATGGGAGAGGTACAAGAGGTTCGGATCAAATTGCCTCCTGGTTTTGTTGGCAAATTTGGTAGACCTCATGAAAAGATTGAAGTCACAAAGAAACTAGTTTGGTTTGCGTTAATCACCAAAGACACCAAGAAAGTATGGTATCAAGTGCGGTACGAAAAATTGCCAACCTTCTATTGTAATTGTGGCCTAGCTACTAGGGCATTGGCATCAATGATGTGGAACTGGTAAACACGAGGAATCAAAGATGGAGTGGCGAGATTTCATCCTTGCGGATGGAGGAGCTAGTAGAGGATGTGGCCTTGGAAACAGAGGTACTATTAGTCGTGCCCCACGAGGAAGGGGATGAGGTCAAGGTGACTGTTTCTTTCAGGATGATGGCGAGATTTCATCCTTGCGGATGAACGAGTGATATGTCTCCAACATATCTATAATTTTTGATGGTTTCATACTATTATATTTGAAGGAAATATGCCCTAGAGGCAATAATAAAGTTGTCCCTAGTATGGCTCTACTTGATAAATGTTTATTATTCATGCTAGAATTGTATTACCTGGAAACTTGATACATGTGTGGATATATAGACAAAACAAAGTGTCCCTAGTATGGCTCTACTTGACTAGCTCGTTAATCAAAGATGGTTGAGTTTCCTGACCATAGACATGTGTTTTCATTTTATGAATGGGATCACATCATTAGGATAATGATGTGATGGACAAGACCCATCCATTAGCTTAGCATAATGATCGTTAAGTTTTATTGCTATTGCTTTCTTCATGACTTATACATATTCCTCTGACTATGAGATTATGCAACTCCCAAATACCGGAGGAACACCTTGTGTGCTATCAAACGTCACAACGTAACTGGGTGATTATAAATATGCTCTACAGGTGTCTCCGAAGGTATTTGTTGGGTTGGCATAGATAAAGATTAGGATTTGTCACTCCGAGTATCGGAGAGGTATCTCTGGGCCCTCTCGGTAATGCACATCACTATAAGCCTTGCAAGCAATGTGACTAATAGTTAGTTATGGGATGATGCATTACTGAACGAGTAAAGAGACTTGTTGGTAACGAGATTGAACTAGGTATGATGATATTGACGATTGAATCTCGGGCAAGTAACATACCGATGACAAAGGGAATGACGTATGTTGTTATGCGGTTTGACCGATAAAGTTCTTCGTAGAATATGTAGGAGCCAATATGAGCATCTAGGTTCCGCTATTGGTTATTGACCGGAGATGTGTCTCGCCCATGTCTACATAGTTCTCGAACATGTAGGGTCCGCACGCTTAACGTTCGATGACGATTTGTATTATGAGTTATGTGATTTGATGACTGAAGTTTGTTCGGAGTCCCGGATGAGATCACGGACATGACGAGGAGTCTCGAAATGGTTGAGATGTAAAGATTCATATATTGGAAGGTTATATTCGGACATCGGAATGGTCCCGAGTGATTCGGATACCGGAGTACCGAGGGGTTACCGGAACCCCCCAGGGGAAGTATTGGGCCTATTGGTCCTTATTGGAGGAGAGGAGAAAAGTCCATGTGAGGAGGGGCGCGCCCCCCTTGCGCAAACCGAATTGGACTAGGGGAGGGGGCGGCCCCCCTCTTTCCTTCTCCCTCTCTCTCCCTTCCCCTTTCCCTCTCCGGTGGAAGGGAGGGGGCTGAATCCTACTTGGACTAGGAGTCCAGGTAGGACTCCCCCCATGGCACGCCCCCTTTGGCCGGCCACCTCCTCCTCCCCCCTTTATATACGGAGGCGGGGGCACCCCAAAGGCACAACAGACAATCTATTAGCCGTGTGCGGTGCCCTCCTCCATAGTTTAACACCTCGGTCATATCATCGTAGTGCTTAGGTGAAGCCCTGCGCCAGTAACTTCATCATCACCGTTGCCACACTGTCATGCTGATGGAACTCTCCCTCATCCTCAACTGGATCAAGAGCTCGAGGGACGCCATCATGCTGAATGTGTGCTGAACACGGAGGTGCCATACGTTTGGTACTTGGATCGGTTGGATCGTGAAGTCATTCGACTACATCAACCGCATTACTAACCGATTCCGCTTTTGATCTACGAGGGTACATGGACACACTCTCCCCTCTCGTTGCTATGCATCTCCTAGTTAGATCTTGCATGATCGTAGGATTTTTTTTGAATTACTACGCTCCCCAATAGTGGCATCCGAGCCAGGTCTATGCGTAGATGATATATGCACGAATAGAACACAAACAGTTGTGGGAGATAATAGTCATACTGCTTACCACCAAGGTCTTACTTTGATTCGGCGGTATTGTTGGATGAAGTGGCTTGGACCGACATTACATGACCGCGTTCATGACACTGGTTCTACCGACGTGCTTCACACACAAGTGGCTGGCGGGTGTCTGTTTCTCCAACTTTAGTTGAATCAAATTTAACTACGGCCGGCCCTTGTTGAAGGTTAAAACAGCACACTTGACGAAAAATCGTTGTGGTTTTGATGCGTAGGTAATAATGGTTCTTGCTAGAAGCTCGTAGCAGCCACGTAAAACTTGCAACAACAAAGTAGAGGACGTTTAACTTGTTTTTGCAGGGCATGTTGTGATGTGATATGGTCAAGATGTGATGAGATATAAATTGTTGTATTAGATGATCATGTTTTGTTGAAGTTATCGGCAACTGGGAGGAGCCTTATGGTTGTCTCTTTATTGCATAAAATGCAAGCGCCATATAATTGCTTTACTTTATCGCTATGCGATAGCAATAGTTGCAAAAGCAATAGTTGGTGAGATGACCATGTGACAACACGTTGATAGAGATCAAGATGATGTAGATCATGGTGTCATGCCGGTGATGATGGAGATCATGACGGTGCTTTGGAGATAGAGAAAAAAGGCACAGGATGATGATGGCCATATCATGTCACATATTTTGATTGCATGTGATGTTTATCCTTTATGCATCTTATTTTGCTTAGTACGGCGGTAGCATTATAAGATGATTGAGGGAGTCCTGGACTAAGGGGTCCTCGGGCGTCCGGCCTGTTATCCATGGGCCGGACTGATGGGCTGTGATGACATGAAGGCCGAAGACTGGACCGTGTCCGGATTGGGATCTACTTGGCATGGAAGGCAAGCTTGGCGACCGAAGAGTCCTTCTTATGTAACCGACTCCATGTAAACCCTAGATTCCCTCGGTGTCTATATAAACCGAGGGGGATAGTCCGAAAAGGACACCACATATACTCATTACCATACCCACATAGGCTAGACTTCTAGGGTTTAGCCATTACAATCTCGTGGTAGATCAACTCTTGTAATACTCATATTCATCAAGATCAATCAAGCAGGAAGTAGGGTATTACCTCCATAGAGAGAGCCCGAACCTGGGTAAACATCGTGTCCCCCGTCTCCTGTTACCATCGATCCTAGACGCACAGTTCGGGACCCCCTACCCAAGATCTGCCGGTTTTGACACCGACATTGGTGCTTTCATTGAGAGTTCCACTGTGCCATCAATGAAAAGCTCGATGGCTCGCCTTGTCATTAAAGACAACATTACCGCAGGGGTAGTTTTGGCCTCTGGACAAACCCTCCGGCTGGGCGACTTTACTATGATCGCCCGTTCGGCCGCGGAGCCGACGATGACCTCTCGGGCCATCGAAAATCCCCTTCGCATCAACTCTGAGCACTCCAAGAAGATGGATCCGGTTGAGTTTTCATCCTTAAACGAGCTCCTAGATCACATTACTGCTTTGGATCGTCACAGATTACGATCAGATCGGGCCTAAAACCAATTAGGGAGAAACCGAAACTCCACCGGTCACCCACCAGATCACGCAATCCTAGAGCAGGACGACGAGTCTTCTTCTATATTGAAGATGGGCTTTGTTCGGGTCGCCGTTCCAGATACTCACCCGCGAATGGATGCAACCAGCCCTCCGAACATAGCATCGGACGGCGGTTCCAAACAATCAGAAGATATTCCGGAACCCGGACTGTCTAGTCCAGAAGGTCGTCGGACTCCGGACAACCGGTTAGGTCAGGGTTCGGATTTAATTCCACCCAACCACCCAGACATAGAGGCTCTCATGAGCATAAAACAACAATCTTAGGAGAAGGTCAACCACTTTTGGGCTAGATTCCTCCTTGTCAATGACAAGGTAAAATATTGTCGTGACGAGGACGCAATATCAACATTCTACAAAAACTGTGCAGACGAAGGAATCCTCAACGCCATCAATCGCCGCCGCATACTAAAATTTGCAGACTTAGCAACCATCGTGCCAAAATACTGTGCGATGGAAAGCGCCTGGGAAACTCGGGCAGCTCGCTGGGAACCACCAGCCCCAACCCAACTTCCCCTACAGGCGAAAAGGGCGTACCCTCGTGGCACGCCCAATCCAACAGTTAAAAAACACAAAGCCACTATACGGCATGGCACTGTTCTGGAAGGGTGGCTCGATGGCCCATGCAAAATACATACAACAATAGATATTGTGGCAACCCACAGCCTTAGAACATGTTGGGTACTACGACAGGTAGCCAAGAGCGGCGAGGACATCCTTATCAAGGACGCCCCAGAACAACACCCCCCAGAAGATGACGACCCAAGAGTATTGACAGTCTTCGAGACATTCGCTTCAAATAACAAGCGCAAAAGGGCACTTCGCGAGCTCAACGAAGTCTGCCAAATCATTGTAATAAACCCATGGAACGACACGGCTATAACATTCAACGCCGGTGACGAACCAAAGTACAGAACAGTACGAGCACCAGCCGCGTTAGTCCTCAGCCCTATCATGGATGGGTTTCGACTCACCAAGGTCCTCATGGACGGTGGCAGCGGATTAAATCTCATTTATGGGGACACACTCCATAAAATGGAAATAGACAGGAGCTGCATCAAACAAAGTAACACAACCTTCCGGGGAATTATTCCTAGTCGGGAGGCGCGATGCGCGGGCAAAATCACACTTGACGTGGTATTCGGATCGCCGGAGAACTATCGGTCCGAGGAAATAACCTTCCAAGTGGCCCCTTTCAGCAGCGGATATAACACCCTGTTGGGGCGGGATGCTTTTACACGCTTCCAAGCTATAACTCACTACGGATATATGAGGCCTTATTGCATGGTCTCCGGATGGCTGTCTCCATGGGCATACAACGCCTAGAAGTGCACGGGGACTCAAACCTTGCAATATCTCAAATAAATGGATATTTCGACACTAAAGATCCAAAGATGGCAGCGTATCGTAACGCAGTCATAAAAATGTTGGCCCGGTTCGAGGGGCTCGAGTTCCATCATGTGGCTTGAGAAAGTAATCAAGCGGCGGATGTTCTTGCTCGTATTGGCGCTAAGCGCGACCCCGTCCCACCTAATATCTTCCTGGAAAGGCTCTTTAAGCCATCCGTGGTGTGGCAGAGGGAAAACGGCAATACTAGTCTGGACTGAAACATAACCCTAGATCCCGGAAACACCGACATAACACCGTCGGTGCATCTCATCATGGTAGTCATTGCCCCATGGACCGAACCCTTCCTGGCCTACCTTAATAGGAAAGAGCTTCCTGAGGACCAGAATGAGGCCCGCTGCATTGTCCGGCGCTCAAAGGCCTACAAGGTTCATGATGGAGAGCTCTACAAGAAAAGCGCCACCGGAGTCCTTCAACGATGTATATCCGAGGAAGAGGGGCGGCAGCTCTTGGCTGAAATTCATGCCGAACTCGGCGGCCACCACGCCGCAGCTCGGGCCCTTGTTAGCAAGGCCTTCCATACAGGGTTTTATTGGCCGACGGCCCGAGCGGATGCACAAGACCTTGTCCAACGTTGCGTCGGATGCCAACTCTTTGCCAATCAAAGCCATATGCCCCCACTGCCCTACAAACAATCCCCATCACTTGGCCTTTCGCGGTCTGGGGACTCGACATGATTGGACACCTTAAAGGGGGAAGCCACAAGAAAAAATATGTGCTGGTCATGGTGGACAAATTCACTAAGTCGATAGAGGCTAAACCGGTCAAAACGGCTGAGTCCGGCCCAGTAATAGACTTCATATCCAATGTTGTGCACCGTTATGGTGTCCCACATAGCATCATCACTGACAACGACTCTAATTTCACAGCCGACGAGGTAAAAACCTGGTGTACTAATATGGGCATTAAACTAGATCACGCCTCCGTCTACCACCCACAAACCAATGGTCAAGTCGAACGCGCCAACGGTCTTATTATGAGCGGCATCAAGCCCAGACTAGTGCGGTCTTTGAAAGAATCAGACAAGCACTGGGTTGAGGAGCTCGACTCCGTACTCTGGGGGCTGCAGACCATGCCCAACCGTACTACTGGGTACACACCTTTCTTCATGATGTATGGTGCAGAGGCCGTATCGCCCTACGATATTATTCACGACTCACCTAGAGTGCGTATGTACGAAGAGAGAGAAGCCGAGCTCGATCAGCAGGACAACCTAGATGCCCTGGAGGAGGAATGCGATGTCGCAAAAGCCCGTTTAGCAGTTTAGCAACAGCAGGCTCGAAGATATCAAAGCAGAGAAGTATGGGCCAAGATTTACAACGTTTGCGAACTCGTTATACGCCTCCCAAAGAAGAAAAAGGACAAACTCAAGCCCAAATGGGAGGGTCCCTTCATAATTGACTAAGTTCTCACCGGAGGAGCGTACCGTCTTCACGATGCATCAGACAATCGCCTCGAGCCGAACCCCTGGAATGTAGTCAGACTCCAGAGATTCTACGCCTAGCGCTAAACCCCTTGTTCATCTCCTCCTCCTCTGTAGTTTAAATTATTTTTTCTCTCTTTTGCGATTACTTTCTTCTTTCTTGCTTTAAAGCTTTGGTGCGGCTAGACTGCGCACCATCTGCACATACATCTTTAAACATGTACGCCACTAGTACCTGGGGGCTTCTCGGACAAAAGTTCTTGTCATTCCTTGAGCATCAAGCTCCTCACGTATGAGTTTTTCCATATGTACCTTTTCTTTGCCATTATATGCATAGATATGACTTAAGTTTTGGCCAAGCTGGGTTGCCTAGCTCCTGTGCTTATGCCCTACGTTCTTGTTAGTTCGGCTATGGCATAAAGGGAGCACCTCTGCGATTGTTACTGCCAGGTCATCCAGATGTGTACCTCATTGTCGATGTCAAAACCGGCGGATCTCGGGTAGGGGGTCCCGAACTGTGCGTCTAAGGTGGATGGTAACAGGAGGCAGGGGGCATGATGTTTTACCCAGGTCCGGGCCCTCTTGATGGAGGTAAAACCCTACGTCCTGCTTGATTAATACTGATGATATGGGTAGTACAAGAGTAGATCTACCACGAGATCGGAGAGGCTAAACCCTAGAAGCTAGCCTATGGTATGATTGTATGTTTTCCTACGGACTAAAACCCTCCGGTTTATATAGACACCGGAGAGGTTAGGGTTACACAAGGTCGGTTACAAAGGAGGAGATACACATATCCGTATTGGCTAGCTTGCCTTCCACGCCAAGTAGAGTCCCATCCGTACACGAGACGAAGTCTTCCATCCTGTATCTTCATAGTCTAACAGTCCAGCCAATGGAGATAGTCCGGCTGTCCGGAGACCCCCTAATCTAGGACTCCCACAGTAGCCCCTGAACCAGGCTTTCAATGACGATGAGTCCGGCACGCAGTATTGTCTTCGGCATTGCAAGGCGGGTTCCTCCTCCGAATATACCACGGAAGAATTTGAATATAAGGATAGTGTCTGACCCTACAAAATAAGTTCCACATACCACCGTACATAGAATAATATTTTCACAAATCCAATTTGCTGACTTGTTTTGGCAACACAACATTATGTCATGGCCCGGTGATTATTCGAACTGTTTCCTTTAACTAGCCCCGCACATAACGCGAGGCAGTTTTTTTGACACGTCTTGTCAAAGCAGAGATCGTGTCCCCTTATCACGGGATTCTCATCAATACGGGTGTGGGTAACCCAACCGCGCCATCGATTACGGCGCTTGGGGGATAAGCGAGTTTAACAGGCTAGTGGGGACGCTTAGTCTCGTCCGCCCATCTAAAGGCATAAGGATTCACCTTTTCATCGATGCCTTCTTCCTCCTTTGCTCATCCATTTTCGCGCACTCGAGCTCCAACACCCAAGTCCACATCCCTTCCCTCAACCTTCTCCAAACATGTCCGGAGCGGGAGGCAAATGGATGGCTTCCTCCGTTACGGAGGGACATATCAAGAAGCTGCGTGGAGCCGGATACTTAGCCGCGAATATCGCGCATCGGCTGCCCGCTCCGGGGCAGATCGTCCCATCCCCGGAACCTCACGAGAGGGTAGTTTTCCTCCACCACTTCCTCCGTGGACTGGGGTTTCCCCTACATCCATTCGTCTGTGGTCTCATGTTCTACTACGGGCTGGACTTTCATGATCTGGCCCCGAACTTCGTCCTCAACATTTCGGCGTTCATCGTCGTGTGTGAGGCTTTCCTCCGCATCCGGCCCCACTTCGGCCTGTGGTTAAAGACCTTCAATATCAAGCCGAAGGTGGTGGGAGGCCAACAAGCAGAATGCGGAGGAGCCATGGTGGGCAAGATTCCCAACGTTATATGGCTTGAAGGCTCCTTTGTGGAGACCATAAAGGGGTGGCAATCGGCGTGGTTCTACATCACCGAGCCGCGCGACGCCAAATGGGCGGCGGCCTCGAAGTTTCGATCCGGATTCCCTACACGGCTCACTTCCTGGAAAGAGAAGGGCTTGTCGTGGGGTTCATCAGTGGAGCTAGATGGACTCCAGAAATGTATCCGGAGTATGGCAAGCAAGGAGCTCAAGCTTGTCAACATAGTCCAGGTTATGCTCATCCGCCGGATCCTCCCGTGTCAACAACGGGATTTTAACTTGTGGGAGTTCGACCCGGCCCAACACCAGACTCTGAGAAAGCTCTTCGATACGATGCACAAGGACGTTTGGAAGGTGTTGTTCAAGGGCGCCGAGGTCCCTCCTTCTCTCGCCGAGGACCGCGGGCTAAGCGCAAAGCGCCTAGCGTGTTCGATGAGTTCAATACGTCCCATAGGACATTTATTTCCCCTAGCTTAATCATGTCCGGGGTCTAATCTCCATGCCTTTGACAGGACTGGGTGGAGATGTCGGGGCAGATTAACTGTCCGGCCCCTTTGCCCGAAGACACTGCGGGCACTCTCCTGGCGGAGATGCTGACTCCAGCTCCTTACAAGGTGCCGCAGAAGACCAAGAAGGCCAAGGGAACCCGAAAGAGTTCCCGATGCCAGGCGTCATCGGACTCACCGTCCGATGACTCTGCGGCGCACTCCTCCCCCAAAGACGAGGAAGAAGAAGAAGATGCTCCCCCTCCAGTTGGGGGAGATAAGAAAAGGAAGGCCACCCCATCTGGGGGGGCGAAGGGTCCAAGAAGGGAAGGACTCTCCTTCCGGACAGTTCCACCACCGCCGACGAAGGCGAAGATGAGTGGTTGCCTAGGGCCAAGCCCCTGGGGAGATCGTAAGTATTAGGATACCAGAGTAACTCATAGCATTCCTTTGTCGCACTGCTTTCCCTAATGCCGAACATGATTATGCAGGCCACCACGAGCCAGTATCGATGTATCATTGGACGGCTCCCTGGGCTCGTCGGATATGGATAGCGATCCACTTCCGATCGCCACCTCCCCTTGCCCTATGAACGAGGCAGAGGTATTGTCTCGAGAGGCACCAGGTCGAGGGGAGATAGTCCCGGAGGCGCCTCAAGGCGATCTTCTGGACTCCGGGAGCAGAGGGGACAAGGCCCCTGAAGGCCCCGAGTTCGGCCCTCAGCCGAACACCGCGCCAGATCCTCCAGTGGTTCCGGACTCGGGCAGGCGGCCTCCTTCCAAGAGGGGCAAGACGCCTGTGCCGGTGACCTCTGTCCATCCAGAGGTGCCGGACAATATGCTGGAAACGCTTCACAGCGCTTCCATTGACAAGGAGCACCGTGCTATTATGAGTGCGGTGGTCCAGAAGGTTCAGTCCGCTAAGAGTGGACTAACTGAAGCATGTGCCAGCCTTCTAACAGGCTTTGAGGTAAGTGTTTAAAATATAGGGAAAATATTACCGCATAGACAGTAGCCCCTGATGCTCTGTTCGGTGTTCACAAAGAAAAGCCAAACAGAGGATCAATTAATATCACAGGAGTCTAATATAAGTATGTCAATATGCATATGCAGGCTTCGCTGCTGGCCTCAGCCGTACTGACTGCGGAGGTCGCCACACTGAAGCAGGACCTCGAGGGGTCCAAGACAGAGCTCGGCCTTGCCAAGAGGCAGCTCGAGGAGAACAAGGGTAAGTAATACCCTGTCTATAGATATGTATATATAAAAGAAGATGCGATTGCAAAATGACAGGATCATTGTATATTTGCCAGGGGCCAGGACCGAAGTGGCGACCCTAAAGTAAGCGCTGTCCAAGGCCGAAGATAAAGCGGCCAAGGAGCGCATCGAGCGGGAAAAGCAAGAGGCACGGGTGGGCGAGGTGCAGCAAGAGCTCCAGGCTCTCGTGTCGAAGCATGAGGCGTTGGAGCGTGACTCGAAGACGCGAGAGTCCGAGCTTGCCGCCGCCCGTGAAAGTGCCAAGGACGAAGCACAGAAGGCCCTCCAGGAGATTGATGTGATGAGGAAGATAGCAGCGGGTAAGGCATTCTATATGCAAAGCAAGCATGTGAAAGTAAATTACCGATTACTTACCCGAATTCGGAGCTCTCCAGGAGCATTCATAGATTTTCCCCGCAGCGTGTCGGATGCCGCATAGTTTTACTAGGCCGAGGAGGGAAGCTGAATGGAGAAGCTGTTCTGGTCTCAGTATACTAGGACCGAACACCCGATGCCTTTGAGGGACTAGCTAAAGCAGCTGGTCGAGCTGCATAAGACGGCCGAACAGGCCATGAAGGGCCTTATAGTCCGGTTGTGGCCTGGCGACGCCCTTCCGAACAGCTACTTCGGCCTGGTGAGGCGGCTTGTGCATGCCTGCCCATGGCTGGAGGTTGTCAAGCGGTCCGTCTGCATCGAAGGTGCACGCCGGGCTTTCACCCGTGTGAAGGTGTAGTGGGCCAAGATAGACGCCGTGAAGCTGATCAAGGAAGGGCCGCCGCAGGGCAAGGAGCATCGCACCCCCGAAATTTATTATGAGGGTGTCCTGAAGGGTGCCCGTCTTGTAGCGGACGAATGTTCAAAGGATGTAATATTTGAGTAAACTTGCTCGTGTGATCCTGTATGATGAAAACTTGTTTCATATGCGCTATGCAATGCTTGTGTGAATTAAAATATTACCTTCTGTTTGGCTGTTTGTCCAATCTGAGAGATGGCTAGTCCTCGGCTTCTACCCCCATGCCACGAGTGCTGGGGTGTTCGGGATAAACCTGAGCACTCTTGTTCCCATGTTTGGGTCCTTCGAGGGAGGTGCTCAGCACAACGAACAAGGCAACCGGACTAATAATGCTTTATCACTCTCACTTAGCCATAGAATTCTATAATTTTAAATTTCGGCGAAGCCCCTGGTATTCGGAAGGCCGAATTCGGGGCGCGATATGCCTTTTAAGCTGGACAGGGCCGGCCCCTCGCTCTAAGCGGCATAAGTCTTTAGGGACTCGAAAACCTCGCCGAACAGCGACCAGTCTCTCGCCTTATCATGACATTCAGTTTTAGCTTTCTCTAATGAGGTGCTTAGCCCAGCAGATCCGGGGCACAATCGCAGTAGTTCTCCTAGCGCTACCTTAGCCGATAGAGCGGAACGTAAGGTACCAAAACATAGGACCCGGGCAAACCCAACATTTGACCAAAGACATGATTCGGAGCTGATGCATATAATGCTATAAGTTTGGGGTGCCGCACTTGTGAAAGTGTTCGAACTTTTCACACCATATTGTGGGGTACGTAAGCCCCTGGTGTATTGGCCGTACCAAAGTGTACGGTTGCAAGGCGTCATTAATGAACACATATATGTATAACAAGAATGCAATAATAGTCGTAATGTTATGCATTGTTTATTCAAAAAGGTGTGTTTAAAGCAGAATGATATAGATGGTGCGATAAGCAAAGAGTAGGACTATGTCCCTTCCAAGGGCAAGCTGAGCAATAGTATTAAATCAAATATTTCGCTCGTTATTGTAATGCACCTGGGAATTCCGTGGTGTGACATAGCTTTCTGCCTCCTTGGTTGCTGCATCATGTGTTCGGCAATAGTGCTGCCGGGCAGGGTTTCCAGAGATCAAGGTCCTGAAAAAAGAGAAAAATAACCAAACGGGAAGCCCCTAGTGCGGTTTAAGCCGCGTCTTGGGACGTGCCGCAGTTGTGCCCCCTCCCCACCTGTGCCCACGGTATTTTTAATGCGTAATTGTGTACATGTGGCATGAGTTTCGCCGTTTGGCTGGGACTGGGGTGGGGCCGCATTGCTACGCGAGCTCAGATCGCGCCAGGCGGTCTAGTTGTCGATTGCTCCGAGCGCGCTTGAAGGTGTCCGGGTCTTGAAATGCCGAACTGGTGGATTGCCTTGAGAGGCTGCTTTGCGCTTCTGCTGCGAGGGCCGCGGTGTGCTCCTCCGTTCGGAGAGAGCGCTCTGTGTTTCCATTTACTGTAATAACCCCGCGAGGTCCTGGCATCTTGAGCTTGAGGTATGCATAATGCGGTACCACATTGAATCTCGCAAATGCGGTTCGCCCTTGCAGTGCATGATAACCACTGCGGAACGGTACTATATCGAAGATTAACTCTTCGCTTCAGAAGTTCTCCAGGGATCCGAAGACCACTTCCAGTGTAATTGAGCCTGTGCAACGGGCCTCTACGCCTGGAATGACGCCCTTAAAGGTCATTCTTGTGGGTTTGATCCTTGAGGGGTCTATACCCATTTTGCGCAATGTGTCCTGATAAAGCAGGTTCAGGCTGCTGCCGCCATCCATAAGGACTCGAGTGAGCTAAATCCGTCAATGATTGGGTCCAGAACCAGTGCGGCGAATCCGCCATGATGGATACTAGTGGGATGGTCCCTGCGATCGAAAGTGATCGGATAAGAGGACCATGGGTTGAACTTTGGGGCGACTGGCTCCAACGCATATACGTCCCTGAGTGCACGCTTCCGCTCCCTCTTGGGGATGTGGGTTGCGTATATCATGTTCACCGTCCGCACTTGTGGGGGAAACCTCTTCTGTCCTCCAGTGTGTGGCTGCCGGGGCTCCTCCTCGTCATCGCTATGTGGCCCCTTGTCCTTGTTTTCGGCAATTAACTTGCCGGCCTGCTTGAACACCCAACAATCCCTGTTGGTGTGATTGGCTGGCTTTTCTGGGGTGCCGTGTATTTGACACGAGCGATCGAGTATACGGTCCAAGCTGGACGGACCCGGCGTACTTTGTTTGAATGGCTTTTTCCGCTGACCGGGTTTAGAGCCTTTGAATCCGGCATTGACTGCTGTATCCTCGGTATTATCGTTGTTAATGCGGTGCTTATGTTTGTTGCGATGTGACCTGCTATTGCCGTCCTTGGTATCCACAGTACCATGGTTCTTTGATATGTTATTACTGCGAGCCATCCAGCTGTCTTCTCCCGCACAAAAGCGGGTCATGAGTGTCGTGAGGGCTGCCATAGATTTCGGCTTTTCCTGACCAAGGTGCCGGGCTATCCATTCGTCGCGGATGTTGTGTTTGAAAGCCGCTAGGGCCTCTGCATCCGGACAGTCGACGATTTGATTTTTCTTTGTTAGGAACCAAGTCTAGAATTGCATGGCCGATTCTTCTAGCTGCTGAATTATGTGGCTCAAGTCATCGGCATCTGGTGGCCGCACATAAGTGCTCTAAAAGTTGTCAAGGAATGCGGCTTCCAGATCTTCCCAACAACTAATGGACTCTGCTGGCAAGCTGTTAAGCCAATGCCACGCTGGTCCCTTGAGCTTTAGTGGGAGGTATTTGATGGCGTGTAAGTCATCACCGCGGGCCATGTGGATGTGGAGGAGGAAATCCTCGATCCATACTGCGGGATCTGTTGTGCCGTCTATGATTCAATATTTATAGGTTTGAAACCTTCTGGGATTTGATGATCCATTACTTCGTCTGTGAAGCATAAGAGTTGTGCGGCGCCTCTGTATTGGGCTATATCGCGACACAGCTCGAATGGGTCTTGCCCGCTGTGTTCGGCCCGGCCGGATATACTTTTACTGTATCCGGCGTGATGTTTATCGTCTCGCATAGTGGCGCGCCCTCGTGATCCGTAGATCGATCTTGCATGCTTTGCTTTGTCCTCCAATATGTCTTGCAGGTCTGGTGTATCTCCCATGCCTTTTTATTTGAATGGCGTCGGGGTGCAGGCTGAGTTTTTGGCTGGAATGCCTCTCTATCGCGGCCACGAGGTGGCAGATCAGCCGCGTCATACGCTTCTTCCTCCAGTCGGGGTAGCAACCTGCATTTTGGGTAACTCTTGGAGGGGCGCTCGAGTTTATATTCCTCGGCCGCGAGGACTTCAGTCCATCTGTCAGCTAGCAGATCTTGATCAGCTTGAAGCTGCTGCTGCTTTTTCTTAAGGCTATTTGCCGTGGCTATAAGCCGGAGTTTGAAGCGCTCTTGTTCGACAGGATCCTCTGGTACAGCGAATTCGTCGTCGCCGAGGCTTGCCTCGTCTTCGGAGGGGGGCATGTAATTATCATCCTCCACCTCTCCATCTGCCGCTCTCTCAGGAGGGCTGGCTCTTCCATCCTCCTGCTCTAAATCTTGCTGGAGGGGATTGTTGTTGTCTTCGGCACTATCTGGAGTGTTATTATCTCCTATGCCGGTATCACCACTTTTGCTTTGGCAGAACTTAGAGCGGCACCGTTGACGTCGGTGCTTGGGTTGCTTCTTGGAGGGGTCATCCTCCGCTATCTCGTCGCCATTGCCTTCTTTGGGTGTATCTACCATGTATATGTCGTATGATGAGGTGGCTGTCCAGTGCCCTATGGGCAGTGTTCCTCTTCGTCTCCCACATCGTCGTCCATACCGTCGATGTCTTCGGAGTCGAAGTCGAGCATGTTGGTTAAGTCATCGAAAGTGGCTACTGAGTGGGTGGTGGGTGGGCCGCGAATTTCTTCGTCGTCCGCATTCCAGTCTTGCCGGACATAGTTCGGCCAGGATCCTCCTGACAAGGAAAGAGACCTTAATGAGTTTAGTATGTCGCCAAAGGGCAAGTGCTGAAAAATATCCGTGAAGGTAAACTCCATGATCGGTGCCCAATCGGATTCGATAGGAACGGGCGCAGGCGGCTCGGAGTCCGTGGCCGGAGAAGGATCCGGCAGTTTAACAACACGGCTCTCGTGCAAGGTAAGGTCGATGTTTGGCTCGATCGCCGCTGAGGGTAAGGCCTCCGTGGTGGGGTCCATCCACCCGTCCATGGACGGCGCTAATGGCTCCGAATTGAGGGTCGGAGCGGCTGCCTGTGCGATCTCCTGAACACTGTCCGATGGTAGAGCTAAATCGTACTCATCGTGACCGCGTGACGCACAAGGCAGAGGCTCAAATCCGTCGGAGATCAAGTATCCACGGATATCAGCCGTGTAGTTTAAGCTTCCAAACCTGACCTAGTGGCCAGGGGCATAACTTTCAATCTGCTCCAGATGACCAAGCGAATTGGCCCGCAGTGCAAAGCCGCCGAACATGAAGATCTGTCCGGGGAGAAAAGTCTCACCCTGGACTGCGTCGCTATCGATGATAGTAGAAGCCATCAAGCCTAATGGCGACGACACAGAGGAACTCTCAATGAAATCACCAATGTCGGTGTCAAAACCGGCGGATCTCGGGTAGGGGGTCCCGAACTGTGCGTCTAAGGCAGATGGTGACAGGAGGCAGGGGACACGATGTTTTACCCAGGTTTGGGCCCTCTTGATGGAGATAAAACCCTACATCCTGCTTGATTAATATTGATGATATGGGTAGTACAAGAGTAGATCTACCACGAGATCGGAGAGGCTAAACCCTAGAAGTTAGCCTATGGTATGATTGTATGTTGTCCTATGGACTAAAACCCTTCAATTTATATAGACACCGGAGAGGTTAGGGTTACACAAGGTCGGTTACAAAGGAGGAGATACACATATCCGTATTGCCTAGCTTGCCTTCCACGCCAAGTAGAGTCCCATCCAGACACGAGATGAAGTCTTCAATCCAGTATCTTCATAGTCTAACATTCCGGCCAATGGATAGTCCGGCTGTCCGTAGACCCCCTAATCCAGGACTCCCACACTAATACTGGGTGAAGCCGAAAGCTAGCGTTCTTAAGGGAATATTCGATCGGTAAATTAAAGATGTTTTTTAAAACTCACTCCATTGTGCACCCCCAAAAGTTATACAAACCGTGGTGCTCACACCACAATTCAGACATGCGCATTAAATGCATGCACACCCAGGGAAAGGAACCCTTAATGGAACTATTCTCTTTGGAAGATGTTTCTTACGACATCAATGTAATATAACATAGCTAGCCGGATACAACTTGTCTGTTCAAGTAACTATGACCCCTACACCTAGTTTTCCAGGCATGCCCCGGCCTATTCGGCTGCGACGATATTCGGAAACACTCCGCATCTTCGGGCCCGGAGGTTGAAGCGAAAAGGTCTGCCATGAAAAATGATATACAATTCAGCTAGATGAGGAAAGTACACAGTCACTTGGACTCGAAAACCTCCTCCTCTACACCTTCCAACAGGCAGTCTTACTTACAATCTTGTTGGGAATATTTGACGCCCACCTCTACTTGGTCATATACTAAACTAACAGGAATTTCTTCCCCATTCGACCCTAGCGGTCCGACACGAGCCATGTGATTAGGATCCATCTTGGTGTATCGCGTATTCACCATGGCCTAGGCCTCTCGCGCACCCTCTCGGCATGCCGATATCTTCCACAGCCGGATACCCGCCGTGCTCCCTTGAACAGCTCTACCAGCTTCTCCATGCTTCTTGGAGGGGGGTCGGATGGCCATAAAGCCTTGGCTACACTCCGCATCGCCTACTGAGCTTCCTCGTGCAACTGCGACAGCCCTTGCAGAAGATCACTCGATGATCCGGACACCTCCTCCTCGGGGCGATTCGTCAAAACACCTGCAATCACAACTATATCAGCTACCGTTACCTCCAAAACTGTTATAAAACAAAAGTGGCCACATACTGCCCGGGCCGTCGGCCAATAGAATCCTATACGGAAGGCCTTACTTACAAGAGCCCGGGCTACGCGCGTGGTGACCACCGAGTTCGGCGTGAATTTATGCCAAAAGGTTCCGCCCTTCCTCTTCGGAGATGCACCTTTGAAGGACTCCGGTAGTCCTTTTTTTGTACAATTCTCCCTCATGGACCCCATAGGCCTTGGATCACCGCACTATGCAGCGTGCCTCATTTTGGTCCTCCGGAAGTTCCTGCCTAGTTAGGTAGGCCAGGAATGGTTCTGTCCACGGGGCTATGATGGCCATTATTTTGTGGGCTGAAGGTGTTGTTTCGGTGGCAGAGCCTCTGATTATGTCAGAGTGTTCGGTGTCGAGTGTTGTGGCCGGTTCCGGACTAATATTGCTGGTGTCCCCCTCCCATACCACGGATGGCTTAAACAACCTCTCTAAAAAGATGTTGGGGGGGACCACATCGCCTTTTGCACCGATGCGGGCGAGGATATCCGCCGCCTGATTGTTTTCCCGAGCCACATGGTGAAATTCGAGCCCCTCGAACCGAGCTGACATCTTTAGGATGGCATTACGATAGGTCACCATCTTCGGATCCTTGGCATCAAAGTCTCCATTTATTTGGGATATTGCAAGGTTCGAATCCCCACGCACCTCCAAGCGCTGAATGCCCATGGAAACTGTCCAAAGACCATGTAACAGGGCTTCGTATTCGGCTGCATTGTTGGAGTCTGTGTACAGTATCTGCAGTACGTATTGAACTGTATCTCCGGTTGGGGACGTCAGGACGACGCCGGCCCCCAGTCCAGCCAACATTTTGGAGCTGTCGAAGTGCAATCCAATTGGAGTATGCGTCGTACTCTTTGGGGAGTTCGGCTTCCGTCCATTCACAACAAAGTCGGCCAATACTTGCGATTTAATGGATCACCGGGGTTTGTATGTTATGTCGAACGGGAGGAGCTCAATGGCCCATTTGGCAATCCGGCCCGTGGCGTCGCGGTTGTTTATAATATCATTGAGTGGCACCTCCAAGGCTACTATAATCGAACACTCTTGAAAGTAGTGTCGCAGTTTACGGGATGCCATGAATACCGCATAGGCTATCTTTTGATAATGTGGGTACCGTGATTTGCATGGAGTGAGGACAGTGGATACATAATATACCGGCTTTTTAAGAGGGAATTTATGTCCGTCCGCTTCTCGTTCGACGACGAGCACTGCGCTTACAACTTGATGATTGCTGCAATGTATAATAGCATTGGTTCGCCGATGTTTGGCATGGCCAGGATTGGGTTGGTTGCCCGTATGGCTTTTATTTCTTCCAATCCGGCTGTGGCAGCGTCCGTCCACTCGAAGTGTTCGGTGCGCCAAAGGAGGCGATAAAGAGGTAATGCCTTTTCTCCTAAGCGGGAGATAAAGCGGCTTAGAGCCGCCATGCATCCAGTTAACTTCTGGATTTGTTTGAGGTCTATTGGGGTGGCCAACTGTGACAAAGCTCGGATTTTGGCAGGATTAGCTTCAATATCTCTACTGGAGACAATGAAACCCAGGAGCTTTCCGGCTGGTACACCGAAAACGCATTTTTCTGGATTGAGCTTGATGTCGTATGTTTGGAGGTTGTCAAATGTGAGCCTCAAGTCGCCTATCAGAGAGTCGACGTGTTCAGTTTTGACGACCACGTCATCTACGTATGCCTCTACTGTTTTGCTGATTTGTTTCTCCAGACATGTCTGAATCATGCGCTGATATGTTGCGCCGGCGTTTTTGAGCCCGAAAGGCATTGTGTTGAAACAGAAGGGACCATATGGTGTGATGAATGCCGTTGCGGCTTGGTCGGACTCCGCCTTCTTGATTTGGTGGTAACCGGAGTATGTGTCGAGGAAACACAATGACTCGTGTCCTGCGGTAGCATCAATAATTTGACCAATGCAGGGGAGGGGGAAGGGATCCTTTGGGCAAGCTTTATTGAGGTACTTGAAATCGACACAAAGGCGCCAGGATTTATCCTTCTTTGGTACCATCACCAGGTTTGCTAGCCAGTCCAGGTGTTTTATTTCTCTGATGAATCCGGCCTCCAATAACTTGGCTAGTTCCTCTCCCATGGCCTGTCTCTTAGGTTCGGAGAAACGCCGAAGAGCCTGCTTGACCGGCTTGAATCCCTTTAGGATATTGAGGCTATGCTCGGCCAGCCTGTGTGGGATCCCTGGCATGTCTGAAGGATGCCAGGAGAATATGTCCCAATTCTCGCGCAGGAAATCTCGTAGTGCGGCGTCCACGGCGGGGTTTAACTGTGCCCCGATGGAGGCTGTTTTTGTAGGGTCCGTTGGGTGTACTTGAAATTTGACTATTTCATCCGCTGGTTTAAAAGAGGTGGACTTGGATCTCCTGTCGAGTATCACATCGTCCCTGTCCACCGTGGAGCGTAGCATGGTTAATTCCTCGGCCGAGAGGGCTTCGGATAATGCCTCGAGGGCCAGTGCGGCTATTTTGCTTTCGGTGCGGAGTGCTGTGTCCGGATCACTGGCGAGAGTGATGATTCCGTTGGGCCCGGGCATTTTGAGCTTCATGTACCCATAATGGGGTACGGCTTGGAAGAGCGTGAACGCCTCACGTCCTAAAAGGGCGTGGTACCCACTGCTGAACGGGGCCACTTGAAATGTGATTTCTTCGGACCTATAGTTCTCTGGCGTACCGAATACCACATCTAGTGTGATTTTCCCAGTGCATCGTGCTTCTCGACTGGGTATGATTCCTCTGAAGGTTGTGCTACTTTGCTGAGTGCGGTTCCACTCTATTTCCATTTTGCAAAGAGTTTCCTCATAGATGAGGTTTAATCCGCTGCCGCCGTCCATGAGTACTTTGGTGAGTCGAAAGCCGTCCACGATTGGACTGAGGACCAGTGCGGTTGGTGCTCTGGTTGTTCGGAATTTAGGTTCGTCACTGGCATTGAAGGTAATAGCCGTGTCACTCCATGGATTTATTACTGCTACGTGGCAGATTTCGGCAATGCTGCGGAGTGTTTGCTTGCGCCTATTATTTGACGCGAAGGTCTCAAAGACTATTAAAACCGTATTGTTATCCATGGGATGGTGCTCTGTGGTATTTGGGATAAGAAGATCCTCACCACTTTTGGCCACCTGCCGGAGTATCCAACATGCTCTAAGGCTGTGCGTTGGTATTGTATCCGTTGTGCTATGAATTTTGCAGGGTCCGTTAAGCCATCCCTCCAATATGGTTCCGTGCCCTATAGAGGGTTTTTGTTTCTTTGTAATGGACTCGGGTGTCTTATGATAATGCACCCTTTTACCTCGGACTGGGTGCATATTCGGAGCCGGATTATCCCAAAATTTCATTTCAGTTTTCCAGGCACTTTCCATCGCACAGTACTTCCATACTATGGACACCAAGTCGGCGAAGCGTG
The DNA here is from genome assembly GCF_002162155.2 of Triticum dicoccoides. Classification (NCBI taxonomy): domain Eukaryota; kingdom Viridiplantae; phylum Streptophyta; class Magnoliopsida; order Poales; family Poaceae; genus Triticum; species Triticum dicoccoides. Next base: position 245,559,261 of record NC_041392.1, on the reverse strand, counting down.
ATATGTCACGGCGACTTATGGCGTTGAGGATTCCCTTGTCCGTGCAGTTATTGCGGAAAAGTGAGACTGCGTCTTCCTCGCGGCAATCCTTAACCTTGTTCATCATAAGGAGGAATCTGGCCCAATAATGATGTACTGTTTCATGGGTCTCTTGCCTGATGTGGGAAAGATCGTTTATGTCTAGGTGGGTGGGTGGATTTGAGTCCGGACCCCTACCCGATCTGAGACCCAGGGGTCGAGGGGTTTCCGATCTTGGAAGTTCGGATTCCGGTATATTGCCCGATGAGTCTGGCCCGCTGCCTGACTCTAGGTTCAGGGTTTTGGTGATGTCCTCCCGTAAACGTGCCAATACTGCAAAGCCGTATCCGAGATCTCCTTGAGAGAGATTTCAGTCTGGTTATGGTAATGCAAGTTATGCTAGTTCGTCGAGTCCAGCCTTGCAAACGCCGGCCCCTCCGCATGTGGGAATTCAACCCGGAAGGACCAAGAGCTATTCAGCATTTCCTCGGCATGACGCACGAAGAGATGTACAAATCGTTCTTCGGACCCCAAATAGAGTGTCCGGACACCACCGAGGACGTGGGCCTGAGCTGCAACCGCCCTGCTGCCCAAGTAAGTAATAACATGCCGAACCTGATGTCCTTTTATTTATCATGGCATCATTCTAAAGAGCCGCTCTTTGACCAGGACTGGATAACAAAGGCGATGATGATCAGGTGTTCGGCCCCCCTTCCTGAGGGCTTGGACAATCCGGTACTGGACAAGATGCTCGAGCCGGCGCCTTATCCAGTGCCCTCAAAGGAAGATGATGGGGGAATAGAGAGGGAGAAAGTAGGCCTCACTCGCTACTCATTCCAACTGGGGGAATGAGCGCCTCCGTGAGGGAGGACAACCAAAGGGAAGAATCTGACATTCTCGCTCCCCGGGGAAGGAAGAGGACTACCTCTGAAGATCCGGAATCTAAGGTTTCCAAACAGGAGAAGAAATCTTCATCAGAGGGTCCTGCCTCGGAGGGTATTCTTGCCGCACAATGTCCGCGCGGGGATCAACCCTCTACCGAGCTGTAAGTAGTCGAAAAGTACTTAATAGTGGAAATATCCTACCTTACTTCCGAAGACAATAACCAGTGCTTATAAATTGTAGTCCGGATCGTAGCCCATCTCGACAGAGTTTGTCTTCGGAGGATCTTCTTCCGGAGATGAGGGAGAGCGAGACGCCTCCCCCCGACACCCCGCCTCATGAAGCGGGCGACCTTGAAGTGTCGTCGCGAAGGGTATCTCTGGATCCACTAAGGCCAGAGGATAACCCTTTGGCTACCCGGGATCCCCAGTATACGGCTCCTAAGGAGAGCGACAACAAGGGTCCGTATAGTATGCGGTCGGACGCGCTGAAGGATCTTCTGGGGCAAGCGCCCGTCTCGGAAGCGCATCGTACGCTAATGGGTACGGTAATTGAAAGGATTTCATCCGCTGAAAGTGGTTTGCATGAAGCCTTTATGAGTCTGCTGAAAGGCTTCGAGGTACGTGAAATAGTGTATGTTTTTGATAGTACCGCATACGTTAGGTATGCCCTATGCAGATAGTAGCCCCTGAGACTCTGATTGTCATCGAAAACGGCGGCAAACAGAGGATCATAGTCCCTGGTAATAACCAGACCGCCTTGATGTGCAGGTGGCTGAAGCTCCGGTGGCTAGCCGGACTGATGGGTTTGCGGAGCTAAAGCGGCAACTAGATGCGGTAGATGCCGACATCGTGCTTGTCAACAAGCGGCTTGACGAGGCACATGGTAAGTGATGTTTCCGGTGATCAATACATAGTAGGAGGAGCATGATGCCAGTATCTTTAATATGTTGTGACTGCAGATGGAGCTGCCACCGTAGAGACCCTTCGGGCGGAGCTTGCCGAGCCAAGGAGCAAGCAAGGAGTAGCAATGCGGCCGCTCTAAAGGCGGCGAAGAGTTAAGGGCCAAATAGGCCACGCATTGCAAGAGCAAGGAAAAAATAGCCAAGATGGCTGTAGAGTTAAAAGATGCCGCTGACCATTACCAGCTTCTTGAAGAAGAGAACCGGGCGAAGGCGACGGACCTGGAGAAGGCCCTGGTGGCTGCCAAGGAAGCCCGCTCCAAAATTAGAGCGACGAAGGAGGATCTGAATCAAGCTGCAGATATCGTGTATGGGAAGCCCTTCTTATTGCGAACTAAGTTTGGAGATCCGAAGTATTCTCCTCTGGAACGGCTATGGTGTTCTGTGGACGCCTACATGGATTTGGCTACAAGTGCTGCTGATGCGGCAGAGTACTTCAAGGATCAGAAAGATCACAAAGTGGAAAAACTGTTCTGGTCACGGTTTCATGCTCCAGTCCGTCCGCTGCTATTGAATGAGCGAATGGCCGAGTGGGCCGAGCTCCATAGGTTGTCCGGACTTGCCATGAGGTCTGTTGTGGATCACCTGTGGCCGGGAGGGCCAAGGCCGAATAGCTACTTTAGTTTAGTGCAAAAATTCCTTGGTGTTGTGCCACACATCGATGCTGTAAAGAGATCAGCGTGCATAGAGGGTGCACGGATGGCCTTTTCCCGTGACAAGACATACTGGGCGGAGATGGAGGCCACCACTATTGCGACACAAGGTTCGGCCGTAGGCCGAGTAGCTGCCGAGCACTAGTTTGAAGAAGTTCTTGAAGGCGCTCATTCGATAGAAGCTCAGTTCTCGAAGAATATTATGTTCTAGTGACATGTATTCCCATTGTAAAAACAATGTTTTATTGAATTATCAAGGCTGTATTTATACTTTTGCCCGAAAGTACTATGATGCCACCTGTGCGGCCGTTTATGTACATATGTATATAACCTGAAAGTTTGCAGTCGTCGGCTTCCGCCCCCGCGCATATAATGCGGGTGTGTTCGCAAAAAATGCATTTCCACACTTGATCCAACGTCTTGGTCCGTTAAGGAGGTGGTAGCGCAGCGAACGAGGCAATCAGACTATATTGCTTTAACACTTTCACTTAGCCATAGGAGTTTGACGGTGGGGCTACTATATAGCCCCTGGTACTTTTGCGCTCATCCAAATACGGGGCGCGTACGTACATGACCGGGAAACGGCCCTTCGTTAATGCGGAGGAATCCTGAAGATTCCGCTGAGTCATCGAGTGGTTGACCAGTCTCTCGCTATATCATGATAGTCAGTTTTCGACTTTCTCTACTGAGGTGCTCGTCCGGATGAACCAGGGCACCGTATGAATATGGTCAGTTTTCGGCTTTCTCTACTGAGGTGCTCCACGAGCCATATGAATATGGAGGATTAAGGCCTCTATCCAGACTCTAGGGTCTGTGGTCCCATCGTACGCCTCTATGTTCACCGGTTTGAATCCCTCTGGGAATTTGTGATCCAGCACCTCATCAGTGAAACATAAGGGGTGTGCGGCACCCCTATATTGGTATGTGCCATGGTGTTCGGACGGTTGCAGTATTCGGTGTTGGTTTTGTACCGTAGCGCGATTCCTAGATCCATAGATGGATTTGGTCGCGCCAGATTTTTGACGCAAGTTCTCACGTAGATCGTGTGTTGACTTATGCGTGACTTTCTTAGCCGCCTATCGCGTTCACAAGGTGGTGTATCCGGCCGGTTGGCCATATCATTCTTCGACTGTATAGGCTCTAAGGCCTCGTCGTCGAATTCTGGTAATAGCTTGCGCTTTGGATAGCTATTTTTATGGTAGCTTCCACCATACTTTGTTACTTTGTTCCACCTGCTATTGAGCGTATCTTGTGCTACCTTGAGCCTTTGCTTCTGTTTCTTCAGGCTCCTCGCTGGGGCAATAAGCCTTCTGCGGAGGTTCTCTTGCTCCAAGTGTGTTTCCGGGATGATGTGTGCATCTTCGTCCAGACTATTTTCTTCCCCAGACGGGGTTTGATGAGGCTTATCTTTGGCGTCATCGTGTTCGGACGTCGGATCCGTACTATGTTTGCAGTTTGCATCTTGATCGTGCTCTGCCACCGGGGTGGTGCAGTCGTCGTTTCTTCTAGAGTCGACTGGACTGTTATTTCCTCTTGCATTGTTATCGTTGTTTTTGCTATGGTGGGACTTAGAGTGGTGCCGCTGACGTCGTCACTTGGGTTGCTTGGAGGGTGCATCCCCCGCTGTCTCTTCCCATTGCCCTCTCTGGGTGTATCCACCATGTATACGTCATGTGATGAAGTGGTGGTCCGGCGCCCTGTGGGCAGTGGTTCCTGTTCGTCTCCGGCATCGTCGTCCATACCGTCGATGTCTTCGGAGTTGAAGTCGAGCATGTCGGTTAACTCGTCGACAGTGGCTACTAAGTGGGTGGTGGGTGGGCAGCGAATTTCTTCGTCGCCCGCATCCCATTCTAGCCGGACATAGTTCGGCCAAGGTTCTCCTGATAGGGTGAGAGACCTTAATGAATTTAGCGCATTTCCGAAAGGTGAGTGCTGAAAGATGTCCACGGAAGTGAACTCCATGATTGGCGCCCAGTCGGATTCGACGGGCACGGATATGAGCGGCTCGAAGTCCGTGGCCGGAGATGAATCCAGTGGTTCAGCAACACAACTGTCGTAAGGGGTGAAGTCAATATCTGGCTCTATCACCACTGAGAGTGCGGCCTCCATGGCAGGATCTATCCCTCCGCTCTCGGATGGCGCGATTTGCTCCGGATTAACGGCTGAAGTAGTGGCGGATGCGATCTCCCGAACTCTGTCCGATGGCAGAGTTACGTCATGCTCGTCGCGACTGTGCGGCGCGTCCGGCATGGGCTCGAATTCATCGAAGATCAAGTCTCCACGAATGTCGGCCGTGTAGTTCAGGTTTCCAAATTTGACCTGATGGCCAAGGGTGTAGCTTTCGATCTACTCCAGATGGCCAAGGGAATTGGCCCGCAGTGCGAAGCCGCCGAATACGAATGTCCGGGGAGGAAAGCCTCACCCTGGACTACATCACTAGCGATGATCGAAGGAGCCATCAAGCCTTACGGTGACGACATAGTGGAACTCTCAATGAAAGCACCAATGTCGGTGTCAAAACCGGCGGATCTTGGGTAGGGGGTCCCGAACTGTGCGTCTAAGGCGGATGGTAAAAGGAGGCAGGGGACACGATGTTTACCGAGGTTCGGGCCCTCTTGATGGAGGTAATACCCTACGTCCTGCTTGATTGTTCTTGATAATATGAGTGTTACAAGAGTTGATATACCACAAGATCAAAGAGGCTAAACCCTAGAAGCTAGCCTATGGGATTGTATGTTGTCCTACGGACTAAAACCCTTCGATTTATATAGACACCTGAGGGGGCTAGGATTACACAAGGTCGGTTACAAAGGAGGAGATATACATATCTGTATTGCCTAGCTTGCCTTCCACGCCAAGTAGAGTCCCATCCGGACACGGGACGAAGTCTTCAATCTTGTATCTTCATAGTCCAACAGTCCGGCCAAAGGATATAGTCCGGCTGTCCGGAGACCCCCTAATCCAGGACTCCCTCACAAACCCCGTGATATGATACGCTCTATCACACATAAACCTCCTTATATCTTCCTCAAAACAGCCACCATACCTACCTATCATGGCATTTCCATAGCCATTCTGAGATATATTGCCATGCAACTTTCCACCATTCCGTTTATTATGACACGCTCCATCATTGTCATATTGCTTTGCATAATCATGTAGTTGACATCGTATTTGTGGCAAAGCCACCATTCATAATTTTTCATACATGTCACTCTTGATTCATTGCGTATCCCGGTACACCGCCGGAGGCATTCACATAGAGTCATATTTTGTTCCAAGTATTGAGTTGTAAGTAATAAAAGTGCGATGATCATCATTATTAGATAATTGTGCCATGTGAGGAAAGGATGATGGAGACTATGATTCCCCCACAAGTCGGGGTGAGATTCCGGACTAAAAAAAGAGGCCAAAGAAAAAAAAAAGAAGGCCCAAGAAAAAAATGAGAGAAAACGAGAGAAGGGACAATGTTACTATCCTTTTCCACACTTGTGCTTCAAAGTAGCACCGTGATCTTCATGATAGAGGGTCTCCTATGTTGTCACTTTCATATACTAGTGGGAATTTTTCATTATAGAACTTGGATTGTATATTCCAATGATGGGCTTCCTCAAAATTCCCTAGGTCTTCGTGAGCAAGCAAGTTGGATGCACACCCACTTAGTTTCTTTTGTTGAGCTTTCATACATTTATAGCTCTAGTGCATCTGTTGCATGGCAATCCCTACTCCTCTCATTGACATCAATTGATGGTATCTCCGTAGCCTATTGATTAGCCGCGTCAATGTGAGACTTTCTACCTTTTTGTCTTCTCATAACCCCCATCATTATAGTTTATTCCACCCATAGTGCTATATCCATGGCTTGCGTTCACGTATTGCGTAAGGGTTGAAAAGGCTGAAGCACGTTAAAAAGTATGAACCAATTGCTTGGCTTGTCATCGGGGTTATGCATGATGAGAATGTTTTGTGTGATGAAATTGAAACATAGCCTAACTATATGATTTTGTAGGGATAAGCTTTCTTTGGCTATGTTATTTTGATAAGACATAATTGCTTGGTTAACATGTTTGAAGTATTATTGTTTTTATGTCAACATTAAACTTTTATCTTAAATCTTTCAGATCTAAATATTCATGCCACAATAAAAAGAATTACATTGAAATTTATGCTAAGAAGCATTCCACATCAAAAATTCTATTTTTATCATTTACCTACTCGAGGACGAGCAGGAATTAAGCTTGGGGGTGCTTGATACGTCTCCAACGTATCTATAATTTATGATTGTTCCATTCTATTATATATTATGTTTTGGATGTTTAATGGGATTATTTATACACTTTTATATTATTTTTGGGACTAACCTATTAACCGGAGGCCCAGCCCAAATTGCTACTTTTTGCCTATTTCAGTGTTTCGCAGAAAAAGAATATCAAACGGAGTCCAAACGGAATGAAACATTCGGGAGCGTGATTTTTGGAACAAACGTGATCTAGAGGATTTGGAGTGGAGGTCAAGCAATCAACAAGGAGGCCACGAGGCAGGGGGCGCACCTACCCCCTAGGCGCGCCCTCCACCCTCGTGGGCCCCTCGTGGTTCCACCGACCTACTTCATCCTCCTATATATACCTACGTACCCCCAAACCATCGGGGAGCACTACGAAAACCTAATTCCACCGCCGCAACCTTCTGTACCCGTGAGATCCCATCTTGGGGCCTTTTCCAGCGCTCCGTCGGAGGGGGCATTGATCACGGAGGGCTTCTACATCAACACCATAGCCTCTCCGATGATGCGCGAGTAGTTTACCTCAGACCTTCGGGTCCATAGTTATTAGCTAGATGGCTTCTTCTCTCTCTTTGGATCTCAATAAAAAGTTCTCCTTGATTCTCTTGGAGATCTATTCGATGTAATCTTCTTTTGTGGTGTGTTTGTTGAGATCCGATGAATTGTGGGTTCATGATCAAGATTATCTATGAACAATATTTGAACCTTCTCTGTATTCTTTTATGTATGATTGGTTATCTTTGCATGACTCTTCGAATTATCAGTTTGATTTGGCCTACTAGATTGATCTTTCTTTCAATGGGAGAAGTGCTTAGCTTTGGGTTCAATCTTGCGGTGCTCGATCCCAGTGATAGTAGGGGAAACGACACGTATTGTATTGTTGCCATCGAGGATAAAAAGATGGGGTTTATATCGTATTGCATGAGTTTATCCCTCTACATCATGCCATCTTGCTTAAAGCGTTACTCCGTTCTTATGAACTTAATACTCTAGATGCATGTTGGATAGCGGTCGATGTGTGGAGTAATAGTAGTAGATGCAGGCTGGAGTCAGTCTACTTGTCACGGACATGATGCCTATATACATGATCATACCTAGATATTCTCATAACTATGCTCAATTCCATCAATTGCTCGACAGTAATTTGTTTACCCACTGTAATACTTATGCTATCTTGAGAGAAGCCACTAGTGAAACCTATGGCCCCAGGGTCTATTTTCCATAATATTAATCTCCCATCAACAAGCTATTTCTTGCGCCGTTTATTTTGCTTTCTTTACTTTTAGTCTTTATCATAAAAATACCAAAAATATTATCTTATCTTCTCTATCAGATCTCACTTTTGCAAGTGGTCGTGAAGGGATTGACAACCCCTTTATCGCGTTGGTTGCAAGGTTCTTATTTGTTTGTGTTGGTGCAAAGGACTTGAGCGTGTTCTCCTACTGGATTGATACCTTGGTTCTCAAAAACTGAGGGAAATACTTACGCTACTTTGCTGCATCACCCTTTCCTCTTCAAGGGAAAACCAACGCAGTGCTCAAGAGGTAGCAGCAAGCAAGTTGTCACTCCCATGAAGAATCCCAAAGCTAGACCCAAGCCTGAAACTGAGTGCTTCTACGGCAAAGGAAATGGTCACTGGAAGCGGAACTTCCCCAAATACTTGGCGGATAAGAAGGATGGCAAAGTGAACAAAAGTATATATTATATACATGTTATTGATGTGTACTTTACTAGTGTTCATAGTAGCCCCTGGGTATTTGATACTGGTTCAGTTGCTATGATTAGTAACTTGAAACAGGAGTTTCAAAATGAACAGAGACTAGTTGAGAGCGAGGTGATGATGTGTGTTGGAAGTGATTCCAAGGTTGATAAGATCACCATCGCACACTCCCTTTACCTTCGGGATTAGTGTTGAACCTAAAATAAATGTTATTTGGTTTTTGCGTTGAGCATAATATGATTGGATCATGTTTATTGCAATACGGTTATTCATTTAAGTCAAAGAATAATTGTTATTATGTTCACATGAATAAAACCTTCTGTGGTCATACACCCAAGGTGAACTGTTTATTGAATCTCGATCGTAGTGACACACATATTCATAATATTGATGCCAAAAGATGCAAAGTTGATAATGATAGTGCAACATACTAGTGGCACTACCGTTTAGGTCATATTGGTGTAAAGCTCATAAAGAAACTCCATGCGGATGGACTTTTGGAATCACTTGATTATGAATCATTTGATACTTGCGAACCATGCCTCGTGGGCAAGATGACTAAGACTCCGTTCTACGGAACAATGGAGCGAGCCACTTACTTATTAGAAATAATACATACCGATGTATGCGGTCCGATGAGTGTTGAGGCTCGCGGCGGGTATCATTATTTTCTGACCTTCATAGATGATTTGAGCAGATATGGGTATATCTACTTAATGAAACACAAGTCTGAAACATTTGAAAAGTTTAAACAATTTCAGAGTGAAGTGGAAGATCATTGTAACAAGAAAATAAAATTTCTACGATCTGATCGTGGAGGTGAATATTTGAGTTATGAGTTTGGCCTTCATCTAAAACAATCTGGAATAAATTTCACAACTCACGCCGCTTGGAACACCATAGCATAATGGTGTGTCCGAACATCGTAACCGTGCTTTGTTGGATATGGTGCGATCTATGATGTCTCTTACCGATTTACCACTATCGTTTTGGGGTTATGCATTAGAGACAGCTGCATTCACGTTAAATAGGGCACCATCTAAATCCGTTGAGACGACACCATATGAACTGTGGTTTAGCAAGAAACCTAAGTTGTCATTTCTTAAAGTTTGGGGTTATGATGCTTATGTGATAAAGCTTCAACCTGATAAGCTCGAACCCAAATCGAAGAAATGTGTCTTCATAGGTTACCCAAAGGAAACTGTTGGGTACACCTTCTATCACAGATCCGAAGGCAAGATATTCATTGCTAAGAATGGATCCTTTCTAGAGAAGAAGGTTCTCTCAAAAGAAGTGAGTGGGAGGAATGTAGAACTTGATGAGGTAATTGTACCTTCTCCCGAATTGGAAAGTAGTTCATCACAGAAATCAGTTCCAGTGATTCCTACACCAATTAGTGAGGAAGCTAATGATGATGATCATGAAACTTCAGATCAAGTTACTACTGAACCTCGTAGGTCAACCAGAGTATGATCCGCACCAGAGTGGTACGGTAACCATGTTTCGGAACTCATGTTACTAGACCATGATGAACCTACGAACTATGAGGATGCGATGATGAGCCCAGATTCTTACAGATGGCTTGAGGCCATGAAATCTGAGATAGAATCCATGTATGAGAATAAAGTGTGGACTTTGATTGACTTGCCCGATGATAGGCGAGCCATGGAGAATAAATGGATCTTCAAGCGGAAGACAGACGCTGATAGTAGTGTTACTATCTACAAATCTCAAATTGTTGCAAAAGGTTTTCGACTAGTTCAAGGTGTTGACTATGATAAGATTTTCTCACTCATAGCAATGCTTAAGTCTATCCGAATCATGTTAGCAATTGCCACATTTTTTGAAATTTGGCAAATGGATGTCAAAACTACATTCTGTAATGGATTTATTAAAGAAGAGTTGTATATGATACAACCAGAAGGTTTTGTCAATCCTAAAGGTGCTAAAAAATGTGCAAGCTCCAGCAATCCATCTATGGACTAGTGCAAGCATCTCAGAGTTGGAATATACGCTTCGATGAGTTGATCGAAGCATAGTTTTATATAGACTTGCGGTGAAGCCTGTATTTACAAGAAAGTGAGTGGGAGCACTACAACCTTTCTGGTAAGTATATGTGAATGACATATTCTTGATCGGAAATGATGTAGAATTTTCTGGAAAGCATAAAGGAGTGTTTGAAAGGAGTTTTTCAAAGAAATACCTCGGTGAAGCTGATGGGGAACGTAGTAATTTAAAAAAATTCCTATGCACACGCAAGATCATGGTGATGCATAGCAACGAGAGAGGAGAGTATCGTCCACGTACCCTCATAGACCATAAGAGGAAGCGTTATGAGAACGCGGTTGATGTAGTCATACGTCTTCACGATCCGACCGATCCAAGTACCGAACGTATGGCACCTCCGAGTTCAGCACATGTTCAACTCGATGACGTCCCATAGACTCCGATCCAGCAGAGCTTCACGGGAGAGTTCTATAAGCACGACGGCGTGATGACGGTGATGATGTTGCTACCGACGCAGGGCTTCACTTAAGCACCGCTACGATATGATCGAGGTGGATTATGGTGGAGGGGGGCACCGCACACGGCTAAGGGATCAATGATCAACTTGTGTGTCTATGGGGTGCCCCTAGCCACGTATATAAAGGAGTGGATAAGGGGGGAGGGCCGACCCTCCTATGGCGCGCCCTGGGGAGTCCTACTCCCATCGAAAGTAGGATTCCCCCCTTCCATGTAGTAGGAGTAGGAGAGAAGGAAAGGGAAAAGAGAAGAGAAGGAAGGAGGGCGCGCCGCCCCTCCCCCTAGTCAAATTCTGACTAGGCCTTGGGGCACACATAGCCTCCTCTCTCTCTCTTTCCCCTAAAGCCCAATAAGGCCCATATACTCCTCGACGAATTCCCGTAACTCTCCGGTACTCCGAAAAATACTTGAATCACTCGGAACCTTTCCGATGTCCGAATATAGTCGTCCAATATATCAATATTTACGTCTCGACCATTTCGAGACTCCTCGTCATGTCCCCGATCTCATCCGGGACTCAAAACTACCTTCGGTACATCAAAGCACATAAACTCATAATACCGATCGTCACCGAACGTTAAGCGTGCGGACCCTACGGGTTCGATAACTATGTAGACATGACCGAGACTCATCTCCAGTCAATAACAAATAGTGCTACCTGGATGCTCATATTGGTTCCTACATATTCTATGAAGATCTTTATCGGTCAAACCACATAACAACATACGTTGTTCCCTTCGTCATCGGTATGTTACTTGCCCGAGATTCGATCGTCGGTATCTCAATACCTAGTTCAATCTCGTTACCGGCAAGTCTCTTTACTCGTTCTGTAATGCATCGTCCCGCAACTAACTCATTAGTCACATTGCTTGCAAGGATTATGTGATGTGCATTACCGAGAGGGCCCAGAGATACCTCTCCGACAATCGGAGTGACAAATCCTAATCTTGATCTATGCCAACTCAACAAGTACCATAGGAGACACCTGTAGAGCACCTTTATAATCACCCAGTTACGTTGTGACATTTGGTAGCACACAAAGTGTTCCTCCGGTATTCGGGAGTTGCATAATCTCATAGTCAGAGGAACAGGTGTAAGTCATGAAGAAAGCAGTAGCAACAAACTGAATGATCATCGTGCTAAGCTAATGGAATGGGTCCAGCCAATCACATTATTCTCTAATGATGTGATCTCGTTAATCAAATGACAACTCATGTCTATGGCTAGGAAACTTAACCATCTTTGATTCAAGAAGCTAGTCAAGTAGAGGCATACTAGTGACACTCTGTTTGTCTACGAATTCACACATGTACTAAGTTTCCGGTTAATAAAATTCTAGCATGAATAATAAACATTTATCATGATATAAGGAAATAAATAATAACTTTATTATTGTCTCTAGGGCATATTTCCTTCAGTCTCCCACTTGCACTAGAGTCAATAATCTAGTTCACATCTTTATGTGGTTAGTTCACATCTGTGATGCCCCAAGACCGTTGCGCCAGGTGTCCTCCCGTTATTCGATGTTGTTGCCTTGTCTTTTGCTTGCGTGTCGCATCTTGCCATGTCATCCTCCGCATTGCATCATGATGGTTTTCAAAACTTGCATCTGTCCGGGTCTCCCAGTTCTTTCCGTTGTCCATTCTGAGCCCACACACACTTGCACGCGCCCGCGGCACGTCCGCAATATTATTTTATAAGTGGCTAGAAAATGTTCTCGGAATGGGATGTATGTTGGCGTGCGGTGTTGTTATGTTGTTAGTAGGTCGCCTGTCAAGTTTCGTCGCATTTGGAGTTCGTTTGATGCCCCAACAGATAACTATAACGGCAGTATAGCCGGTCTATCGTCATACGTTTTCGGCCTCCGGAATCTGCTGCATGGCATCTCTCTCTTCTCTCCCGCAACCCTCGGCCTTCTACACAGTCACAATAATCCCACCTGCAGCCCACTAAACCCACCCTCCGACCGGAACCGTCGTATCGCAATCGGAGGCTTCGAAACGGCCTCAAACCCCCTAACCCTAGCCCCCTTGCCTTATAAATAACCCCCCACATGCCATTTTTGGTGTCCTCCAACCCCCCACCTTGTTTTCCGCGCCCCAATCATCAGCCGCCGCCGCCCTCATCGCATTCCACGCTGGACGAACCCCTCACCGCCACTTGGCGCTGCCGCCGTCGCACCCCAGGCCAACCGGTGCGCGCCACCTCACCCCGCCAGGCCGCCCGCAGCCACTCACGTGAAGCCACGTCACGTCCCGCCTTCCCCTGCGCCGCCGCAGCCCGCCCCGGGCCAGATCTGTGCCCGACCGCGCCCCGAGCCGCGAGAGCAGCGTGCCTGAGCTCCCCTGCGTCGCCGCCTCTCTGCCCCTTCACCGCCCGTCCTCGCCGTCCTACACTCGCCGGCCACCAGAGCCTCGCCGCCGGCGAGCACTTCGACAGTAGGCCAGTGCCTCCCTCGCCTCCCTCTCTCTCCCTTCCCATTCTCCTTCCTCTCCTCACTAGCTATCTCCCTCCCTCTATTGCCACAAGGAACCGCCGCCGCCGCTGCCATGGACGAGCTCCACCTCACCGGATCCCGCATCCCCGAGCGTCGTCGACCACCTCCGTCACCGGATCTGGAGCCCCCGTCCTCGGATCCGTCCATCCCCGTCGTCCTCCGGCTCCCTACGCGTCGCGCCATCGTCCCCGTTGCCGGCAGCCGCCGCGCCTTGCTCCTGCCTCTGCTCGAGCAGAGGAGGACGAGTGCTCCCCTGCTGGGCCGCCTTCCTCGCACGCGTGTGGGCCGACCACGTCCGAAGCCCAGCGTGCCCCTTCCGGGCTCCTTTCCATCGGCTGGGCTTGGCCCATGGTGAGCCCCCCTCAGATCCAACGCCCATGCTGCTTTTGGGCTAGTCAGTTTCGGCCCATAGGGTTTTTTTCCTGCTGCTGCGATTTTCACAATTTTCCAGAGACTGTGGTTTTATAGAAAAGTCCCCCTAGTTCATGCATTTAATAACTCACAAATGGTGCATCAGATTAAAATGAGTTATATATGAAAAATGACTAGAATTTCATCTAGTTTCATAATATCCAACTTTCATGCATGTTTGAAATGCTTAAAATGTTGTTTGCATATAATTTGCCTAATGCCATGCTAAAATGCTTTATTTCATAACTAAATAACCGTAACTCGGAATTTAATAAACTTTATATGTAAATGGGGTAGAAAAATGCCTAGTTTAACATGGTGACATTATTTGCATGTTTAACAACTCTAAAATATGGTTTAGGGCAGAACAGTACCAAATCCATAAATTGCATCTGAGGATTTTCCGAAATTGTTGTTTGTTGTTTCCGGCCTCATTTAAACTTGCCTAGATAGGTAGTTTTCCATATGCTTCACCTCTTGCCATGTTAATAACATTTAATATTGTTGGGTACATAAACGAGAGAGAACTAAATAAGTCATGTGGCGTTTCGTCAATATGCGACTCCGTTGCATATTGAGCTCCACTTAATTTGTAGTATTGTTTGTGCACTTTTCCATGTCATGCCTCATTAAACCGGACATGCATCATACTTGGTTGTGCATCATGCCATGTTTATGTGGTGGTTGTTTACTATGTTGTTTGCTTCTTTCCGATGTTGCTTCTTCGGGTTAGTTCGAATAATGTTGCGTTTGTGAGGATCCGTTCGTCTATGTCTGTTTGTCTTCTTCATGGACTCGTTCTTCTTCCTTGCGGGATCTCATGCAAGATGACCATACCCTTGAAACCACTTCTATCTTTGCTTGCTAGTTGTTCGCTCTATCGCTATGCCGCGCTACCTACCACTTGTTATATCATGCCTCCCATGTTGCCATGTCAAGTCTCTAACCCACCTTCCTAGCAAACCGTTGTTTGGCTATGTTACCGCTTTTGCTCAGCCCCTCTTATAGCTTTGCTAGTTGCAGGTGAAGATGAAGTTTGTTCCATGTTGGAACATGGATATGTTGGGATATCAAAACATCTATTATTTTAATTAATGCATCTATACACTTGGTAAAGGGTGGAAGGCTCGGCCTTACGCCTGGTGTTTTGTTCCACTCTTGTTGCCCTAGTTTCCGTCATACCGGTGTTATGTTCCTTGATTTTGTGTTCCTTATGTGGTTGGGTGTTATGGGAACCCCTTGACAGTTTGCTTTGAATAAAACTCCTCCAGCAAGGCCCAACCTTGGTTTTACATTTGCCTAACAACCTAAGACATTTTCCCTTGGGTTTCCGGAGCCTGAGGGTCATCTTTATTTTAACCCCCGGGCCAGTGCTTCTCGAAGTGTTGGTCCAACCTGAGCAACCAGGGTCTATGCCAACCCGACGTCTGGCTCATCTGATGTGCCCTGAGAACGATATATGTGCAGCTCCTATCAGAATTTGTCAGCACATTCGGGCGGCTTTGCTGGTCTTGTTTTACCATTGTCGAAATGTCTTGTAACCGGGATTCCGAGACTGATCGGGTCTTCCCGGGAGAAGGAATATCCTTCGTTGACCGTGAGAGCTTGTGATGGGCTAAGTTGGGACACCCCTACAGGGTTTGAACTTTCGAAAGCCGTGCCCACGGTTATGGGAAGATGGGAATTTGTTAATGTCTGGTTGTAGAGAACTGGAAACTTGACTTAAATTAAAATGCATCAACTGCATGTGTAGTCATGATGGTCTCTTCTTGGCGGAGTCCGGGAAGTGAACACGGTTCTTGTGTTATGCTTGAACGAAAGTAGTTTCAGGATCACTTCTTGATCATTTCTAGCTTCTCGACCACTGCATTGCTTCTCTTCTCGCTCTTATTTGCGTATGTTAGCCACCATATATGCTTAGTGCTTGCTGCAGCTCCACCTCATTACCCTATCCTACCCATAAGCTTAAATAGTCTTGATCTCGTGGGTGTGAGATTGTTGAGTCCTCGTGACTCACAGATACTTCCAAACAGTTGCAGGTGCCGATGATACCAGTGTAGGTGACGCAACCAAGCTCAAGTGGGAGCTCGATGAAGATCTTATTCGTTGTGTTGTTTCGTTTACTGTTGATCAGTAGTGGAGCCCAGTTGGGATGACCGAGGATCTAGCATTTGGGTTTGTCTTCTTTTATTTTGGTTCCGTAGCCGGACCTTGATTGTATTCTGGAGGATGTATGTTTAACTTGTATTTGTGTGAAGTGGCGATTGTAAGCCAACTCTTTATCCCTTTCTTATTCAATACATGGGATTGTGTGAAGATTACCCCTCTTGTGACAAACCTACCATGCAGCTATGCCTCTAAGTCATGCCCCGACACGTGGGAGATATAGCCGCATCGTGGGTGTTACAAGTTGGTATCAGAGCCATCCCAACTTAGGAGCCCCCTGTTTGATCGAATTGCTGACGTTGTTGAGTCTAAGGATTATATATATATATATATATATATCCGAGAGTAGGATTCTTTTTACTCCTCAGTCCATTCGTCGCTCTGGTGAGGCCTCCTGATGTAGAGTTTTGACTCTTCTCTCCTCAAATTTCATGATTTTTTTAGGATCACGCGGGTATCTTGAAATCATTCCGATGGTTTTGTGACGAGAACATTGTTCTTGGTGCCTCCTGACATTTATGGGTTGTGGCTGTGTCCCGGGGAGTTGAGCTCCGAGGTGTTGTCGTCACAATTTTATCGTTGCAGTTCTGGAATACCTGAGTTTCGCCGACATCGAAAATCTCTTTTATGCAGTTGGTGGTGAGATAACCTCGACGCCACCCAGTACTGGGGCGGGAGTTCGGGAGTATTGCCATAACTCGCATAACGGATGCTTTTCGAAGGTTGAGGTAAACAATTTCCGAAGGTTTCTTGGTTATGTGTTGAAGGATGGATACAGCTCGATGTAGGAATTGTTAGTTTGAGTGAGATATTATGCTTCCCATGTATCCCCAACACCTGATTGCATAACCAGAAAGTTTCGGGAGTTTATAAGTGGGAATTCAAGTAGCTCCTAGAATATCTTTCCAACAGACACATGATACGATATGGGATCTATCATATGTTTGTTCCAGCTTTTTTTGCAAGCCAATCCTTTGTTTTGTTTTGAGTTGTGGTATTCGAGTTGCTTCAATGTCAAGTGTTGAATCCATACTTTTCCTAAGCAGTGTTCTCATATTCCTATGCGAATATAAATCCTTAATGATAATCGAGATTGTCATGTCAATCCTTTTTCATCCGGCATGTTTCTCTTCAAGTGGATCCGGTCATTTTAAACATCCGCAAGTTCAATTCTAAGTTCTCTCAACGGTGTTCATTTCATCCGCCCCCAAGTTGTCTTTGTTTTCCCGCCCACCCACCCCTTGTTTCCTCAAAGACTCAGATTTCTTAATCAAGTATCTATTTTATGGATGCGAAGTCTCTTCATTATTTTCCGTTAATGTTCTTATCCGGTGATTCTCAGGAAGATACTAAGGAAGCTTCAAGTTTATCATTCTTCGTTCTTTTTTCTCCTCCGGTGGGTTCAATTCAAGCTTTGTTGATGATGTCTACTACACAACCTTCTTCTTGTAGACGTTGTTGGGCCTCCAAGTGCAGAGGTTTGTAGGACAGTAGCAAATTTCCCTCAAGTGGATGACCTAAGGTTTATCAATCCGTAGGAGGCGTAGGATGAAGATGGTCTCTCTCAAGCAACCCTGCAACCAAATAACAAAGAGTCTCTTGTGTCCCCAACACACCCAATACAAAGGTAAATTGTATAGGTGCACTAGTTCGGCGAACAGATGGTGATACAAGTGCAATATGGATAGTAGATAAAGGTATTTGTAATCTGAAATTATAAAAACAGCAAGGTAACTAATGATAAAAGTGAGCATAAACGGTATTGCAATGCGTTGAAACAAGGCCTAGGGTTCCTACTTTCACTAGTGCAAGTCCTCTCAACAATAATAACATAATTGGATCATATAACTATCCCTCGACATGCAACAAAGAGTCACTCCAAAGTCACTAATAGCGGAGAACAAACGAAGAGATTATGGTAGGGTACGAAACCACCTCAAAGTTATTCTTTCCAATCAATCCGTTGGGCTATTCCTATAAGTGTCACAAACATCCCTAGAGTTCATACTAGAATAACACCTTAAGACACAAATCAACCAAAACCCTAATGTCACCTAGATACTCCAATGTCACCTCAAGTATCCGTGGGTATGATTATACGATATGCATCACACAATCTCAGATTCATCTATTCAACCAACACATAGGACCTCAAAGAGTGCCCCAAAGTTTCTACCAGAGAATCACGACGAAAACGTGTGCCAACCCCTATGCATAGGTTCATGGGAGGAACCCACAAGTTGATCACCAAAACATACATCAAGTGAATCACGTGGTATCCCATTGTCACCACAGATACACACGACAAGACATACATCAAGTGTTCTCTAATCTTTAAAGACTCAATCCGATAAGATTACTTCAAAGGGAAACTCAATCCATTACAAGAGAGTAGAGGGGGAGGAGAAACATAAGATCCAACTATAATAGCAAAGCTCGCGATACATCAAGATTGTGCCAAATCAAGAACACGAGAGAGAGAGAGAGATCAAACACATAGCTACTGGTACATACCCTCAGCCCCGAGGGAGAACTACTCCCTCCTCGTCATGGAGAGCACCGGGATGATGAAGATGGCCACCGGAGAAGGATTCCCCTCTGGCAGGGTGCCGGAACCGGTCTAGATTGGCTTTCGGTGGCTACGGAGGCTTCTGGTGGTGGAACTCCCGATCTATTGTGCTCTCCGATGTTTTTAGGGTATATGGAGATATATAGGCGGAAGAAGTACGTCAGGGGGGCCACGAGGGGCCCACGAGGGTGGAGGGCGCGCCCTAGGGGGGTGGGCGCGCACCCCTACCTCGTGGCCTCCTCGAAGCTTCCCTTACGTGCACTTCAAGTCTTCTGGGCTTCTTTCCTTCCAAAAATGAGTTCCGTGAAGTTTCAGGTCAATTGGACTCCGTTTGATTTTCCTTTTCTTCGAAACCCTAAAACAAGGTAAAAACAGAAACTGGCACTGGGCTCTGGGTTAATAGGTTAGTCCCCAAAATGATATAAAAGTGTATAATAAAGCCCATAAACATCCAAAACAGTAGATAATATAGCATGGAGCAATCAAAAATTATAGATACCTTGGAGACGTATCAGCATCACCAAGCTTAATTCCTGCTCGTCCTCGAGTAGGTAAATGATAAAAACAGAATTTTTGATGCGGAGTGCTACTTGGCATAATTTCAATGTAATTCTTCTTAATTGTGGCATGAATATTCATATCCGAAAGATTCAAGATAAAAGTTCATATTGACATAAAAATAATAATAATACTTCAAGCATACTAACTAAGCAATCATGTCTTCTCAAAATAACATGGCCAAAGAGAGCTATCCCTACAAAATCATATAGTCTGGCTATGCTCCATCTTCACCACACAAAATATTTAAATCATGCACAACCCTGATGACAAGCCAAGCAATTGTTTCATACTTTTGATGTTCTCAAACCTTTTCAATCTTCACGCAATACATGAGCGTGAGCCATGGATATAACACTATAGTGGAATAGAATGGTGGTTGTGGAGAATACAAAAAGGAGAAGATAGTCTCACATCAACTAGGCGTATCAATGGGCTATGGAGATGCCATCAATAGATATCAATGTGAGTGAGTAGGGATTGCCATGCAACGGATGCACTAGAGCTATAAGTGTATGAAAGCTCAACAAAAGAAACTAGTGGGTGTGCATCCAACTCGCTTGCTCATGAAGACCTTGGGCATTTTAAGGAAGCCCATCATTGTAATATACAAGCCAAGTTCTATAATGAAAGATTCCCACTAGTAAATGAAAGTGACAACATAGGAGACTCTCTATCATGAAGATCATGGTGCTACTTTGAAGCACATGTGTGGTAAAAGGATAGTAACATTGTCCCTTCTCTCTTTATCTCTCATTTTTTTATTTTTTTATTTGGGCCTTTTTTATGGCCTCTTTTTTTATTTGGGCTTCTTTGGCCTCTTTTATTTATTTATTTCGTCCGGAGCCTCATCCCGACTTGTGGGGGAATCATGGTCTCCGTCATCCTTTCCTCACTGGGACAATGCTCTAATAATGATGATCATCACACTTTTATTTACTTACAACTCAAGAATTACAACTCGATACTTAGAACAAGATATGACTCTCTATGAATGCCTCCGGCGGTGTACTGGGATGTGCAATGACTCATGAGTGACAAGTATGAAAGTTTTATGAATGGTGGCTTTGCCACAAATACAATGTCAACTACATGATCATGCAAGCAATATGATAATGGTGGAGCGTGTCATACTAACGGAATGGTGGAAAGTTGCATGGCAATATATCTCGGAATGACTATGGAAATGCCATAATAGGTAGGTACGGTGGCTGTTTTGAGGAAGGTATATGGTGGGTTTATGATACCAGCGAAAAGTGTGCGGTATTAGAGAGGCTAGCAAAGGTGGAAGGGTGAGAGTGCGTATAATCCATGGACTCAACATTAGTCATAAAGAACTCATATACTTATTGCAAAAATCTACAAGTTATCAAAGCAAAGTATTACATGCATGCTCCTAGGGGGGTAGATTGGTAGGAAAAGACCATCGCTCGTCCCCGACCGCCACTCATAAGGAAGACAATCAATAAATAAATCATGCTCCAACTTCATCACATAACGGTTCACCATACGTGCATGCTACAGGAATCACAAACTTTAACACAAGTATCTCTCAAATTCACAACTACTCAACTAGCATGACTCTAATATTACCATCCTCATATCTCAAAACAATCATCAAATATCAAACTTCTCATAGTATTCAATGCACTTTATAAAAGTTTTTACTATTCTTGGATGCCTAGCATATTAGGATTATTTAAGAAAATTACCATGCTATTTAAAACTCTCAAAATGATATAAGTGAAGCATGAGAGTTCATCTATTTATACAATACCACCACCATGCTCTAAAAATATATAAGTGAAGCACTAGAGCAAACGACAAACTACTCCGAAAGATATAAGTGAAGATCAATGAGTAGTCGAATAATTATGCAACTATGTGAAGACTCTCTAACATTTAAGATTTTTAGATCTTGGTATTTTATTCAAACAGAAAGCAAAACAAAATAAAAATACATTCTAAGAATATCAAACATCATGTGAAGAAGCAAAAACTTAGGATCAACCGATACGAACCGATAGTTGTTGAAGAAGAAAGGCGGGATGCCAACCGAGGCATCCCCAAGCTTAGACGCATGAGACTTCTTGAGATGTTATCTTGGGGTGCCTTGGGCATCCCCAAGCTTGAGCTTTTGTGTCTCCTTAATTCCTCTCATATCACGGTCTCCCTAAATCTCAAAAGCTTCATCCACACAAAACTCAACAAGGACTCGTGAGATAAGTTAGTATAAACCATTGCAAAAACCTTATCATACTCTACTGTAGCAAATCACTAAAATTATTATTCAACATTGCATACTAAATGCCTCTGCATATTTAATAGTCCTATCCTCAAATAGAATCATTAAAGAAGCAAACATATGCAAACAATGCAAACATAACAGCAATCTGCCTAAATAGGATAGTCTGTAAAGAGTGCAGCAAGATCCATACTTCCATAGCTCCAAAAATTATGAAAGAAAATTCACACTGTAGTAAATTTATCAGAGCTTAATATGCAAAAGGTTTCAACATTTTATCACATTCTGACTTTTCTAGGGAATTATTGCAACGGTGGTAAACTTTCCATTTTTAAACAGCAACAAGTGGACTTCTAAAATAGGCATAGTAAAGGCTATCAATGCCACTTTTATTGAAATAAAAGATGCAAGAAATTGTTCTAAATAACAGCAATCAAATCCTAACAGAATTGACGCTCCAAGCAAAACACATATCATGTGGTGAATAAAGATATAGCTCCAAGTAAAGTTACCGATGAACGAAGACGAAAGAGGGGATGCCTTCCGGGGCATCCCCAAGCTTAGGCTCTTGGCTATCCTTGAATATTACCTTGTGGTGCCTTGGGAATCCCCAATGTTAGTCTCTTGCCACTCCTTATTCCATAGTCCATCGAATCCTCACCCAAAACTTGAAAACTTCACAAGACAAAACTTAACACAAAACTCATAAGCTCCGTTAGTATAAGAAAATAAATCACCACTTCAAGGTACTGTAATGAACTCATTCTTTATTTGTATTGGTGTTAAACCTACTGTATTGCAACTTCTCTATGGTTTATAAACTATTTTACTAGCCATAGATTCATCAAAATAAGCAAACAACACACGAAAAACAGAATCTGTCAAAAACAGATCAGTCTGTAGTAATCTGTAACTAACGCAAACTTCTGGAACCCCAAAAATTCTAAAATAAACTTCTGGACGTGAGGAATTTATCTATTAATCATATTCAAAAAGAATTAACTAAATATCACTCTCCAAATAAAAATGGCAGAAATTCTCCTGAGCGCTAAAGTTTCTGTTTTTTACAGCATGATCGCAAAGACTTTCCCCAAGTCTTCCCAAAGGTTCTACTTGGCACAAATATTAATTAATAGCATAAAACCACATCTAAACATAGGATAGATGAATTATTTATTATTAAACAGGAACAAAAAAGCAAGGAACAAAATTAAAGATGGGTTGCCTCCCAACGAGCGCTATCGTTTAACGCCCCTAGCTAGGCACGATGATTTCAATGATGCTCACATAAAGGATAGGAATTAAAACATAAATAGAGCATCATGAAGAATATGACTATCACATTTAAGCCTAACCCTCTTCCTATGAATAGGGATTTTGTGAGCAAACAACTTGTGGGAACAATAATCAACTAGCATAGGAAGGTAAAACAAGCATAACTTCAAAACTTTAAGCACATAGAGAGGAAACTTGGTATCATTGCAATTCCTACAAGCATATATTACTCCCTCATAATAATTTTCAGTAGTATCATAAATGAATTCAACAATATAACCAGCACCTAAAGCATTCTTTTCATGATCTACAAGCATAAAATTTTATTACTCTCCACATAAGCAAAATTCTTCTCAATCGGAACAGTGGGAGCAAACTCAATAGAGTAACTATCATGGGATTGAAAATTGAAATCATGATGATAAGTTTCATTGTTATTATTATTCTTTAAAGCATACGTGTCATCACAATAATCATCATAGATAGGAGGCATGCTTTCATCTTAATAAATTTGCTCATCAAAACTTGGGGGACAAAAAATATCATCTTCATCAAACATAGCTTCCCCAAGCTTGTGGCTTTGCATATCATTAGCATCATGGATATTCAAGGAATTCACACTAACAACATTGCAATAATGCTCATCATTCAAATATTTAGTGTCAAACATTTTATAGATTTCTTCTTCTAGCACTTGAGCACAATTATCCTTTCCATCATACTCACGAAAGATATTAAAAAGGTGAAGCGTATGAGACAAGCTTAATTCCATTTTTTTGTAATTTTCTTTTATAAACTAAACTAGTGATAAAACAAGAAACAAAAAGATTTGATTGCAAGATCTAAATATATACCTTCAAGCGCTAACCTCCCCGGCAACGGTGCCAGAAAAGAGCTTGATGTCTACTACACAACCTTCTTCTTGCAGACGTTGTTGGGCCTCCAAGTGCAGAGGTTTGTAGGACAGTAGCAAATTTCCCTCAAGTGGATGACCTAAGGTTTATCAATCCGTAGGAGGCATAGGATGAAGATGGTCTCTCTCAAGCAACCCTGCAACCAAATAACAAAGAGTCTCTTGTGACCCCAACACACCCAATACAATGGTAAATTGTATAGGTGCACTAGTTCGGCGAAGAGATGGTGATACAAGTGCAATATGGATAGTAGATAAAGGTATTTGTAATATGAAATTATAAAAACAACAAGGTAACTAATGATAAAAGTGAGCGTAAACGGTATTGCAATGCGTTGAAACAAGGCCTGGGGTTCATACTTTCACTAGTGCAATTCCTCTCCACAATAATATCCCTCAACATGCAACAAAGAGTCACTCCAAAGTCACTAATAGTGGAGAACAAACGAAGAGATTATGGTAGGGTACGAAACCACCTCAAAGTTATTCTTTCCAATCAATCCGTTGGGCTATTCCTATAAGTGTCACAAACATCCCTAGAGTTCATACTAGAATAACACCTTAAGACACAAATCAACCAAAACCCTAATGTCACCTAGATACTCCAATGTCACCTCAAGTATCCGTGGGTATGATTATACGATATGCGTCACACAATCTCGTCTATTCAACCAACACATAGGACCTCAAAGAGTGCCCCAAAGTTTCTACCGGAGAATCACGACGAAAACGTGTGCCAACCCCTATGCATAGGTTCATGGGCGGAACCCGCAAGTTGATCACCAAAACATACATCAAGTTAATCACGTGGTATCCCATTGTCAACATAGATACGCACGACAAGACATACATCAAGTGTTCTCAAATCTTTAAAGACTCAATCCGATAAGATTACGTCAAAGGGGAAACTCAATCCATTACAAGAGAGTAGAGGGGGAGGAGAAACATAGGATCCAACTATAATAGCAAAGCTCATGATACATCAAGATCGTGCCAAATCAAGAACACGAGAGAGAGAGAGATCAAACACATAGCTACTGGTACATACCCTCAGCCCCGAGGGAGAACTACTCCCTCCTCATCATGGAGAGCACCGAGATGATGAAGATGGCCACCGGAGAAGGATTCACCCTCCGGCAGGGTGCCGGAACGGGTCTAGATTGGCTTTCGGTGGCTACGGAGGCTTCTGGCGGCGGAACTCCCGATCTATTGTGATCTCTGATGTTTTTAGGGTATATGGATATATATATATAGGCGGAAGAAGTACGTCAGGGGGGCCACGAGGGGCCCACGAGGGTGGAGGGTGTGCCCTAGGGGGGTGGTCGCACCCCCCTACCTCGTGGCCTCCTCGAAGCTTCCCTTACGTGCACTTCAAGTCTTCTGGGCTTCTTTCCTTCCAAAAATGAGTTCCGTGAAGTTTCAGGTCAATTGGACTCCGTTTGATTTTCCTTTTCTTCGAAACCCTAAAACAAGGTAAAAACAGAAACTGGCACTGGGCTCTGGGTTAATAGGTTAGTCCCAAAAATGATATAAAGTGTATAATAAAACCCATAAACATCCTAAATAGTAGATAATATAGCATGGAGCAATCAAAAATTATAGATACGTTGGAGACGTATCAGTCGATCATATCCTTTCCTCGGTTCAAATGCTTTCTCATGTCGGTGCACCTCTTAATCATCCACTTCTCGCCATTCATTTGTTCTGGAGTGCTGAAGATATCTCGAAGGTTCGCATTTCCACTCTTCATTCGTTCAACCTATTCCAAGGTTTTTATCTCATTCAAGCCATTTAATTCGACCGGTGCAATCTCTCTTTTCAAGCAACCTCTTCAACGGTGTGTCTTTTGAGTGGGCCCTAACCCACAGGTGTTTTCCCAGGATCTTACCTGACTCTTCTTATTTTTCTAGAGTTATTATCAAATTCATTTCAAATTTTGACGTAAGAATGAATTGTCATCACTCATATGTTTTTCTAGAAGATCTTTCAAATTCTTTTCTTTGTTGGTTCAACCTTTCTAATTTCCATTCTGGAGTGCCTCAACAATTCATGGTGGTGTTTCTCATCGTCATTCTCAACATTTGAAGACAGAAGAAGTGTTTCCTCTAAATCTTGGTCCGTTCTCTCGAAGATTTGTGGTTCTAGTTTGAGGCCATCCTTTCATAATTGTTTTGATTGTGAGAATTATTTTCATCCATTCAGAGCATTTCATGAGTTGTTTTCATTTCTTTCCTCCGAAGGCCATCACTTCAGAAGAATTATTCATTCTCAGCTTTCAGCTCTCGTTCTCCAAATCTTACCGGTGCATCATTCAAATATCCTCTAATCAGTTCATGATCTCTTCGTTCTCATGTATCAAATTCCCTCAAGTATCTTCATTCATTCTCTAATTCTTCCCGGTGTTTCTTTATCTTTTATTAATTCATTTTCAATTCTTATGGTGGTTCGTTCAAGAGTTCTCTTCCTTCGTTATCATACAGATTCATTCATTTTTTCCAATCCTACCGGTGGTTCGTTGAAGACCTTCCCAAGTTGGCGCTATATCTCTCTTAATCCTTTCTACGAGAATAAGTAGTATGCCAAATCCGTTGCTTGTCATCAATCTAAATTGGTGAAGGATGCGCATAACGTAATTCTTATCATTGTTTCATCCAAGGGATCTAATTTCTTCTTCCAGAGTTGTTCATCTTTATTTTACGGAGCTCCAAGTTATTTCAATTATATCATTTCAAAGCTTCATCTAATCATTGCAATGCTTCAATTATTGTTCTTTTCAACCTTCACTTCCTTCCTACCATTTCTTTTCTTACCGGAGTTCTTTTCTACTTTCTTTCCGTTTGATCGTCCTTTTGTTACCGGAGTTCTCACGAAGGCTCAACGGGGGTTCCTTAAAGATTTAAGTCATTCTTCAAGTGTTCATCAAGATTTTGTTGGAGGATCTCAAGTAATCTTCTTCTTGCATTTTAAAGTGCAATTCTTTCTACCTTATCTTTTGAGATGGTGTTATGTCACTCTTGACAATTTCCCTTCGTGTGTCATGATTCAATAGTTGTCAAGAATGAGATAGTTAAACCCATCAATTTCTTCAAGCATGAGCTCTTCTCAATCCATCAATCTCTTCGTTGGCGTTATCTTGGGTTATATTTCACCTAAAGCTCTCCCTAAGGATTGTTGCTACTTATGGTGCTGGTAAATGACTCAAGTTCTTCATTTATCCTCCTGGTGAAATAAGTTTCTCGTCTCCTTGTTGATATCAATCCAACCTATTCTTTTTCGTTAGTGGCAGAATTATCACATCAAGATGTCGAGATGTTTTCCATAAGACCACATCAAGCTTATCCTTTCGTTGTTGATAATCCAACAACTCCATTCTAGCATTTGTTGTAAGCGTGCTCTCTCAAGATCTTGTCTCCCTCCGCTCATTCCATTCCATTTTTTCATTTCTTCCGGAGGCATAGTGATGTTTCTCTCTTCACTCTTCATCTCGGATTGTGAAGACCATATTCTTTCGTTTGCTAATCCATTCAACCGGAGTGTCGTGTCCTCTTTTCAATTATCCTCTCATCTTGTCAAGATCAAGTTCAATTACTTCCATTTACAGTCAGAGTGCTGCCCAAATTATATCATTCTTATTCCTTCTCTATCTTGTTTTAACCGGAGTGTTGTGGCTATCATTCCTCTTTTAACCGGAGTCTCATCCAAGTGCTTTCATTTTGCCAAGCTCATATTCTTTACCTTCCATTTCCAACTGGAGTGTTGTCGTAATTGATCTTTATCGTTCCTTGTACGGCTCGTTTCAACCGGAGTGCTTGCATGCACTTCTTGTCCATTGTAACACTTTTCTTATGTCATTCAACCTACAAGTTTCTAGTAATGTTCCTTGCTCCTCTTTTCTAACGGAGTGTTTTCAACTTTGTAAATCTTCGTTGTTTTCTTTATTTCAATTTTTTCAACCTGGCAAGGTTCTTTGGTTTCACTCGTTTGTCAAAGAAGCAACTTAGTTTATCTCTTCTCTTCCTCTTCCTCTTCCGCTTCTCTCCAGTGCCATCCTAGATCTCGGGACGAGATCCTCTCATAGTGGTGGAGTGTTCAGACGCCCCGAGACCGTTGTGCTAGGTGTCCTCCAGTTATTCGCTGTTGTTGCCTTGTCTTTTGCTTGTGTGTCACATCTTGCCATGTCATCATCCGCATTGTATCATCATGGTTTTCAAAACTTGCATCTGTCCGGGTCTCCCAGTTCTTTTCGTTGTCCGTTCTGAACCCAGACACACTTGCACGCGCCCGCGGCACGTCCGAAATATTATTTTATAAGTGGCTGGAAAATGTTCTTGGAATGGGATGAAAGTTTGCGTGCGGTGTTGTTATGTTGTTAGTAGGTCTCTTGTCAAGTTTCATCGCATTCGGAGTTTGTTTGATGCGCCAACGGATAACTATAGCGGCAGTATAGCCAGTCTATCGTCAGACGTTTTCAGTCTCCGGAATCTGCTGCAGGGCATCTCTCTCTTCTCTCCCGCATTCCTCGGCCTTCTACACAGTCACAATCAGCCCACCTGCAGCCTACTAAACCCACCCTCCGACCGGAACCGTCGGATCGCGATCGGAGGCTTCGAAACGGCCTCAAACCCCCTAACCCTAGCCCCCTTGCCTTATAAATAACCCCCACATGCCATTTTTGGCGTCCTCCAACCCCCCCACCTTGTTTTCTGTGCCCCAATCATCGGCCGCCGCCACCGTCATCGCATTCGGCGCCGGACAAACCCCTCACCGCCACTTGGTGTCGCCGCCGTCGCACCCCGAGCCAACCGGTGCACGCCACCTCACCCCGCCATGCCGCCCGCAGCCACTCACATGAAGCCACGTTGCGCCCCGCCTTCCCCAGCACCACCGTGGCCCGTCCCGGGCCGGATCTTGGCACGACCGCGCCCCAAGCCGCGAGAGCAGCGTGCCCGAGCTCCCCTGCATCGCTGGCTCTCTGCCCCTTCACCGCCCGTCCTCGCCGTCCTACACTCGCCGGCCACCGGAGCCTCGCCGCCGGCGAGCACTTCGACAGCAGGCCAGTGCCGCCATTGCCTCCCTCTCTCTCCCTTCCCATTTTCCTTCCTCTCCTCACCAGCTCTCTCCCTCCCTCTGTTGCCACAGGGAACCGCCACTGCCGCCATGGACGAGCTCCACCTCACCGGATCCCGCATCCCCGAGCACCGTCGACCACCTCCGTCATCGGATCTGGAACCCCCGTCCTCAGATCTGTCCATCCCCGTCGTCCTCCGGCTCCCTACGCGTCGCGCCACGGTCCCCATCGCCGGCAGCCGCCGCGCCTTGCTCCTGCCTCTGCTCGAGCAGAGGAGGACGAGCGCTCCCCTGCTGGGCCGCCTTCCTCGCGGCGTGTGGGCCGACCACGTCCGAAGCCCAGCATGCCCCTTCTGGGCCCCTTTCCATCGGCTGGGCTTGGCCCATGGTGAGCCCCCCTCAGATCCAGTGCCCATGCTGCTTTTGGGCTAGTTAGTTTCGGCCCATAGGTTTTTTTCCTGCTGCTGCGATTTTCACAATTTTCCAGAGACTGCAGTTTTTATAGAAAAGTCCCCCTAGTTCATGCATTTAATAACTCACAAATGGTGCATCGGATTAAAATGAGTTATATATGAAAAATGACTAGAGTTTCATCTAGTTTCATAATATACAACTTTCATGCATGTTTGAAATGTTTAAAATGTTGTTTGCATATAATTTGCCTAATGCCATGATAAAATGCTTTATTTCATAACTAAATAACCATAACTCGGAATTTAATAAACTTTATATGTAAATGGGGTAGAAAAATGCCTAGTTTAACATGGTGACATTACTTTGCATGTTTAACAACTCTAAAATATGGTTTAGGGAAGAACAGTACCAAATCCATAAATTGCATCTGAGGATTTTCCGAAATTGTTGTTTGTTGTTTCCGGTCTCATTTAAACTTGCCTAGATAGGTAGTTTTCCATATGATTCACCTCTTGCCATGTTAATAACATTTAATATAGTTGGGTACATAAACAAGAGAGAACTAAATAAGTCATGTGGCGTTTCGTCAATATGCAACTCGTTGCATATTGAGCTCCACTTAATTTGTAGTATTGTTTGTGCACTTTGCCATGTCATGCCTCATTAAACCGTACATGCATCATACTTGGTTGTGCATCATTCCATGTTTATGTGGTGGTTGTTTACTATGTTGTTTTCTTCTTTCCGGTGTTGCTTCTTCAGGTTAGTTCCGATAACGTTGCGTTTGTGAGGATCCGTTCGTCTACGTCCGTTTGTCTTCTTTGTGGACTCGTTCTTCTTCCTTGCAGGATCTCAGGCAAGATGACCATACCCTCGAAATCACTTCTATCTTTGCTTGCTAATTGTTCGCTCTATTGCTATGTCGCGCTACCTACCACTTGTTATATCATGCCTCCCATGTTACCATGTCAAGTCTCTAACCCACCTTCCTAGCAAACAGTTGTTTGGCTATGTTACCGCTTTTGCTCAGCTCCTTTTATAGCGTTGCTAGTTGCAGGTGAAGATGAAGTTTGTTCCATGGTGAAACATGGATATGTTGGGATATCACAATATCTATTATTTTAATTAATGCATCTATATACTTGGTAAAGGGTGGAAGGCTCGGCATTATGCCTGGTGTTTTGTTCCACTCTTGCCGCCCTAGTTTCCGTCATACCAGTGTTATGTTCCTTGATTTTGCATTCCTTACGCGGTTGGGTGCTGTGGGAACCCCTTGACAGTTCACTTTGAATAAAACTCCTCCAGCAAGGCCCAACCTTGGTTTTACATTTGCCTAACAACCTAAGCCTTTTTCCCTTGGGTTTCCAGAGCCTGAGGGTCATCTTTATTTTAACCCCCCGGGCCAGTGCTTCTCTAAGTGTTGGTCCAACCTGAGCGATGTCCGACGCCCCCTGGCCAACCAGGATCTATGCCAACCCGACATCTGGCTCATCCGGTGTGCCCTGAGAATGAGATATGTGCAGCTCATATCAAGATTTGTCGGCACATTCGGGAGGCTTTGCTGGTCTTGTTATACCATTGTCGAAATGTCTTGTAACCGGGATTCCGAGACTAATCGGGTCTTCCCAGGAGAAGGAATATACTTTGTTGACCGTGAGAGCTTGTGATGGGCTAAGTTGGGACACCCCTACAGGGTTTGAACTTTTGAAAGCCATGCCCGCGGTTATGGGCAGATGGGAATTTGTTAATGTCCGGTTGTAGAGAACTTGACACTTGACTTAAATTAAAATGCATCAACCGCCTGTGTAGCCGTGATGGTCTCTTCTCGGTGGAGTCCGGGAAGTGAACACGGTTCTTGTGTTATGCTTGAACGTAAGTAGTTTCAGGATCACTTCTTGATCATTTCTAGCTTCTCAACCACTGCGTTACTTCTCTTCTCGCTCTTATTTGCGTATGTTAGCCACCATATATGCTTAGTGCTTGCTGCAGCTCCACCTCATTACCATATCCTACCCATAAGCTTAAATAGTCTTAATCTCGCGGGTGTGAGATTGCTGAGTCCTTGTGACTCACAGATACTTCCAAACAGTTGCAGGTGCCGATGATACCAGTGCAGGTGACGCAAACAAGCTCAAGTGGGAGCTAGATGAAGATCTTATTAATTGTGTTGTTTCATTTCCTGTTGATCAGTAGTGGAGCCCAGCTGGGACGACCGGGGATCTAGCATTTGGGGTTGTCTTCTTTTATCAAAGCATATATTCCAACTCCGAGATTCTTGCACCAGTCCATAGATGGATCGCTGGAGCTTGCTCACTTTGTTAGCACCTTTAGGATCGACAAAACCTTGGGGTTGCATCATATACAACTCTTCTTTAAGAAATCCATTAAGGAATGCAGTTTTGACATCCATTTGCCAGATTTCATAAAATGCGGCAACTACTAACATGATTCAGACAGACTTAAGCATCGCTACGGGTGAGAAAGTATCATCATAGTCAACCCCTTGAACTTGTTGAAAACCTTTTGCAACAAGTCGAGCTTCGTAGAGAGTAACAGTACTATCAACGTCCGTCTTCCTCTTGAAGATCCATTTATTCTTAATGACTCACCGATCATCGGGCAAGTCAATCAAAGTCCACACTTTGTTCTCATACATGGATCCCATCTCAGATTTCATGGCCTCAAGCCATTTTGCGGAATCTGGGCTCATCATTGCTTCCTCATAGTTCATAGGTTCATCATGGTCAAGTAACATGATTTCCAGAAAGGATTACCGTACCACTCTGGTGCGGACCATACTCTGGTTGTCCTACGAGGTTCGGTAGTAACTTGATCTGAAGTTTCATGATCATCATCATTAGTTTCCTCACTAATTGGTGTAGAGATCACTAGAACTGATTTCTGTGATGAACTACTTTCCAATTCGGGAGAAGGTACAATTACCTTATCAAGGTCTACATTCCACCCACTCACTTCTTTCGAGAGAAACTTCTTCTCTAGAAAGGATACACTTTAAGCAACAAAATATCTTGCCTTCGGATCTGTGATAGAAGGTGTACCCAACAGTTTCTTTTGGGTATCCTATGAAGACGCACTACTCTGATTTGGGTTCGATCTTATCAGTTTGAAACTTTTTCACATAAGCATCATAACCCCAAACTTTAAGAAATGACAGCTTTGGTTTCTTGCCAAACCAAAGTTCATACGGTGTCATCTCAACGGATTTAGATGGTGCCCTATTTAACGTGAATGCACCTGTCTCTAATGCATAACCCCAAAACGATAGTGGTAAATCAGTAAGAGACGTCATAGATCGCACCATATCTAGTAAAGTGCGATTACGACATTTGGACACACCATTACGCTGTGGTGTTCCAGGTGGCGTGAGTTGCGAAACTATTTCGTATTGTTTCAAATGAAGACCAAACTCGTAACTCAAATATTCTCCTCCATGATCAGATCATAGAAACTTTATTTTCTTGTTACGATGATTTTCCACTTCACTCTAAAATTCTTTGAACTTTTCAAATGTTTCAGACTTATGTTTCATCAAGTAGATATACCCATATCTGCTCAAATCATCTGTGAAGGTCATAAAATAACGATACCCGCCGCGAGTTTCAACACTCATCAGACCGCATACATCACTATGTATTATTTCCAGTAAGTCAGTGCTCGCTCCATTGTTCCGGAGAACGGAGTCTTAGTCATCTTGCCTATGAGCCATGGTTCGCAAGCATCAACTGATTCATAATCAAGTGATTCAAAAAGCCCATCCGCATGGATTTTCTTCATGCGCTTTACACCAATATGACCTAAATGGCAGTGCCACAAATAAGTTGCACTATCATTATTAACTTTGCATATTTTGGCTCAATATTATGAATATGTGTATCACTACGATTGAGATTCAATAAACCTTTTATATTGAGTGTATGACCATAGAAGGTTTTATTCATGTAAATGGAATAACAATTACTCTTTGACTTAAATGAATAACCGTATTGCAATAAACATGATCAAATCATATTCATGCTCAACGCAAACACCAAATAACATTTATTTAGGTTTAACACTAATCCCGAAAGTATAGGTAGTGTGCGATGATGATTATATCGATCTTGGAACCACTTCCAACACACATCGTCACTTCACCCTTAACTAGTATATGTTCATGCTGCAACTCCCGTTTCGAGTTACTACTCTTTAGTGAATGAACCAGTATCAAAATACCGAGGGGTTTCAATGAACACTAGTAAAGTACACATCAATAACATGTATATCAAATATACCTTTGTTCACTTTGCCATCCTTCTTATCCGCCAAGTATCTAGGGCAGTTCCACTTCCAGTGACCATTTCCTTTGCAGTAGAAGCACTCAGTTTCAGGCTTGGGTCTAGCTTTAGGCTTCTTCATGGGAGTGGCAACTTGCTTGCCATTCTTCTTGAAGTTCCCTTTCTTTCCCTTCCCCTTTTACTTGAAACTAGTGGTCTTGTCAACCATCAACACTTGATGTTTTTCTTGATTTCTACCTTCGTCGGTTTTAGCATCACGAAGAGCTTGGGAATTGTTTCCGTTATCCCTTGCATATTATAGTTCATCATGAAGTTCTAGTAACTTGGTGATAGTGACTAGAGAACTCTGTCAATCGCTATCTTATCTGGAAGATTAACTCCCACTTGATTCAAGTGATTGTAGTACTCAGACATTCTAAGCACATGCTCACTAGCTGAGCTATTCTCCTCCATCTTGTAGGAAAAGTACTTGTCAGAGGTCTCATACCTCTTGACTCGGGCATGAGTTTGAAATACCAATTTCAGATCCTGGAACATCTTATATGCTCCGTGGCATTCAAAACATTTTTGAAGTCCCGGTTCTAAGCCGTAAAGCATGGTGCACTAAACTATCAAGTAGTCATCATACCAAGCTTTGTCAAACATTCATAACATGTGCATATGCTCCTGCAATAGGTCTATCACCTAGTGGTGCATCAAGGACATAATTTTTCTGTGCAGCAATGAGGATAATCCTTAGATCACGGATCCAATCCGCATCATTGCTACTAACATCTTTCAACTTAGTTTTTCTCTAGGAACATATCAAAAATAAATGGGGAGCTACATCGCGAGCTATTGATCTACAACATAGATATGAAAATACTATCAGGACTAAGTTCATGATAAATTTAAGTTCAATTAATCATATTACTTAAGAACCCCCACTTAGATAGACATCCCTATAATCATCTAAGTGATCACGTGATCCATATAAACTAAACCATGTCCGATCATCACGTGAGATGGAGTAGTTTTCTGCTACCTTTTGAGCACTGCGTTGGTTTTCCCTTGAAGAGGAAAGGGTGATGCACTAAATTAGCATAAGTATTTCCCTCAGTTTTTGAGAACCAAGGTATCAATCCAGTAGGAGATCACGCTCGAGTCCCACGCACCTACACAAAAAAAATAAGAACCTCGCAACCAACGCGATAAAGGGGTTGTCAATCCCTTCACGGTCACTTACGAGAGTGAGATCTGATAGATATGATAAGATAATATTTTTGGTATTTTATGATAAAGAGAAATAAAGATGCAAAGTAAAATAAACGGCAATAGAAATAGCTAAGTGTTGGAAGATTAATATGATGGAAGATAGACCCGGGGGCCATAGGTTTCACTAGTGGCTTCTCTCAAGAGCATAAGTATTACGGTGGGTAAACAAATTACTGTCGAGCAATTGATAGAATTGAGCATAGTTATGAGAATATCTAGGTATAATCATGTATATAGGCATCACGTCCGTGACAAGTAGACCGAAACGATTCTGCATCTACTACTATTACTCCACACATCGACCTCTATCCAGCATGCATCTAGAGTATCAAGTTCATAAGAACAGAGTAATGCTTTAAGTAAGATGACATGATGTAGAGGGATAAACTAATGCAATATGATATAAACCCCATCTTTTTATCCTCGATGGCAACAATACAATACGTGCCTTGCTGCCCCTGCTGTCACTGGGAAAGGACACCACAAGATTGAACCCAAAGCTAAGCACTTCTCCCATTGCAAGAAAGATCAATCTAGTAGGCCAAACCAAACTGATAATTCGAAGAGACTTGCAAAGATAACCAATCATACATAAAAGAATTCAGAGGAGATTCAAATATTGTTCGTAGTTAAACTTGATCATAAACTCACAATTCATCGGATCTCGACAAACACACCACAAAAGAAGATTACATCGAATAGGTCTCCAAGAAGATCGAGGAGAACTTTGTATTGAGATCCAAAGAGAGATAAGAAGCCATCTAGCTAATAACTATGGACCTGAAGGTCTGAGGTAAACTACTCACACATCATCGGAGAGGCTATGGTGCTGATGTAGAAGCCCTCCGTGATCAATGCCCCCTCCGACGGAGCGCTGGAAAAGGCCCCAAGATGGGATCTCATGGGTACAGAAGGTTGCGGCGGTGGAAATAGGGTTTTGGCTTCATATCTGATGTTTCCAGGGTATATGGGTATATATAGGAGGAAGAAGTATGTAGGTGGAGCAATGAGGGGCCCACGAGGATGGAGGGCGCGCCTGGGGGAGGTGGGCGCGCCCCCCTGCCTCGTGCCTTCCTCGTTGATTGCTTTACGTAGACTCCAAGTCCTCTAGATCACGTTTGTTCCAAAAATCACGTTCCCGAAGGTTTCATTCCGTTTGGACTCTGTTTGATATCCTTTTCCTTCGAAACACTAAAATAGGCAAAACCCAGCAATTTGGGTTGGGCCTCCGGTTAATAGGTTAGTCCCAAAAATAATATAAAAGTGTATAATAAAGCCCATTAAACATCCAAAATAGAATATAATATAGCATGGAACAATCAAAAATTATAGATACGTTGGAGACGTATCAAGCATATCCCCAAGCTTAATTCCTGCTCGTCCTCGTGTAGGTAAATGATAAAAACAGAATTTTTGATGTGGAATGCTACTTAGCATAATTTTCAATGTAATTCTCTAATTTGTGGTATGAATATTCAGATCCGAAAGATTCATGGCAAAAGTTTAATATTGAAAATAAAAATAATAACACTTCAAGCATACTAACTAAGCAATTATGTCTTCTCAAAATAACATGGCCAAAGAAAGTTATCCCTACAAAATAATATAGTCTGGCTATGCTCTATCTTCATTACACAAAATATTTAAATCATGCACAACCCCGATGGCAAGCCAAGAAATTGTTCATACTTTTGATGTTCTCAAACTTTTTCAATCTTCACGCAATACATGAGCGTGAGCCATGGACATAGCACTATATGTGGAATAGAATGGTTATTGCGGAGAAGACAAAAAGGAGAAGATAGTCTCACATCAACTAGGCGTATCGACAGGGTATGGAGATGCCCATCAATAGATATCAATGTGAGTGAGTAGGCATTGCTATGCAACGGATGCACTAGAGTTATAAGTATATGAAAGATCAACAAAAGAAACTAAGTGGGTGTGCATCCAACTCGCTTGCTCATGAAGACCTAGGGCATTTTGAGGAAGCTCATCATTGGAATATACAAGCCAAGTTCTATAATGAAAAATTCCCACTAGTATATGAAAGTGATATCATAGGAGACTCTCTATCATGAAGATCATGGTGCTACTTTGAAGCACAAGTGTGGAAAAAGGATAGTAGCATTGTCCCTTGTCTCTTTTTCTCTCTTTTTTTGGGCCTTCTCCTTTTTATGGCCTTTTTTCGTCCGGAGTCTCATCCCGACTTGTGGGGGAATCATAGTCTCCATCATCCTTTCCTCACTTGGGACAGTGCTCTAATAATGACGACCATCACACTTTATTTACTTACAACTCAACAATTACAACTCAATACTTAGAACAAAATATGACTCTATGTGAATGGCTCTAGCAGTGTACCGGGATATGCAATGAATCAAGAGTGACATGTCTAAAAATTATGAACGGTGGCTTTGCCACAAATACGATGTCAACTACATGATCACGCAAAGCAATTATGACAATGATGAAGCATGTCATGGTAAACGAAACGGTGGTAAGTTGCATGGAAATATATCTCGGAATGGCTATGGAAATGCCATGGTAGGTAGGTATGGTGGCTGTTTTGAGGAAGGTATATGGTGGGTGTATGATACCGGCGAAAAGTGTGTGGTATTAGAGAGGCTAGCAATGGTGGAAGGATGAGAGTGAGTATAATCCATGGACTCAACATTAGTCATAAAGAACTCATATACTTGTTGCAAAAATCTACAAGTTATCAAAGCAAAGTATTACGCGCATGCTCCTAGGGGGATAGGTTGGTAGGAAAAGACCATCGCTCGTCCCCGACCGCCACTCATAAGGAAGACAATCAATAAATAAATCATGCTCTGACTTCATCACATAACGGTTCACCATACGTGCATGATACAAGAATCACAAACTTTAACACAAGTATTTCTCAAATTCATAACCACTCAACTAGCATGACTCTAATATCACCATCTTCATATCTCAAAACAATTATCAAGCATCAAACTTCTCATGGTATTCAACACACTCATAAGATTTTTTTTACTAATCTTGGATGCCTATCACTTTAGGACTAATTTTTATGATTAAAGCAAATTACCATGCTGTTTTGTAGGACTCTCAAAATAATATAAGTGAATCATGAGAGAACAATAGTTTCTATAAAACAATTCCACCACCGTGCTCTAAAACATATAAGTGAAGTACTAAAGCAAAAACTATATAGCTCAAAAGATATAAGTGAAGCACATAGAGTATTCTAATAAATTCCGAATCATGTGTGTCTCTCTCAAAAGGTGTGTACAGAAAGTATGATTGTGGTAAACTGAAAAGCAAATAT
The DNA here is from genome assembly GCF_002162155.2 of Triticum dicoccoides. NCBI lineage: Eukaryota > Viridiplantae > Streptophyta > Magnoliopsida > Poales > Poaceae > Triticum > Triticum dicoccoides. Next base: position 245,521,242 of record NC_041392.1, on the reverse strand, counting down.
TCAAATCATATAATACGCTCCAAGCAAAACACATAACATGTGGTGAATAAAAATATAGCTCCAAGTAAAGTTACCGATGGACGAAGACGAAAGAGGGGATGCCTTCCGGGGCATCCCCAAGCTTTGGTTTTTTGGTGTCCTTATATTACCTTGGGGTGCCATGGGCATACCCAAGCTTAGGCTCTTACCACTCCTTGTTACAAAACCCATCAAATCTTTACCCAAAAACATGAAAACTTCACATCACAAAACTCAACAGAAAATCTCATGAGCTCCGTTATTATAAGAAAACAAATCACCACTTAAGGTACTGTAATGAACTCATTACTTATTTATATTGGTGTTAAACCTACTGTATTCCAACTTCTCTATGGTTCGTACCCCCTTATACTAGCCATAGATTCATCAAAATAAGCAAACAACACATGAAAAACAGAATCTGTCAAAAACAGAAGAGTCTGTAGTAATCTGTAACTAACGCAAACTTCTGGAACTCAAACAATTCTACCAAAATAGGAAGACCTAGAATTTTTTTTTATTGATCTACTGCAATTGGAATCAATATTTTATCACTTTCTGGTGATTTTTAAAAATTATTTTCGTGAACATAAAGTTTCTGGAATTTTCAGCAAGATCAAATAACTATCATCCAAGAAGATCCTATAGGTTTAACTTGGCACAAACATTAATTAAAACATCAAAAATCTAACCAGAGGCTAGATCAAATATTTATTCCTAAACAGAAACAAAACGCAAAAAACTAAAATAAAATTGGGTTGCCTCCCAACAAGCACTATCGTTTAACGCCCCTAGCTAGGCATAAAAGCAAGGATAGATCTAGGTATTGCCATCTTTGGTAGGCAATCCATAAGTGGCTCTCATAATAGATTCATAAGGTAATTTTATTTTCTTTCTAGGGAAGTGTTCCATGCCTTTCCATAACGGAAATTGGAATCTAATATTCCCTTCCTTCATATCAATAATTGCACCAATCGTTCTAAGGAAAGGTCTACCAAGAATAATAGGACATGAAGGATTGCAATCTATGTCAAGAACAATGAAATCTACGGGCACATAGTTCCTATTTGCAACAATAATAACATCATTAATTCTTCCCATAGGTTTCTTAATAGTGGAATCCGCAAGGTGCAAGTTTAAAGAACAATCATCAAATTCATGGAATCCTAGCAAATCGCATAAAGTTTTCGGAATTGTGGAAACACTAGCACCCAAATCACACAAAGCATAGAATTCATGATCTTTAATTTTAATTTTAATAATAGGTTCCCACTCATCATAAAGTTTTCTAGGGATAGAAACTTCCAACTCAAGTTTTTCTTCATAAGATTGCATCAAAGCATCAACGATATGTTTAGTAAAAGCTTTATTTTGACTATAAGCATGAGGAGAATTTAGCATGGATTGCAACAAGGAAATACAATCCATCAAAGAGAAATTATCATAATTAAATTCCTTGAAATCCAAAATAGTGGGTTCATTGATATCTAAAGTTTTGACCTCTTCAATTCCACTTTTACCAACTTTTGCATCAAGATCTAAAAACTCCGAATTTTTGGAACACCTTCTAGGTAAAGGTGGCTCATCTTTAGTCCCATATTTATCAAGATTCATATTGCAAAACAAATATTTAATAGGATACACATCAATAACTTTTAGATCTTCATCTTTATTTTCATAGAAACTAGAAGAACACGCTTTCACAAAGCAATCTTTCTTAGCACACATCCTAGCGGTTCTTTCTTTGCACTCATGAATGGGAATTCTCATGGCTTTGAGAGACTCATTGATATTATGCTTATGTGGAATAGATCTAAGTTTCAAAGAATCAACATCAAGAGAAATTCTATCAACGTTCCTAGCCAATTCATCAACCTTAAGCAATTTTTCTTCAAGCAAAGCATTGAAATTCTTTTACGAATTCATAAAATCCTTAAAACTAGTCTCAAATTCAGAGGGCATCTTATTAAAATTTCCATAAGAATTGTTTTAGGAATTACCATAATTATTAGAGGAATTACTAGGGAACGGCCTAGGATTAAAGTTTCTTCTATACGCGTTGTTACCAAAATTATTCCTACCAACAAAATTCACATCCATAGATTCATTAATATTCTCAATCAAGGTAGACAAAGGCACATCATTAGGATCAGAGGAAACACTCTTATTAGCAAACAATTTCATAAGTTCATCCGTCTTTCCACTCAAAACATTAATTTCTTCTATCGCATGCACTTTTTTACTAGTAGATCTTTCGGTGTGCCATTGAGAATAATTAACCATAATATTGTCTAGGAGTTTAGTAGCTTCTCCTAAAGTGATTTCCATAATGTGCCGCCCGCGGCCGAATCTAAAAGATTTCTAGAAGCAAAATTCAATCCGGCATAAAAAAATTTGTATAATCATCCAAAGATTCAAACCATGTGTAGGGCAATTACGTATCATTAATTTCATCCTCTCCCAAGCTTGTGCAACATGTTCATGATCAAGTTTCTTAAAATTCATAATATCGTTTCTAAGAGATATGATCTTAGCGGGAGGAAAATACTTAGAGATAAAAGCATCTTTGCACTTATTCCATGAATCAATACTATTTTTAGGCAAAGACAAAAACCAAGCTTTAGCACGATCTCTAAGGGAAAAAGGAAATAGCTTAAATTTAACAATATCATTGTCCACATCTTTCTTCTTTTGCATATCACACAAATCAACAAAGCTATTTAGATGGGTAGCGGCATCTTCACTAGGAAGGCCGGCAAATTGATCTTTCATGACAAGATTCAACAAAGCATCATTAATTTCACAAGATTCAGCATTGGTAAGAGGAGAAATCGGAGTGCTAAGAAAATCATTGTTGTTGGTATTGGCAAAGTCACACAATTTAGTATTGTCTTGAGCCATCGTGACAAGAAAGCAATCCAACACACAAGCAAACAAGAAGCAAGCAAAAAAGAGGCGAACGGAAAAAGAGAGGGCGAATAAAACGGCAAGGGTGAAGTGGGGGAGAGGAAAACGAGAGGCAAATGGAAAATAATGTAATGCGAGGGATAAGACTTTGTGATGGGTACTTGGTATGTCTTGACTTGTGCGTAGACTCCCCGCTAACGGCGGCAAAAATGGCTCGTTGCTGGGAGTCAAATCTAGACTTGACTTGGCGCGAATCTCCCCGGCAACGGCGCCAGAAATCCTTCTTTCTACCTCTTGAGCTGCATTGGTTTTCCCTTGAAGAGGAAAGGGTGATGCAGTAAAGTAGCGTAAGTATTTCCCTCAATTTTTGAGAACCAACGTATCAATCCAGTAGGAGATCACGCTCGAGTCCCACACACCTACACAAACAAATAAGAACCTCGCAACCAACACGATAAAGGGGTTGTCAATCCCTTCACGGTCACTTACAAGAGTGAGATCTGATAGATACGATGAGATAATATTTTTGGTATTTTTAGGATAAAGATAAATAAAGATGCAAAGTAAAATAAACGACAATAGAAATAGCTAAGTGTTGGAAGATTAATATGATGGAAGATAGACCCGGGGGCCATAGGTTTCACTAGTGGCTTCTCTCAAGAGCATAAGTATTACGGTGGGTAAACAAATTACTGTCGAGGAATTGATAGAATTGAGCATAGTTATGAGAATATCTAGGTATGATCATGTATATAGGCATCACGTCCGCGACAAGTAGACCGAAACGATTATGCATCTACTACTATTACTCCACACATCGACCACTATCCAGCATGCATCTAGAGTATTAAGTTCATCAGAACAGAGTAACGCATTAGGCAAGATGACATGATGTAGAGGGATAAACTCAAGAAATATGATATAAACCCCATCTTTTTATCCTCGATGGCAACAATACAATACGTGCCTTGCTGCCCCTGCTGTCACTGGGAAAGGACACCGCAAGATTGAACCCAAAGCTAAGCACTTCTCCCATTGCAAGAAAGATCAATCTAGTAGGCCAAACCAAACTGATAATTCGAAGAGACTTGCAAAGATAACCAATCATACATAAAAGAATTCAGAGGAGATACAAATATTGTTCATAGATAAACTTGATCATAAACCCACAATTCATCGGATCTCGACAAACACACCGCAAAAGAAGATTACATCGAATAGATCTTCAAGAAGATCAAGGAGAACTTTGTATTGAGATCCAAAGAGAGAGAAGAAGCCATCTAGCTAATAATATGGACCCGAAGGTTTGAGGTAAACTACTCACACATCATCAGAGAGGCTATGGTGTTGATGTACACTACAAAAAAATACACTTCCGTGATGATACGTGTTTGTCACAGTAGGTTGCATTTTCTATCATGCATGTACATCCATGACGATTTTATGACAGAATCAAGATAGTCATACATGTGCTATCGTAGAAGTGTTCCATGACATTACCAAAATTATCATCACGGAAGTGTCCACTTCCATGATGATAAATCGCGCATCACAGAAGTGCTTTCGTCAAGGGTGACCGACACGTGGCATCCATCGTAACGAAACGCCGTTAAGCTATCGAGTCGGGTTTTAGATCCGATAACCCGTTAATAGCCCCGACCACTGGGGATTTTCCACGTGTAAAATCATCATTGGCTGGAGGAGACACGTGTCAGGTCTGCGTTGGCACAGGTGTCACTCATCCAATGGGCGAGACGCACCTATGATATGTTGACACATGGACCGACCCATCAAGTTTAAATGGGCCGACTCAACTGAAGGCCCACAAGATTTTGTGGACCATAATGGGCCGGCCCAGCTAAAGGCCCAAGAGATTTTGCGGACCATAATGGGCCGGCCCAGCTAAAGGCCCAAGAGATTTTGCGAACCATAATGGGCCGGCCCAGCTAAAGGCCCACGAGATTTTGCGGACCTTAATGGGCTGGCCCAGCTAAAGGCCCACAAGATTTTGCGGGTCATAATGGGCCGGCCCAGGTAAAGGCCCACAAGATTCTTGCGGATCATAATGGGTCGGCCCAGCTAAAGGCCCACGAGATTTCGCCGACTTAATGGGCCGGCCCAGCTAAAGGCCCACGAGATTTCGCCGACATTAATGGGCCGGCCCAGCCATAGGCCCACAAGATTTTGAGGACCCTAGTAGGCCGGCCCATTAACTGGCTGCCATGTTTTGGGCCAAATGTCGGCCCATATTTGATCCGGTCCATTAATGGCATGCCACGCTCCGGGCCTAATAGTGGCCCATATGAGATCCGGCCCATTAAAATCCTACCATGTTCTGGGCCAAATTACGGCCCAGATCAGGCCCGGCCCTTTAAGAGGCTTTGGGCTCAATTATGGCCCATCAGATTCGGCCCGTCAACTGGACACTATGCTTTTGGGCCCACTTGCTAAAGGCCCACTTAGTAATTCAGCCTGATATTAGTTTTGTCCTGTTAAGGGCCCGTTTAACATTTCGGCCCTATATTAATTTCGGCCTGTTAAAAGCCCATCATATAGTTGGGCCTAACTACGGCCCAGTTTGCATCCGGCCTGCTCGCAGCCGATATCTTATTGGGCCAAACAAGGATCGAGACAATTTTGTCCTGTCAAAAGCCCGTGATTTGATTCGCACAATCATGGGCCAGGGTTCATTTCGGGCTGCTGCCGGCCCGTGAGCTGTTCAGCACGTTTCAGGCCCAACCTACATCGTGATTGCATGACGGCCCGATTATGTACCGTAATTTTACGGTTTGGCCGGTTTACTGCGAAAACATGATATATACAGTAAAATAACTGCAGCATCATGAATAAGAAAAAACCTAGACTATACAATAAAGAAATTACGGCATATTACATCCACTGGGCATCAAAGTTCGCCACTATGATAATAAAGCACAAGCAGACATCAGATTACATACACTGGGCATCAAAGATCACCACCAGTGCAAATAAACACACCGAAAAAATAATATACAAAACCGACAGCACTTCAATAGAGTTCAAGAAAGGTTAGCCCTACTGGGGAGCTGCAGCGCAAGCAGCTGAGCAAGATGATGAGACTGCGCTTGTTCAACACTTATATCTTCCTCACTCTGAAAGATAAACAAGCAGACCGATGACAAGTTTTGCAGATAAGAGTATCAGTGCTGACAATTCATCACATTTCTTACTGACGAATAAAGTGACACAGTTTAAAATTGCATTAACACAATATGGTATTGTTTAGGTCAAGACATGGCAGGAAATGACATTGTGAAGGAGTTGGTAGCTTCACGACACCACTGGATTACAGATCAAGAACTCATAAGTATCAATGGTTAGTGTGCTGTCAATTTATACCATTTCAGATTGGCAAATAAAGAGACGGTTTAAATAATAGTAGAATGATATGACATTGTTCATAGTTAAGACATTGCAGAATATGACATTGTGCTGTAGTGGGTAGGTTCACCACACCACTGGATTACGGATGAAGAACAGAAGCATACATGCAGTGCAAAAGAAGATCACTTTCTCTGTATAGTTTAATTTACATGGTATGAAGAAGGAACTTGGTTTACAACTAAAAACTTAAATTGAGAAAGGACAAACTTTTGTTTATGAACTACATAATAAACTTTAAACAAGCAATTTGATGCAAACACCAAAAATAAAGAGCTGTTGCAGTCATGCCTAACCAAATATATACAACAAAGTTTGAAGGCTTGAGATGGATAAACTTACATTATTGGTGAAGACAGGCTCTATAAAGGCCTTGTCCATGCTGATGGGGGGCAATTCAAGAAGTTTACCACAACATCTTCTTCAAAAGCATTGCCTTTATTTTACATTTTGTTAAGAGTAAATATAGATGTGATAATATACGAAAAAATGGAGAATATTTAAGATAAGATGAAGAGTGATGCTACATAACCAAGTAGCTATAAATGCAAGTACAGCGATACAGGCAAAAGGTACAGCCAAGAGCAATGCAGAGCTAAACTTCTTCAGTACCAACCTTATGGTAAGAGTAAATATAGATCTGATGTGTAGAAAATAGAGGGCAAAGGAAAATAAGCTGCAGAGTGATGGTACATGAACAACTACCTGTCATTATAAGTACACTGATAAAGGACAACATGTACTTACAAGAACAATGCAGAGCTAAAAAAACATTGGCATTGGATATATTCTACACTAATGTAACCATTCATACAGATCAGATAATTTGGAGCGAACAATTGATAAGCAAGCTATCATGCATACTGCTGTCACATAATGAACCAGGTATGCATGCAAGTACAATGATACAGGACAACAGGTACTAACAAGAGCAAAGCAGCGGGCAGCATATTTGCGATATCCTGTCGTTCTTGTCAAACCGGAATTCTTCTTCGAGCAGATTTCTTGCAAAAAAAAGATCCGTAAGGCATATGCGGAAAAGTAGAAGTTCAAATTGTCATGTGATTTCATAGACAATACCTCATCCTGGGAATGATACCAGTGCATAACAAGGTTTTTCCATTCAATGTCTTCTAAATTTAGCACAGGAGACTTCACCGGAAATTCGTTTATAGACTTGCCATCAAAGTGTGATTTCCTCAGGTAACACAGATACTGCTGCAATGCTTCCTTGAAAAGCACAAGCAAGCTTTGCTCGTCATGACTATCCATATTGACCCTCGCCTAGTTACAACAATGTAATGTAAATCATTGATGTGTTCAATCAGCGGAAAACAGGAAAATAATAACCATGAATAATAGCACTTACACGTAAGTTGGACAGGAAGATGTGAAAATGGTGTTTGTCTTCACAATAATCTTCCCATGACAACATTGAAAGCATTGTCTTTTAAACTGGGAATAAATGGAATGGGGTTCCAATCTGCAGGAATTGGCCATCTCTGCAGTTGGGATAGGTCTTCGGCCGGTGGACTTGTTGTACTTTTTGCTGGAGTGGGATTTTTCTGTGGTACAGCTAGTGCTATGGCAAATTAAATAGGTATACCTTTTGCTGGAGTGTAGGTCCTATGTGGTGGGGCTAGTGGTGTGGCCAGTGAAGTATGGGTACAGTCTGGTGGAGTCGGTCCTACGTTTTGTGTCACTGGTTGTGCAGCCAATAGAAGTGGGGTGTTGTTTCATTTCTCCGGCACCACCACGTTTTTCAAGGACTTTGCTGGTGCTCCTTCAGGTTCGGCAATCACCCTCTTCCTTTTTGATGTCTGATGCACAAGAACAACATTTGAGTGGAAAAACATGGTATGATGACAGATGGAATATGTATTGATAATGGATGGGCATGACATCTCGACATATATGATGAGTAAACTAAGCAGATGGCGGTGCAACAAAGTAGAAGAAATGCAAGACAACATATGCAAGATACCCGCAATCAATAAAACATTGCCAAATTAGAACAGGCACCTTGATGGGTGAACAGGACGGGCCATCTACCTTTGACTCCTCGAGGTTAGAATGGTCATTAGGATCATATTCTGAACAAGAATCAATAGGTGGGGAGCGTACGAGTTTCATTGCATCTAGAATGGCACTCAATGCCTTGGTGCCAATTTTGTAAGTCATTGGAGTGTTTAGCTTCAAGAGTGGACTGCTCCTAGTGCGACACAAAGCAGCTACACAGATCATAGTGTAGATATAACGGGAAAACCTTAAGCATCAGAGTAAAATCAGCAAAGTGGAACTTGCTGGAATATATGTGCTAGTATTGCCGGTACGGCTAGAAAGGCTTCGGATACAGCTCTCTTCAAGTGAAGGTGCGGTACTGTTAATATCAGTGTAACTCTCAAAGGCGACACAACTCCCCACATTTCCTTGCTATTCTTATAGGATTCAAGTGGGCAGGCCACTACAAATCCTATTCCTATGTTTACAAGATCCTACGAATCAAAGAGGCTCAAAGTGTCCATCACAACCGACCGTATAGACTTCTACACTGCAAATGTCCCTGCTCATCTTCAGTACAAGGAACATATAGTACTACTATCATACTCCCTTCGTTCCAAAATATAAGTCTTAGTAGATATTTCCACTATGGATCACATACGGATGTATCCAGATACATTTTAGAGTGTAGATTCACTCATTTTGCTCCATATGTAGTCCATGGTGGAATCTATACAAAGACTTGTATTTAGGAACGGAGAGAGTACATATTAAAGAAGAACAGAAGAGGAACATGGTAAAGAAGAGCAAGCAGATTTTGGATAATAAAATGTTGGTTGCGCAGTGCCCACACATGATGAACCAGAGCGCATTAAGAATGCAACTCCCAGCTGTCTCTCGACCATTTCAGGCGGTTGGATGAAGATCCTACGTCTCCTAACCCTTCTTCTTCCTTGTCTATGATTGTTCCCATACAGAACACCGCACGGGCCGCCGGCCGGACCACCGGCCCCCACCGTATGTGTTCCTCCGCCACCCCCACCCCTACCCCCGCCCCAACCCCCACCCATGTCGAGTTTTCTTCGTTCGACAAGGCCCCACAACCACCCGAGCCCCTTCGATTGCACCGGAGAACTCCGGCGAGCTCTGAAAAATCGACTGACCCAATTTTGAAATTTAGTCTACTGTGATTTAATTAGTGTGGAATATAAAAGGGGAAAACCATAAGCATTGGGAGTATAGTGTTGAGCGTGCCATGGCGGATCTGAAGGTGCAAATCGGACAAAGGCAACTTCGCAAAGAAGACAAGAAATCAGAGTAAAGCAGTGGCGATCTATTTTCTTGCTGCGATAAATAAGTTGAGCAGATACGAAAGAGTACCGCCTCTGGTGCGGCGCCGTGTATGCATCTACTGAGAATTTGACGATGCTACGATAGCGATGGCTGTCGCCGGCGTGGAAGCAGATCTAGGAGGGTAGACGGTGGCGGCGGGGTGCGGTGGACGAGACAGTCGTAGGAGCGGCGCCAGCAAGGTGGACGACGGCGGGGATGAAGCGAGAGGACGGGATGCAAGGATCCCGGTCCGAAGTCGTGGATGAGAGAGGTCGATCTCTTGTAATGGACGGCGGTGGATGGGGTGGCGGACGGCGGCGGGCGGAGGAGGGTGGGGTGGAGAGGGTGTTTTGGCGCCCACGGAGTACGAATGGGGAAAATGGAGGTAGAGAGGAAGAGGGGAACCATGTATTCAGGGCGCGCTTGACTCAAATGCGAGGAAATTTACAAACTTAGCCCCCGTTTCAAATTTCTACTACAGCACAGCAACATTAGTCGGTTGGGGATAGGACGATAATCTCGCATACACCGAATATTTGCCAACGAGAGTTTATTTTTGGCGCCCACCATGTACAAATATGAATCAGGAAGGGAGTCGATTGCGGCCGAGGAAACACTGTGTTTTGGCGCCCACCGTGTACGAATCCGGGTGAGAGGCGGTTACGTCACGTTTGGGTAAAATTACAAACCTACCCCTATCGAAACCTATAGAAATCCAGCAGACAGGCTTTGCGTTGCAGGGATAGGCAGTAGTGATTTCCATCTCACGGATTTTGGTTTCGCGCGGTTACTGCGACTTTCCCCGCTTCGTTCAAATTTTGCAGAGTGCATGTTACCGTGCCAACTCAATTCGAATCCCGTTTGTATTCTATTTTTTTCGGGCGGGATCCATTTTCAATTGGAATTACATTCTATATACATCATTTTTTATATATACTTTCAAAAGCACAACACCATTTATACATAAATATGGTTTACAAATGGCATGATCTCAGATTCATAAGGTTGTATCCATCAATTTGGATTTTCAAATATTTGAAACCACTTTATGTTGAAATCCAATGTATGCATTCCTTGCTAACTGTCTCCAATTAATGTGTGTTTCATGCGGGTTTTTTTACTTCTCAAACATGTATAATGTGTTTCACACATGCAACATATAGTGTAATCCCGTTTAGACATTAATTGCATATAAACCATGCATTGTTTGTAATTGAAGAATCTATGGATCACCAATATTGATAAACTATATAACATTACATGTGTGCCCAAATTCAAATGAATATGCATGTTTGATACAGCAATTTGCGTTATGATATTATCGATGTCGTGATCTCTAGTTTAAATATTTGAATCCCCTTTAATCCAAATATTCGTCTCATATAGCTATCACTCATGCTTATATAGGACTATCTCTCTGGACCTATACGCGTTCATCGTCTCTCAGGTATCTCTCGTGCTACCTGTATGTCGACAATGATCTTTTATATTCGTAACACACTAACGGTACTCTCTCCCTCGACCTTCATCACTCTATCTCTCTCTAAGTATATCTCTCTCCCTGCTATGTGTCTCTAACTATCATTCTCCATGTGGAATCTCTTTCTCTCACAGAAACACAAAACTTTGTCTCCCGGGGTCTCATTTCTCTCTACTATTCCCATGTGTGCCACTCGCACACCCCTCATACAGAGATGTCTTTCGCTCCTTAGATATGAGAACCTACGACTCTTCCTCTTCAATATCTCTTTCTCACACACAAACACAAACTCTATCTCCCGGGGTCTCATATTTCTCCATTGTTCTCTTGTATGTCGCTCACACACACCCTCTCTCCCTAGAGATATCTTGCGTTCCCTCGTATGTCTCTCTAGCTATCACTCTCGTTGTGAAATATCTTTCTCTCTCGCAGACACAAAACTCCGCCTCTCTGGATCTCATTTCTCTCTGATATCTGTTTGTATGTGACTCACATGCACCCTCTCTCTATCTCTCTCACACCCACACACATAACCCAACCTTCTAATCCACTCGACTCCTATCTCTAACGCACACCAGCTAGCATCTTTATCTTTCTATTTATCTGTTTCTCCATCAACCTTCTTTCTCGCCCTCACTCTTGATTCCTATCACGCACACTACATATGTTTCTCTCTACATGCAGTCAAGTGCCCTCTCACACACATATATAACTTCACCCTTTGAACCACCCGACGGGCATCTCCAACACCCAAACTAGCGGATGTCCCTCTAGCTAAGATCTCCATCTCTATATGTATCTGTAGTTTCTCCGTCAACATTTCTTTCTCGCACGGAGTCTTGCTTCCTATCTCCCACACTATATATGTCTCTCCATACATATGCATTTATAGGTTGGTCTCTTTTGCACAGTCGTTGCGCCTCACTCCCTCTGCTCGCCATAGATGCATTAGATCATCACTACATATCATATTTTATTTGCTTTTGGCCTGATCCAGAAATTCTACGCAACTCAAGGACCCACAGAGAGAGTTGGGGGTTCGTTATTTTCATATTTGATTTCTCTCAAATTTTGAAGATAGGATCATTTGAATTGATTTATTTTATCTTCAATTATTTCCATTATAGAAATATGAGAGGGGGAATAAAATGACTTTTCCAAAATAAAGAAATATTGAGGATTTAATAAAAATCAAATAAGATTTTATTTCGGAGTTTTGGCTAGTTTTATTTGAATTTAGGAAAAATTGCATGTTTTTCAAAACTACATTTCAGGGCCAAGAAAATGTTCATCTCGTTCTAAATATTTTATTTAGGCGGTGAAAATTTATTTTGGCATTTTCAGAATTTAATTTTATTTTCTAGAATTTTTCTTAGTTTCAGCGGAATTGTTTTAAAGAAAAACTGTTCACGTGCCCGACCGGGCCGAAGGCCCAGCCGAGCCGGGCCAAGCCCGCGACGCCGCCGCCACCTCACCCCGCCACCTCGCCCCGCCCCGCCGCTGCAACCGCCGCTCGCCGCCGCTTGCCGCGCCCGCCGCCCGACGCCGCCCCGCCCCGCTGGAGCCCCGAGCCGCCGGAGTCCGACGAGGTAGCCGCGCCGTTCGCCGCCGGTTTTCCGGTGAAAACTGATCCGGTTTTTCCTTGAAAACCCTAGGTTTTTTATATTTTTATTAGATCGGTTTTATCGGTTCTTTTATCTAGCGAGCGTTCGCTCGTTCATTCATTTTAACGGACGAGTTCACTGTTTAGTTTCAGATAACGAATGTTCGTTCGTTAATCTGTTCATCAGTTTTTCTTTTTCTCGGATTTTTTCTGCAATTATTTCTGATCCGATTTTCGTTTTAGTTTAACTTTTCGCTCGTTTATCGGAATCAGGCAATTCAAGCGCCTAGAGTTTCATCTCGAAACCCTCTTTCCGTTTAACCAACTCAAACAAGTTTTTGCTTCTGTAAAATTTGACTTAGGTCCAAATTAGTAATCGAAGCTTGTTTTCTCTCGCCGTTTGACTTTCGTTGTTTCGTACGATTTGTTTATTTTGCAAATCGGAGTTCTTAAGTTGAACTTTCTGGTTAGATTTCTAATTTGAGTTTTACCTGTGCATTAGATGAGTACTTATAGTATGCTTGTTTGTTTGTTTGTTTGCGATAGAGTACCCGGAGTGCGCCGCTTGCTACTTTGAATCTTTAGGTTTCGCGGATCATCAGCAAGGCAAGTAACACTTTGATCATACCTTTTACTACCCAGTTTTATTGCATTAGATCAACCCTCAAGCCATTGCACGAATAGAATTTGATTAATATGTGGGTTTGGGGAAGTAGATGAGGTAGTATCTATTACCTGTTTTACTATCAAACCCTGGGAGTTACTTCTACGTTTGCTTATGCCATGCTATGCTTGTAGACGTGGATTGGGTTTGAGTGTATCCATGACAGATGTGAGAATGTTAATTAATGGTTTGACTTAAGGTGGCAACTTTAATACACATCTGGGTGGATTGAGGCACCTGGGTATTCCAGCGATTGCCTGTTGTTTTTCTTTATGGACCACCACCCAGGCTCCAAGGGATCATGAGATTATTCATACCAGAAACTTCCGTGTGCAGCCACAAGCTACTACGGGCTCTAGCATAGTTGATTAAGTCGTGCGAACTCTTACAGTGGTAGACTAGCAGATGTAGGGGAAAGTAGGTGTAACGGTCTACCCGATCGTAAGGTGCTAGCGCTTCTGAAAGACTATGTCTCGGTCATCCATTTCTCAAACACCATGTAGTGCGAGAATCCCAATGGAGGAGATCGAGTCTTGTGGGGAAAAGTGCACAAACCTCTGCAGAGTGTATAAACTAATCATGGTTAGCCGTGTCCCTGGTTATGGATGTCTTGAGTATCTAGTACTTGGATTATCATGTGAATCTCATCATGTGACTTTAATTAATTTTGTTGGGTTTTAATGATGATGTTTAATTGGGATTGAGAGGGTGTCTACGCTCTCAATGTTTTACAACCACCATGATAGTTAAATAAAATTTATTCCTTTGCAGTAGGGAAAAACTGGCTTTACACAAAATTGTAACCATAGAGCTTTCCACCAGCCATATATGCATGTAGTATAGCCTATTTCTGTTCACTACTCTCTATGTGTTACATTGCCAGCATATTTCATGTGTTGACCCGTTTTCGGGCTGCAACGTTCATGTTGCAGACTTTTCAGACGACGAGTAAGGAGCCTTAGTTTGTGGTTCTATACTCAGTGATGCCGTTGGAGTTGATGGACTCACTTATCTTCCAAGCCTTCCGCTGTTACCGTTATTAGATGGCCTTAAGCCATATTATTTTGTACTAAGTACTCTTTTGAGACATTCGATGTAATAAGTGTGTGATTGCTACTCTGTTATAAATCCTTCAACTACTATGCGTGTCAGCATTACTGATCCTGGGATGACACTGATGCACAGAGAGCGGACCGTTTGAGGTCTGGTCGCTACAAGATGGTATCAGAGCACACACTAACTGTAGGACACGACCACTAAGATAAAGACCTAGATCACTATTCTCTTCTCATTTCTGACTTCTCATCTTTTCTACTCTTTTAGGATGGCGGGTGCAAAGAACAAGTTCATGCAACCGGATGAAGAAACACCCTTTGGACGCCACCTGAAGGAAGTCACTAAGTACCTGAACATCGGAGTACCAAGCTTCACCGGGACCTACAACGCCACTTTACCCGTAGAGGAGCGCTGGATGATTCAAGTTCAAGTCCCAGGAAGGACGTTCGCGCCATTCACCGAGCCCATAGAGTTTTCCTTTGATGCACCAACCTGGAGTCTAGGAAAGAGCATGGCAGCCCACATCACCATGGGACGTATTGGAGAAGTTTACCGCAATGATCTCAAGGATACTATCTACCAGATTTGTGGGCGCCGAGATGAGCAATGGGAGATGATCGGCACCAGGAAGGATAGATCAATCGCAGCTTTTATCCAGGAGTTAAACCAGCACATTCGACGTCAGGAGAACCAGATGTGCGCAGGCATGATAGATCTGAAGAAGGCGATGACAAGAATCACGGAGCTGGAGGAAGAACTCAAGGCTACACGTGAAGATTATGAGGAGGAAATCGTCGTACTAGTGGAGAAGAATGACGAGCTGATTAAGAAGATCGGAATTTTCATGGGAGACCCCACACCAGTAGAAGAAGAAGAAGAACCCAAGGAGATTCGCCCGGAAGACTACATCATCATCGACGACACCGACTCTGACCTGAGCAATGATGACTATGAAGACGAAGCTGGAGCAGATATCATGGAGTCTGCAACCGAGGAATATTTCTAGTAGACCACCACATCAGTAGTAGTATTCCACCATGTAAATAGAGTAGTCCGAGCACTTCTGCAATAGTTAGACCGATTGTATGACTTGATTGATTGAGTGAAATGTTTGTGTGTGTCTCATGTGCATATGGCTAGTGTTTTGTCATTAGACCTCATTCTATTCCAATCTCTCCCCTCTAAACCCATCAGATGCCTCCAAGACATGACAATGGATTTGCATTTCCACCGGAGCTCACTCCACTACTAGGAAAAGGCCTACTAATGGCGCACCAGTTTTGCCTACTAATGGCGCATCACTGGTGCACCATTAGTATCATGCCACTAGTATTTATTACTAATGGCGCACCACTGGTGCGCCATTAGTATCTGGTATACTAATGGCGCACCACCTAGTGCGCCATTAGTATATAACACCATGCGCCATTAGTATGCCTCCCAGGGCCATATTTAACCATGTGCTTTGGCACACTAATGGCGCACTGCGGATGGATGCACCATTAGTATACTTGGCATACTAATGGCGCACTCTGTAGTGATGCGCCATTAGTATGAATATTAGGGTTTTTTTACTTTTTTTATTTTTGCACAGGTTACAAAATATATTATTTGACAGAATATAGACAGTAGCACACAGCAACAGCAGATTCATCGAATACAATAGAAGATTAGTCTCCGAATACAATTCATCATATTAGTCTCTCATGGATGCGCCATTAGTATACTTTGGATGCGCCATTAGTATACTTGGCATACTAATGGCGCACTGTTTGGTGATGCGCCATTAGTATACTTTGGCATACTAATGGCGCACTCTGTAGTGATGCGCCATTAGTATGAATATTGGGTTTTATTTTTTTTTACTTTTCTGATTTTGGCATAGGTTACAAAATATATTATTTGACAGAATATAGACAGTAGCACACAGCAACAGCAGATTCATCGAATACAATAGAAGATTAGTCTCTGAATACAGTTCATCATATTAGTCTCCGAATTCAAAAGACCGAACAAAGATAAAACATTACAAGTCTCGAGACCGCGAGTATCGAGTTTGTCTTCACATTACAAGTCGATATCGATCATCTAAACTACCATCACATAGAAGAGAGCTGCGGTCATCACGATGAGCATCATCGTGATGAAACTAGTCTTCATCCGGTTCCTCCAACGCTCCCTCCTCTCTCCCGCTAGATAGTGGGCGTATCTAGATTCCGCCTCCACCCTAGTGGTGTACCCTTGTAACTGTTACCGCTGAAACGGTGAACCTGTCTCCGACACTCCTCCCAGTCGTCGTAGACTCCGGGAACCTTACCCTTGTACACGACATACGACGGCATCTCTATGCATAAGCCAAACAACAGACAATACATACATAAGCAATATATAAGTATGCAATAAAAGGATCGGAAGAGAAAAGCAAGACATGGCATTAATAGCACGATTCATGGTCCTACTAATAAATAGCATCGATTACATCTAAGTTGAACGACTATCCAAACCAAAGAGACATACAAGTTCATTGAAGTTTAATTACAACATGAGCCAATCAATGTTTCAGAACTACACATAGCATCACTACTATTGACTCGACTCATGGGACCGGAGCGTGGATGAAGCCGTCGTCTGTCGTGAT
The DNA here is from genome assembly GCF_002162155.2 of Triticum dicoccoides. Lineage (NCBI taxonomy): Eukaryota > Viridiplantae > Streptophyta > Magnoliopsida > Poales > Poaceae > Triticum > Triticum dicoccoides. Next base: position 245,504,123 of record NC_041392.1, on the reverse strand, counting down.
GGTCATGAAATCGCGGGCGTTGTTAGCCTGCATTTGTAGCGTTCTGTCTATCTCCCTGTTGGACGGTTGATATCTGAGGTAGAACTGCCCCGAGGTATGAAGGACACCTTGATGGATGATGTCCACAAACTCCGACTGGATGCGAAAGAATTCTTGTCTGATGTCCGCATCCTGGATTGCTGACAAGCTCGCGGCCCAATCTTTGAGATTATTTGGTAGCAGAAGGTGATGATGGTCCCTTACGATCGCCCGCATGTGATGGAGGGCGTAGTAGGCATCCTTCTAACAGCCAGGCGACTGCTTGACGCAGCAGAACGTCGTATTGTGGGCGAACACGTGCTTGCCGTACTTACGAACTGCCCTGGTGAAGGTGCCTCCAGATTTGGCGTAGCCGGGGAGAACATCATCAAGAACTTTCTTGATATTTGTGTAGTCTATCTTGGAGTTACTGTTCGGGTTGAAATACGTGGCCCTGGAATATTTCGGGCTTAAGAGGATGAGTGTGCAATGTGTGTCATTGCACAGAACACGGAATGTTAGAAAAAAAAGAACAATCGAAATCTAAGAAATCATATGTTACGGGGCGGTTAAGGGATGACTTACTCAGGAAAGTAAGCCACAAGGAAGTTATCCTTATCTGGGTTTGCCAGAATGACGTCTTCGAGGTGTGAACGCGCGACTTGGCGGTCCCCAACGCTGCTCAAGAGCTTGGCACGCATGTAGAAGGGATTGACGATCACGATGTCCGGGGTCTTGTCTCTAATGATCCGAATCTCAATACTCAATGAAAACAGCCGAACGAAGGTGTAGTGCAGCGGATGAAGGTTAAACATAGCAAAGATGTCATCAAACCGCAGGACGATCGTACCCCCGATGTCGCCATCCACAAAGCCCTTGCCCTCTGGCACCTTGGCCATGAAAACCGGGTATGCCACATCATTCTCTCTTAGACGCCGCTTCTCCACAGAAAGAACACTGCCGTGCAGACTCCGCATAGCACCGGTTGCAGCATTGAGCATATTTGTCGGTAGCATCGCCCTACCCACCACATGCACCCTCCTCGAGATATCCTTAGGTGAAGGTGGCCCGTCCTGAGCACGGATCATACTCGGTGCCGGCTGGCTCGCACCGGCGCCCTTTTTAGTCTGCCGTTTCCGGCTCTTCTTCTTGATATGTTGTAATGGGACCGAGTTCTGCTCAAAGACCACCTTCTTGAGCGTGTTGGGGCTGATAATATTTCGCACCTCGGCTATCTGAGGCTCGGTGAAGGCGGCAGCTGGAGGCGTCTCCTGAGAACTGAACACCATACGACGCCTATTGCAACTGGGTTTCTCCGACGTACCAGCTAGATCGCGGTTGTCTTGGTTGGGTTCTTGAGAAGGAGGCCCACAGAACTCGTCATCGTACCCATGTTCGGCAAAGTACTTATCGACGTTGGTAAATGTACCGTTGTCGTCGTCGTCCGGATCTTGTGCCATATGCATGTCCGGATCATGTGCCATAGGGATGTCCGGCATGTCCGGTAGCATTGCGGCATTCTTGCCATGGCTTGGCGCCGGCACGACTGGCGGTCTTGTCTGTGGGGTGGTGTCCCCCGCCCCCAAATGAATCTGGCTCTTCGGCCAAAGCAGGGGCCAACTTATGCAGGCGCTGAGGGTCATCTCATCTTCTTCGTCGGCCCCAACGGGTCGAATCGGAGGTAACAGCTCGTCGCAGCCTGGCAGCACCCGAACCACTTCAACCCTATACATTGTGGGTGGCATCGGATTACCGTGGAACACGGGGTTGCCCGGTTGAACGATTCTGCCCTTGGCGACATCGACCAACTTGCTGCCCACGAAGTGCAGGAGAGTGCAAGGAACATCGGCGGCGCCCTGCGAAAACATGTAGGGCGTCAGGGATGCCCAGTCAAAGGCAAGGAGATGAAGTCCTCGGCCGAGAGGCTTAGTTACCATGACGCCGTCGAGCTCGGCTAATGTCGAGGCACCGCCAACGGCGGGCGTGCAACTGATGGAGGGGCCGCTTGCTGGCGAGGTGCCGGCCGGCTTACACCCGGGTGCATTAAGCTCCAATGCCGGCGTCGGAGACTCCAATACCGCCGCCGCCAGAGACACCAATGGCGCCGCCGCCGTAGACACCAATACTGCCGCCGCCGGAGACACCAATGGCGCCGCCTGCGCGTTGTGTGAGTTGCTGGCCGTGAAGCTGGGAATCGGGGGCGGCCCCTGTTGGCCACCCACAATCCACGTCGTTATCCCATGAATCAAGGTAGGCATAATGCCGGTGAGCGTCGATCCTAGTTGTTGTTGCACTTGCTCTTGGACCATCTCCGGAATCTGCGCCACTTGCGTCTTGAGTGCTTCAACCTCACGCGACTGGCTTTCCGAGCTGGTCTTTTTCTCCTTTCGCCCACCAGCGGTATAGTATGACGACCATTTTGTGGACAAACCTTTGCCGGCCACACGACCAGCTGACGTTGGCTTACTGAGCTTATCCTTGTTTTTCATTACGTTCAACGCCCTATTCAAAGGGGTGTCGAAAGGGGAGCTCTGAGACGACCCCGCGCTACAGCTTTCTTTGTCCTGCGGAAGGAACGTGAACCATTTAGAAATATTGGGGATTAATTAGAATGCAACCATATGGAGCTAATTACGCGGGGGTGTATTCCTTACCAGAACAAGCTCAAGTGCCTTGGTCTTCGAATCCGTGGTAAGCTCCTTTGTTACCGGGTCCTCCATGTACCGGGCCCTGAGAAAGTTCCTGGTCTGCTTGTCACGGTATTTCTCGAAGCGGGGCGGTAGGCCTTGCTCGACACGCTCCGCGTCTTCCTTGTCCCATATAGGCTCCGCCACTCTGTAACCGCCGGGACCGAGTTGGTGGACCCCTATGTTCAACTGCCGCATTTCTTTCCCCCACTGACTTGATTTGGAGGTTGCGGGGCTCTTGCACTTGATCTTGAACTCCTTGTAGTCATCTTCTCTAATCAAAGGATATTTCACCTTGATCTTCTCATAACTATCACCTTTGTCAATCATTGCCTTCACCATGCTTTTCCAAGTAGACAGGGCAATGCTCATCCTCGTGAGGGCGGCACCGTTCACTTTATTCCCCGAGAGGCGTGTGTTTGCGAACTCAACGGGGAACTTGTATCGTTCGTGCAGCTTCGTGAAGAGGAGGCTGCACAAATTCCCTCGGTCCTTATGCCTTAGGTTCTCGGTGTTGATCGAGGAGGTGCTCCGAAGAATGCACCCGAGCTGAACCGAGTACCCCTTGACTACGTGTTTGGGCGTCGTCGGATGCCCGTCGGAGTTCACTTCAGTAAATTCCTCCCTGGCGGTGCCGAGCACGTTCGGGCGCCGGTCCTTCCGTTGCCTCTTCGGTTGGCTGCCATCTGTGCGTGCGCCTCCATCATCAGTGGTGGCATCCGCGGCGCCATCATTAGTGGTGTCATCCCCGACGCCACTACGTGTTGTGTAGTCAGGATCGGTGTCTTCCGCGGCGTCCTCATAGCGGTGAGGTTCTTCCTCCAACTCCTGGGGCAGCTCCCAGAATTGCTTGCCGCCCGAACCGCCGACCTCATCGTTGTGGGCCATGTTTCGCTCTAAATAGGAAAAAAGTTTGGTCAAAAAGTTGGTTATTGTCAAGGAACAAGATCATGGTCTCATCATTTAGGGTTTGTCGACACCGAGGCATCCTAAAAGCTAAGCTTTTATCATTTAGGGTTTGTCGACGCTGAGGCACCCTAAAAGCCTAAGCGTACATCATTTAGGTTCTCATCGACACCGAGGCACCCTATAGAAGCCAAGTTAAGTTTCATCATTTAGGGTTTATCGATGCCGAGGCACCCTAGGTTGGGCCTAATCACTTGGCACTAATCACTTGGCTCTATTTCCACCTATGTTGGGTTTATCATCTAGGGTTTATCGATGCTAAGGAGAATTCTAAGTTGGGCCTAATCACTTGGCTCTATTGCCACCTATGGTTTAATGCAGTAAGAATGGCAGGGCAGTTGATCCTACTTAACTAAGTACTAAGATACCCCGGCCCATGCATTAGTCGCAAGTACCCCATATGTCCTATTTTTAGCAAAGTCATGCTAAAATTCACGGAAAATTTCAGCATGACCTTTGCTAAAAATAGGACATATGGAGTACCCGAATTTGCCGGAACGGAAGTTAATCGACATTCCGGCAAACTCAAGGGCCTCTCGAGGTACCTGCAAATTCATTACCCCACCCCCACCCAGCTGCAACCCCACAACACCCCACAATATCATCACAACACGATGGTCGGAGACAAAACCCCCCAATATCATCAAAATACTCCAGTTATGAAGTAAAATTCCTGAAGTGTTCCAGGAGTAGAACCTGAAGTGTAGTCAGTGGCTTCACCTATGTGCATAAAAATCATAAAAATTCAAAATCATTTGAAACCTGATCACTAGTCATAAAAATTCAAATCATTCAAAATCAAAATCTACTAATTAGTTCTTGTGCTCATCCAGTAGCAACATCTTTCATACATGATCAGTAGTCATGTGCCAAATTTTTATTTAAACTGAATTTGCAAATCAACAAGAGCTCTACTAGTTTCAGACTAGATTTACACTAAATACACTAGAGTATTTGACCAGTAGTCATGTGAACTCTTTGAATTTGTAAACACTTCCACACTTGAGCATTGAGAGTTCACAATTGCAAAAAATGTCCCTTGTTCCTGAACTTGTATTGTACTCCATTCATTCAAGCAGAAAGAAACAATTATTGTTGATACTCATGTGCTTCTTTCCAAATAATTTTATTTATTCAGAGTTTGAAAAATTTTGAACAAAAAAAGAACGCAAGATACAGACTGAATTTGATGTTCAAAAATAACTGATAGTAGCATGCTATGGTACAAATAAAGTTGGGTCATAGTAACACACAGTAACATTTCTGGAATCCAAATTGAAACAATAAATCACAGGTAGCTAGCAACTGAAAATCAAATTGGCACTTTCTCCAAACTCATACATGTCTTCTCTTTTTGTAGCATCAGTGCTCACCTCGATGGATTAACTGAATTTTCTACAAACACCAAGTACTAGGGCACACAAAAGTTCTGAAATTTGTGTGCCTAACTGAATTAACTGAATTTTCAGTAATCGAATAAACAGAATTTTCAAAACTGACAAATATTAATAGGTTGACTATAGCAAATCCAATTTGCATGCTTCACTACATATAATTTACAATAATCCGAGGGGACAAATACAACACTGGAAAAGTCAATTCAGGTTTATCTGAATTGGCAGCTACAGTGATGCCATTTAAGGCTAGCTAGAGGGAAAATCCATTTAAAAAAATCCTCTCATCTCATATGAGGAGTGTTAATCCTAAGACTAATAGTTTGTTGTGCGGTACAGCTACAGTGATACCCTGTCCATTTTGTCCCTCCCCGACTAGATACTAGAGTAGCACTGTTGATGCCATGTTCTTGCTAAACTTTATGACAGTATATACAACAACTTATCCTCTTAAGCCAAAACAACTTTCTAAAAGCCAGATGCAACTTGTTGAGCTAATTTTGAGCATAACTCTTTGAGGAACTAGCAGCAAAAGGTACTGAACTAGCAGCAAGCTTGTGTTATTGCTTACTAAGGTACTGAACTGATCAGAACTTCAGAACAATGAGCTTTACATACTAATTTCAGAGGGATTTTAACCTAATTTGACCTAAATTCGAGAGGGATTTGACCTTATTTTGCATCTACACTAGCCCCTAATCCATGGCTAGAGCTAGTAGTAGGAACACATGGTAGAGTAATTAGGCAGCCTTGAGGAACCCAAATCCATGGCTGCTAGATCGAATGAAACAAGGAGGGGAGAGGGGAAGGAGGGGAGTTGGGGGCACCTTCACCTTGGGTGGCTGAACGACGGCGCCGTGGATTTAGAGGTCTAGGTGGAAGAAGCCCTTGATTGCAGCGACTGTGGTGGTTGGGTGCGCCCCTCCTGCTCCTCCTCCTCGAGCAGGACAAGGTCGGCGGCTACACGGTGAGGAGAAGGCCCTCCTTTCCTCTTCGGGCGTCGTCCTGGTCGCTTGCCGGCGCGGTCTACCTGTAGAGATGAGACAAGAAGGGGTCAGGGGTTTGGAATGGAGGGGGCTTACGGGCGGAGGAGGACGGGCGAAGGAGGAGGGGCTTACGGGCGGAGGAGGATGGGCGGCAGCGCAGTAGGGGCGGCAGAGGGAGGCGCTGCTGGGCTCCTGTGCCGGTTGCGGGGCAGCGGAGGCTTCGGACGGCTGGGTGCGCCGCGGCGTAGGGCTGGCAGTCGTGGCGGCAGGCGGGGGAGCTGGAGCGGGTGTGGAGCGGGCGTGGGGGTCGTCGGAGCGGGCGCGGCGGGGGAGGGAAGGGGGATCTGGCGAGGGAGAGGGAAGGGGGATCGGGCGAAGGGGTATCCAGCTAGACACTATAGCAATGGCACACCACCCTCTGGTGCGCCATTAGTAGTTTTTTTCCTTATAGCAATGGCGCACCCTCCTCTGGTGCGCCATTAGTAACTTTTTTTTCTGACAGCAATGGCGCACCCTCCTCTGGTGCGCCATTAGTAACATTTTTTTCATTATTTCTTGTTGCATCTAATAATTTGTTTTTATCAAATTTGTTATTTTCATGAGGACTAGAATAGAAGATATCATCAAATATCATCATTTTTTTAAATATCATCAAATTTGTTTTTTATTTTTAATTGAAAATATCATCAAATTTGTTATTTGAAGATATCATCAAATTTCTTATTTGAAAATATCATCAAATTTGTTATTTAAAAATATCTTCAAAAAGTGGGGGAGGGTGCGGGTGTCAGCGGCGGCAGTGGAGCAGGCCGGGGGAAGGTGCGGGGTGTCG
>NC_041392.1:245484698-245496940 GCF_002162155.2 Triticum dicoccoides | reverse complement strand
CGGTGGAGCGGGGGGAGGGTGCGGGGGGTGCTCGGCGGCGAGGGGGATCTGGCGAGGGGGATAGCTATCGAGAGGGAGGGGGGTCGAGATCGAGTGTCCTCATGAATATTCAATAGTTTTTCATATTGAATATGAAAAAATATCATCAAATTTGAAAAAATATTCATGAATTAAAAAAGTGCCCATGAAATTTAAAAATATTCATGATATCAAAAAGTGCCCGAGAAATGAAGGCTACAATTTAAATACAATCGATCTTAGCTAGCTATCTGTTCACAATCTTCTTGCCCTTCTTTTTCGCAAATGGAGTTCTTCTGTGGAACGGACGTCCTTTAGGTAGGGTGGTCCTGCTTCTTCTTGTGGTGTATGCTGCTACTTCATCGTCGTCATGTTCGATCTTCGGGTCGCCGTACTTGTTGAAGTCTTGCTCATTGGCTACTCCATCCATTCCGATGATCTTCCTTTTGCCTCTCCTCACGACAACACGACTGGGCTTTGACGGGTCGGTAATGAAGAAGCATTGATCCACTTGTGAAGCCAGTACCCATGGCTCATTTTTCGCGGTGACGTTTGCGCCCGCGGTCTTGGATTTGGCTTCGGGTATAACCATGGTGGTGAAATACCGGTCTTCTTTTAGGACGCTCTTGGCCCATCTGACACGGAACATCGGGACCTTCTCTCCAGCGTAGCTCAGCTCCCAGATCTCCTCGATCCTTCCGTAGTATCTGTCCTTGTCGTTACCGGTGTAGGATTCCATCGTTACCCCAGAGTTCTGATAACCATCGCTCTTCATGTCCTTGTCCTTGGTGTAGAATGTGTACCGTTGATATCGTACGCCTCATAGGTCATCAGGTTGTGCTCGGCGCCCTGTGACAAGGCGAATATGAGTTGTTCTTCCGCAGAAGAATCCTCATGTAAAGGGTACGACAGAAGCTTCTGCTTGAACCAACGCATGAAACATGAGTTGTGCTCTTTGATTATATCTCCGTCCGTCCTCTGTTGGCCTCGGTCATTGTACGTCTTCTCAATAAAGGTTTTGTGCTCTACCACCTAAGGATCAACCACGTCTATGTGTTGTAGCGTGACTAGGTTTGCTCTTTCAAAGTCGGCGAGTCGACCCTCGAAGTCGACATGCATTTCGCGGTGACCCTCACGGTGACCCCATCCAGTGAGCCTGCCGAGGTGCCTGTTGACGGGCAGACCAACGAGGTTCTCGATGCCTAGATAATTTGTGCAGTAGGAGATGCACTCTTCGGTCAGAAAGCCCCTGGCTATACTTCCCTCTGGACGTGACATGTTGCGAACGTATCCTTTGATGACACCATTCATCCTTTCGAACGGCATCATGCTGTGCAGGAACGTCGGCCCGAGTTGGATGATATCCTCCACGATATGGACCAGCAGATGCACCATAACGTCAAAGAATGCGGGCAGGAAGTACATCTCAAGCTCGCATAGTATCACCACGATCTCTTCCTGTAGCCTTCTGAGTTGCCTCACGCCAACCGACTTCCGAGAGATGACGTCGAAAAAGTTGCATAGGCCAAATAGCGTTTCATGGACATGCGCGTCCATGATCCCACGGATTGCAACTGGAAGTATCTGCGTCATCAGCACGTGACAGTCGTGAGACTTCATGCTGAACTTCTGCTTCGCTGGGTCTAGGTATCTGCTTATCTTCCCCGCGTAACCATAAGGAAGTTTTACTCCTATGAGGCAGGTGAAAAACAGCTCGATCTCCTCCTGACTTAGAGTGAAGCACGCGGGAGGGTAGTCATTTCTGGTCTTCTTGGCCTTTTTGCCTTTGTGACAACTTTCTGTGTCCTGCTTCGCCTCATCATCATCACCATCATCATCATTAGCGTGAAGCTCCTGCCTGATGCCCATTGATTTCAACTCTGCCCTTGCTTTCGGCCCATCTTTGGTCCTCTCTGGCATGTTGAGCAGGGTACCAAGAAGACCCTCGCACACGTTTTTCGTGATATGCATGGCATCAAGGCTGTGAGGCACACGGTGGATCTTCCAGTACGGCAAGTCCCAGAAAACAGACCTTGTTTTCCATACCTTCAGCAGCGGCTCTGGCGCCTTTCGCTTCTTTCCCGGCTCTGGCGCCTTTTGCTTCTTTCCCGGCAGCGGGCAATCTTTCCAATTTTTCAACAGCCCGTCTATTTCCTCGCCGCTCCTCGTACGCGGGCGTCTTCGAAGTTCGGTTTCACCATCGAAGAGATCCTTGCGTTTCCTCCATGGGTCATCGTCACGAAGCCACCTTCGATGTCCCATGAACACGATTTTCGAAGACCTGGGATCTCTATCTAGCTGGCGATACATTGTGTCATCCATGCACCTGACGCATCCAGAAAATCCGTGGACCACCTGCCCCGCGAGATATCTGTAACCGAGATAGTCGTGCATCGTCGTGAGCAGTGCGACTCTCATAGGGAAATATTCTTTCTCTGCGGCGTCCCACGTATTGGCTGGCGTTTTCCACAGCTTGTCTAGCTCCTCTTTCAGCAGCCCCAGATACAGATTGATGTCGTTCCCTGGTTGTTTCGGCCCTTCAATTAGCATACTCATGTGGATGTACTTCCTCTTCATGCACAACCAGGGGGGAAGGTTGTACATCCACACAAACACAGGCCATGTAACATCCCAAAATTCTAAATTTTGGAATGTTATAATAAATAGATAGATTTGACTGATTGTTTGATTGATTCTCTGAAAGTGAGTGAATTCGAAACTTTTTGAAAGTTAAATGAGAGGGAATAAAAGGACTTTCCCAAACTTTCATATTTGCTTCTATGATCTCCATGAATTCAAATTCTTTTCAACACAAAACCCTAGAGAGAAGATGACATGACTTCTTCCATTTAAAATGAAAGGGGTGTTTGAAAAATATTTGAATTCCATTGGGAAATATTTTCCACTTCAGAAACTTTATGCAACTCAATGATTTTCACGAGAGAAGATAAAATGACTTCTTCAAATTATGAAATATGAGTTGGGAGTTTCAAAGGATCAATTTCAAGTCCTTTTGGAATTAATTTTCAATTTGGATTTATTTGAGTTTTATTCAAATTATTTTTCTCCAAAAATAAAATATATGGAAATTAGGGTAACATGATTCCCTACATTAGAAAATTGGAGAAAAATTTATTTGAAATCATTTTGGTATTTTTAAAATGATTTTTACTGGATTTTAATAGACCAGTAGCACTCTTTGAATTATCTGAATTTGTGTGTATTTTATTTAATGCTAGAAAAATGTCCATGTTGAAGAAAATCTTTTTCTGAAAATTTTGATATATTATATGCCTATATAATATTTTATTTTATTTTGTTTTTCTTTCTTTCTTTGTCTGTGTTTATAAAAAAAATCCCCTCACCAACTGGGCCGGCCCAGCTAGCCAGCCAGGCCACGGCCCAGCCAGCCCACGCCGCTCGTCCCCGAGCTCGGGACGAAGTCCCGAGCCAGCACGCCGCCGCGCCGCCATGGGAGGTCGTGCCCGCCCCGGCCTCCTCCTACCCCTTCCCCAAGCCGCGCCTCCCCTCCCCACCTATAAAGGGCGCCGCCACGGGCCCCGTCTCTCCTCTCGCCGCAACCGCCGCCTTCCGCCGCTGCTTGCTGCCCGCGCCGCCGATGCACATCGCCGCCGCCGCTAGCTGCTGCTGCCGCCGCCGCCTCGCCCCGTGCCGCACCACCGCGCCGCTCGCCCGCCGGAGCCGCTGCTGCACCGCCACCGCGCCGCGCCACCGCCACCGCGCCGCTCTCCGCCGGCTTGCCTCGCCCCGCTCACCGGAGCCGCACGGCCCTCGCCGGAGTTCAACCTCGCCGCCGCCGGTTTTCTCTCGAAAACCGCCAAACCTCTGCGAACCTGTATAAACCGACCCCGGTTCTTTTCTTTAAGTTCGGTTTTTTTTAAAAAAACCTAGACTAGATCTGTTTTTTAGGTTTTATTAAACAGCGAACGTCCACTGTTCTGATCTTATAAACGAGCGTTCGTTATTTAGTATTTTCGTTCTCTGGTTATTTTTTCGGCCAGGGACCTATCCGTGAAGATTTTATTTACAGATTAGTCCCTAATTTTCAAATGACTATAACTTTTTGCTCGTTAGTCGGAATTAGATGAAACCAACGCCCACGTCTTCGTTACGATCTCCTCTATCCATTAATCCAACTCAAACATGTTTTGAAAAGTTTAAAATTTGAATTAGATCAAATTTGAATTCAAACTTCGTTTGATCATAACTTGAGTTTCGTAGCTCCGTTTGAGTTGATTCTTTTTGCAAATCGAAGCTCTTGACATAAACATTCTAATAAGGCCAAATTCACATAATTTTGGTACTGTTAGAAATAGTTTTGTGTTGCAAGAGTTATTTGCTTGGTTTTGAAGTTTTCCGAATCGTCTTCTTTGTTCTTTCTGATCTTTTGAGTGATTGCTTATGTGTGGTTACTATTGCTTGCTTACGATAGATTGACCGGAGTGTGACGAGTAGATCTATCAAGATTTTGAGTGCGAATCATCTTCATCAACATTGCAGGCAAGTTCACACTTTGATCATATCCCCTTCCATACCCAGTTTTTTTTGCATTAGATCAATCTTCACACATTGCATGATTAGGATCTAATTAAACTGTGGGATGGGAAGTAGACGAGGTAGTACCTATCACCTGTATTATTATGAAACCTTTGGGAGTTACTTCTACGTTTGCTTATTATGCCATGCTATGCTAGTAGACGTGGATTGGGTGAGTGATATCCATGACAGATGTGAGTTGATAATTTTAATGGTTTATCTAAGGTGGCAACTTAAACACACATCTGGGTGGATTAAGGCACCTGATGTCTATTAGGACTTGCCTGTTTTATTATGGACCACCACCCAGGCTCAAAGGGATCATAAGATCTTTCATGCTAGAAACTTCCGTGTGCAGCCACATGCTACTATGGGCTCTGGCATAGTTGATTAAGTCGTGCGAACTCTTACGGGTAGACTAGCAGATGTAGGGGAAAGTAGGTGTACCGGTCTACCCACATGTAAGGTGCTAGCGCTTCTGAAAGACTATGTCTCGGTCATCCGTTTCTCAAACACCATGTAGTGCGAGAAAACAAACGGAGGCGATCGAGTCATGTGGGGAAAAGTGCGCAAACCTCTGCAGAGTGTACAAACTAATCATGATTAGCCGTGTCCCCGGTTATGGACAATCTTGAGTATCTAGTACTTGAATATCATGTGAATCTCAACATGTTACTTCTAATTAATGTTGTTGGGTTTTAATTGTTGCTTAATTGGGATTGAGAATGCTGTCAATCATTCTCAATGTTCAACAACCACCATGATAGTTAATTAAAATGTATTCCTTTGCAGTAGGGAAAAATTGGCTTTACGCAAAAACCTTATAACCATAGAGCTTTTCCACCAGCCATATATGCATATAGTGATAGCCATTGTTCATCATTTCTCTATGGTGTGAATTTGCCAGTACATTCAATGTACTAACCCGTTTCGGGCTGCAACGTCTCATGTTGCAGGATTATCTTACGACGAGTAAGTGATACGTTAGGGTTACGATTTCTACACTCAATTTTGCCGTTGGTGTTGATGGGAATCCACAACCTTGTTGCTTCCGCTATATGGATTGAGGTAATAGTATTTATGTTACTTTATAAATGTGATTTACCTCTGTTATAAATCCTTCGAGTACTGTGTGTGTCAGCATACCGATCCAGGGATGACACTTAAGCACAGAGACTTGATCCATTCGGGTCGGGTCGCTACAGGCCAGGTGCTATGTGTGCTTCTCTGGCTGCCAAATGGATTGACTCCATCAATGCTCACGCCCAGCACGATGTTCCTTGGATCCTTCCCAAATTCTGGGTGTTCGAAGTTCAATGCTTGCCACTAGCTCCCATCCTTAGGGTGACTCAGCATCTTGTCTTTTTTATTTATCTCCGGATCATTTGCGTCATCTTATTGCTTCTTCTCCTCCCTATCCGCGTGCCAACGTAGGAGCTTTGCTACCTTAGGGTCCACGAAATACCGCTGTAGACGAGGAGTGATCGGAAAGTACCACGCCACTTTTCGAGGAGCTTTCTTCCTCTTCTTGTATCAAGTGACGCCGCACACCGGACATATGGTAGACTCCGAGTGCTCGCCCCGATAAATGATGCAATTGTTCATGCACACATGGTATTTCACGTGCGGTAAATCCAGAGGACACACGACTTTCTTAGCCTCCTCGAAACTGGTCGGGCACTTGTTCCCCTTGGGAAGACGTTCGTGCCAGAATGACATGTTCTCGTCGAAGCATGCGTCGGTCATTTTGTGTTTTACCTTCATCTCCAAAGCCATGAGCGTTACTTTCAGGCGGGTATCCTCGGGTCTGCATCCTTCATACAATGGAGTAACCACGTCTATCTCCAGTTGATCCAGCTTGGCTTTCTCTCGGGCGGCAGCTCTTGCGTTATCCGTCTGCTTGAGAAGCAGCTCTTGGATATGAGGGTCCTGCACCCAGCCCATTGATGGTCCATCGTCGTCTGCTCCTCCGGCATCTTGATCTTCATGATCATGCCCTTTGTCTGCTCCGGCATCTTCCTCATCATCATGTCCGGCATCTTCTACATGATGACTATGTACAGCATCATCGTCGTGATCATGTCCTGGAGATTCTTCGTCTTCTCGCCCGCCTGAGCCGCGGTGGTTATCTTGCTGCCCTTCCTCATTTCTTGCCCGGCCCCCATGGACGACTTCATAGTCATCTTCATCACCTTGCCACCGATAGCCATCTATGAAACCACGCAAGAGCAGGTGGTCCCGCACCTACCCGGAATCCGGGTCTGCAATAAGGCTCTTCAGCTTGCATCTTCGACACGGACATCTTATCTCTGTCTCGTTCTTTTGAAGCATCTCGGCCTTCGCGGAGCTCAAAAACCTATTCATGATGTCTTCGGTCATCATGCGGACCATGGTCGCCTGCGGGGTAGAGCAAAACGATATTTTAGAACCAAGAAAAAATTTGGCATGACTTTCCCTAAAAATAGGACCAAAAAGAATGCATAGTGCCAAAATTCTCGCCGAAACGGAAATGAATCAACATTCCGGCAAAATATTGGCAACTATCGCATTTCAAATACCGGTACCTGCAAACACAAACATATGCAACACCACAAACATACATAGATCTAGCTAGGCCACAAAAAGTGCATGTGCACGTTGTTGGAGCGAGCTAGGGAGAAAAAAAGTAGATCTACAACATGAAGATAGCTTTCCCCTTACTTACCTATCAAAAAAAGGTAATTTCAACACTTAATTTTGATGAATCTATGGTGCAAATGAAGTGAGGAGGAGGAGGCAGCCGACAAGCTTAGAGAAGGAGGTGGGGGAATGAAGTGGGGAAAGTGAGTGTGTAGGTGTGGCTGTCCAAAAATATCTAGCTGGTCCCAGGTTACTAATGGTGCACCACACAGACATGCGCCATTAGTAACCCAACATACTAATGGCGCACCACACAGACATGCGCCATTAGTAGTTTTGCAAAAAAGTAAAATATATATTTTTTATACTAATGGTGCACCGTGGCACAGTGCGCCATTACTAGTTTAAACTAGTAATGGAGCACTATGCAACGGTGCGCCATTAGTAGTTTTGCAAAAAAGTAAAAAAAATACATTAGTGGCGCACTCTATGGCTGGTGCGCCATTAGTAGTTCTAACTACTAATGGCGCATTCTTCCCGGATGCGCCATTAGTATGTTTGAAAAAATGAAAAAAACATTTTGTTACTAGTGGCGCACCGTGTGCCTGGTGCGCCATTAGTGTCTTCCACACTAATGGCGCACCAACACATGGTGCGCCATTAGTATATAGTAATGGCGCACCACATGTCTGGTGCGCCATTAGTGTCAATTCCATCTATAGCCCTTTTCCTAGTAGTGCTTAGTTGATCCAGCAGCAGAATGCGTTGATGCAGTTGCTAGTCCAGAATCAGAATCAGGGGAACAACAACAACAACAACCCACCACCACCACCACCTGTTGATCACTTAACCTGTTTCCTTAGACTAAATCCGCCGGTGTTCTCCACTAGCATCGAGCCTATAGTAGCAGATGATTGGCTCCGCAAGATTGGAAGGGAGTTAACCACTACAGGATGTACTGACGCAGAGAAGGTGCGTTTTGCCGCACATCAGTTGGATGGACCAGCAGCATCATGGTGGGAGAATTACACTATCACCTACCCTATAGCCACGGTGACATGGGACCAATTTTAGCAGGCTTTGCATACACCCCATGTTTCAGCAGGAGCTATGGCCATGAAGAAGCGTGAGTTTCATAACTTGCGCCAAGGAGGACGGATAGTTGGCCAATACGTGGATGACTTTAGTAAGTTAGCACATTATGCCCCTAATGACGTTGCTACGGATGCAACTAAGCAGGAGAATTTTCTGGAAGGACTCAATGATGAGTTGAGTATGCAGTTGATGGTAGTAACTTTCAACAACTACCAGGAGTTGGTAGATCATGCTCTCATGATTGAAGGGAAGCAGCAACAGATTGAGAACCGCAAGAGGAAGTATGGACAAGGGAAATACAATTCAGGAGCTCAGCAAAAGCCACGTTTTACCCCGAAAACGGGAGGACATTTTCAGCATACCCATGGAGGAGGGAGTTCGCATAATCATAATGGCCCCAAGAATGGAAATGGGAATGGGGGGAGCAACGGTCAGAATCGTACCAACCCATCAACCCCAGCCAAGAGAGGCCTAAGCCAAGTCACTTGTTATAAGTGTCAGAAGACCGGACATTATGCCAATGAATGTCCTGAAGCCCAGTTTGGAAATGGCAATGGAAGCTTTGGGAAGAAGCCCAACCCTTTCAACAGGGGACAGGTGAACCACGTTAACGTGGAGGAGGTTGAAGCCCAGCCAGATGCAGTAATAGGTAAGTTTTTGGTTAAGTCATTTACTGCAATTATTCTTTTTGATACTGGTGCATCGCATTCATACATATCAAGGGGATTCATGGATAAGTATAAACTTCCCACCAAGGTTCTTAGAACACCTATGTTAGTAAGCTCACCGAGAGCGAAGTACTACTACGTGTGGTCTCCGACCCAGAAGTGGAAGAAGTGGAGATGCTCTACCACGCTGTTTTTTTACGCTATGCTCTACCACGTTGTTCATGTCCCACTCCTTTTGCTGACGTGTGGGACATCCAGCACGTGTCGTGTTTGGCACCCTTCGTCGTAAGAGTTTAAACGCTAGCATTCATCAGAAATGAAAAATAATTATAAATCGGCAGTGATACTATTTTTTTGCGAACCAATCAGCAGTGATACTATACCACGCGGTTTCCTTGCTCCTCGATATCGGGAAGAATACTTCCGTTCGCCAACATGTGGGACGTCGACCATCCTGGTCCACTTGCCATGCACGCAGAACTCCAAGGGAGAGTCACCCAGGTCGTCGCGCCGCAGTAACAATGACTAATGAGCCGTCAAATCACAGGCCCACTTCCCACTTTGAAGTTGCTCGGACGAAGGAACCATCATGACTTCATTGAATTCCGCTTCTTGAAGAAAACTACTGTACCAGCAGTACTGCTAGCTACCGTAGTTACTCCAACAGAGGCCTCCTTTCGTTCATAGGATAGGAATATGAAAATCATAGGAAGTGAGATGACATGCATCTCAATTCCTATAGAGAAATAGATGACATTTGATGCTTAGGATAGGAATTTTTCCATTTAGTCTAGGCTAATGTACTAGTAATTTGCTCTAAAAACTACAGTAGTAACTAGTAGTATTGGTACATGCTCGTACTCAGACACAGACACACACACTAACTACTAGTACTACTACTTCTCACATGCTGGCCAGACGCCTTCGTTCTCCTTCCGGCTTTGTCGGCGACACCCCACCGTGCTTGGATCTCTGTCGACCTCTCCGCAACAGCGCGTGCTTCCTTTTCTTTCTTGTGGCGGCGGGCCTATCTTTTCTTGAGTGCTTTCTGACTTTTCCACTCCCTCTGTGCGGCTTTGGCCGCCTCTTGCTCTACTGCCCATTCGGCCTTGGCATCTTCAAATTCCTTCCACATAGTTGTGAGGTTGCGAGCGGCGATGAACTCGGCACGGCGGGATGCCATCGCTTCCCTACCATTTTGTGTGTGGTCGTGGGCGGCGAAGAACTCGGCGTGGTGGGATGCCATCGCTGCCTTACCGGTTAGTGTGCGGCGCAGTGGCATGAATGACGCTTGGTGAAAGCTCTGGGTGGAGTGGCCGGACAACCGTATAGTGGATTGGTTTGTCAAGAGCTCAAGGACAGAAGACGAAGCAAATTTGGATTCCCCTTCAATCCTGGTCATTTATTACCGACTTGAACGATACAAAGTGAGGATACATCTGTTTCCATAACTCGACATCAAAAGCTGGTGAGGATACATCTGTTTCCATAACTCGGAGAGGGTTCGCATGATTCATCGCATGATTCACTATCAAACAAAAGTAGCAAGATCCGCCCACACAAGACAGTGCACTAGCCCTAAGATGGTTTGATAACATGCATCATTGTGGTAATTAAACACAGGGCAATGCAAACTACCCTGAAGGATTAGCGCGACCAACTATTTCTTGTCATCAATCTCTCGGGCAATGACCACAGCACAGACAGCGGCATGGGAATCGATTTCTGGGGCGATGTCCACAGGACTGACCGCGACATCAGAATCGATCTCTGGGGCGACACTACTAGGAAAAGGCCTACTGATGGCGCACCAGTTTTGCCTACTAATGGCGCATCACTGGTGCGCCATTAGTATCACGCCACTAGTATTTATTACTAATGGCGCACCACCTAGTGCGCCATTAGTATATAACACCATGCGCCGTTAGTATGCCTCCCAGGGCCATATTTAACCATGTGCTTTGGCACACTAATGGCGCATTGCGGATGGATGCGCCATTAGTATACTTGGCATACTAATGGCGCACTCTGTAGTGATGCGCCATTAGTATGAATATTAGGGTTTTTTACTTTTTTTATTTTTGCACAGGTTACAAAATATATTATTTGACAGAATATAGACAGTAGCACACAGCAACAACAGATTCATCGAATACAATAGAAGATTAGTCTCCGAATACAATTCATCATATTAGTCTCTGAATTCAAAAGACCGAACAAAGATAAAACATTACAAGTCTCGAGACTGCGAGTATCGAGTTTGTCGGAAGTAATATTCAGATCAGGAGACTGACTTTTAAACTGACTTTATATTCAGTTTCAGGTAAGGACATGAGAGAATCTACAGCGAGGGGCGGCCGGCGCAGTGAGCACAAGCCCGCATGCACAAACGGTGACTAAACAAGGAGAAAAACAGGGGAATCGATGGAGACGCTCACCACGGAGCTGGGAAGGGGATGGCGAGGCCGAGGGTGGTCGGGGCAGCGCGGATCGACGCCGAGAAGCAGTGGTCGGTGATGAGGAAGAAGAGGTCGATGCGCTCGATCCTTGATGACCCTGCTCCAATCCGTGGACGTAGGCGATGAATGTGATGATGGTGTTGCTCCTGGCGCAGCTCCTAGGCACGACGACGGAGGACGGGGCGGTCGGTGGCCGCGGTGACGTGCGGCGGCGGCGCTCGGGGTGGAGGGAAGGAGCAGGGCAGGCCGTCAGCGGCGAGGACCGAAAGGGCGATTGAGGAGTGGAGGGAAGGAGCGGGGCAGGCCGTCGGCGGCAAGGACCGAGATGGCAAGGCAGGGCGCGGGGGTCGTCGGGCGACTAGGGGGGAATGAATCTGGCGAGGGGGAGTGAATCTGGCGAGCGGGAGGGACGAAGGGATCGGGCGACTAGGGGGGAAGATTACTAATGGCGCACCCCCTGGCGGTGCGCCATTAGTATTCTTTTTTTTAGATAGCAATGGCGCACTAGCCAGCCGTGCGCCATAAGTAAGATTTTTTTATTATTATTTTGTTGCATCTAATAATTTAATAGAAAATTAATATGAATATGAAAATGAATATGAATATGAAGATGAATATGAATATGAAATAGTAATAAATTTTTATAAAAACAGTAATATTTTTTTAAAAATATCATCAAATTTGTTATTTGAAAATATTTATGAATCGAAAAAATATCATCAAATTTATTATTTGAAAATATCATCAAATTTGTTATTTGAAAATATAAACAAATTTGTTTTTTTTTCGATTTTTAGTTGCATTCATTTGTGACGGTGGAGCGGGG
>NC_041392.1:245471515-245484431 GCF_002162155.2 Triticum dicoccoides | reverse complement strand
GGGGAGGGTGCGGTGGGTCATCGGCGGCGGTGGAGCGGGGGAGGGTGCGGGGGGTCGTCGGCGGCGAGGGGGATAGCTATCGAGAGGGAGGGGGATCGAGATCGAGTGTCCTCATGAATATTCAATATTTTTTCATATGGAATATGAAAAAATATCATCAAATTTGAAAAAATATTCATGAATTCAAAAAGTGACCATGAAATTTAAAAATATTCATGATATCAAAAAGTATAAAAAAAGTGCCCATTACTAGTTTAAACTAGTAATGGCGCACTATGCAACGGTGCGCCATTAGTAGTTTTGCAAAAAAGTAAAAAAATACAGTAGTGGCGCACTCTATGGCTAGTGCGCCATTAGTAGTTCTAAGTACTAATGGCACACTCTGCCCGGATGCGCCATTAGTATGTTTGAAAAAATGAAAAAAAAACATTTTGTTACTAGTGGCGCACCGTGTGCCTGGTGCGCCATTAGTGTCTTCCACACTAATGGCGCACCAACAGATGGTGCGCCATTAGTATATAGTAATGGCGCACCACATGGCTGGTGCGCCATTAGTGTCAATTCCATCTATAGCCCTTTTCCTAGTAGTGCGATGTCCACAGGATGGACAGCGGCATCGGAATCGATCTTCGGGGCGATGCCAACAGGACGGGCCACGACATCGGAATCATCAAGGACGTCCACCGGCACCTGCACAACCCTAACATATTAGCAAGCACATTGCAAATAATCAAAAACCACAACTATCGTAATAAGCCATTATTTTTTACCTTGTGCAGCTCACCGGGGGATCTCATCCCTCCGGGGGCCATCTCCTCGTCCTCGATGGGGGCCATCACCTTGCCAGGGGAATACTGCTTCTCAACAGCGACTATCTCCTCAAACTCGGTCTTGAGCCTCACATATGTGGCAATCAGAGTTCCTGGGGTAGGCACGGTGGGGCCCTTACTGTTCTTTCAACTTTCTTTGAGGAGTTCGTCCGCCAACGTCCTCAACTCTTTGGCTAGTGCTTGTTTCTTGGAGTTCTTCGTCTCGATGGGTTGGCCCCCCAACATGGTCAACTCGTTGGTCGGTGCTCGCTTCCTGGAGATCGCTGTCTCCAGTGGGTTGTCCGCCGGCAACTCTTTGCCTAGTGCTCCAGGATCCATCAATGAACTGACAAACAAAAAGCAATCGAAAGGAAGCCACAATCACAATGAAAATGGGAAAAGAATAGGATGTGAGAATCAGTCGGTGCTTCGCAAAAAGAAGATTATTGGAATGAAAATATAGTAGCATAACTGATTCGCCCACCTTTCCTTCGTTGGTACAGAAGAAAAATGGCAGAAGTGAGTAGCCTGGAGTGAGGTTTTCTTCAAGAAAGGGAAGAAAGGGCTTGAACGAGCGTTCCAGTGAAATGATGGTTGCTTCATCCAGTCCAACTTGGAGGCCACCTTACCACTGCTGGTAAAGGTGTGGGTTTTGTGATATGACGGGTCATGACGGCCACAACGGGGTGACAGGTGAGTCTTGACTGTAGCACCTCGCTGTGATTTGGTGGATGGCACGCGGGCCCGTATGCTTTGAAATGTCCCGCATGTGCACCGCGACCAAGGCGGAGAGGAAAACGAGAGAACTATGTAATTAATGCATGAGTTTAATTAGGGTAGTTTTGTAAAGTACAAGATACATTCCTCCAATCGCAAAATGCCTTGGTTCATGAGATTTGAGATTTGAGCCCTATAAACCGGAAGGGAGGGAGTACTGCACACGGTGTAGTCTAGTCACTTGTTGAAATCTCTAGAAAGGCAAATACTCCTTTCCAGTTTACAGGGCTATACTACTCCCTCCGTCTAGGTGTGTAAGTCATCTTACGAAAACCAAATAGTCCCAAAACACTTAGGCGCGCTGCATTAACTTCTACCTTTTTTTTGTTTCTTGACATATCAACCAATAAGAGATGAGAGGTGTGCATGCTTTTAATGACTTGCAATGGCTAGTTCATTGCATGCAATGCTATTAATTAGCAAATAAACATTGGTGACCCCAGGAGGAAACAGTGCTACGCGCGTGGACCTATGCAGAATGAGTATCAACCAATGGATAATGGAGTTTAATTGTTAAACAATAGCAATTTTGTCTCATGCAAGAGCCTGGCTAGTACTCCAAGGAACCGCACCACGCGAGCGTTTGCAACTGCCACGTTCGGGTTGCGCTTGGCTCTTCGCCTCTTCGAGAAGACGAACAATGATGTTACTCCTACTTCTACAGTATCGAATCCACTGCTGCATGTCCGTCCACCTCGTGTGGGAGGGATAGCGTGTAGCGAAAGCTTCTACTTACTGCTCCTGCATTTGCGTCTATGACAGGTGGGCCCAACAGGTGGTTGGCCCTCCTGTCATGCAGCCAAAGGCAGGTGCAGTTAAGGCACCGGAGCTCAGTCCGCGAGGGAGAGGGCGTTGTAGTAATTAAATTTCTCGGACTTGTATGAGTTGACGCGACACATCAAAGCACTGCACTCGATATAAGTCTTTTTACACATTTCAAATGGGCTACTTCGTATGTAGGAGTAGACATATTCTGCTTCGTATGTAGTCACTTGTTGTAATCTCTAAAAAGACTTATATTTGGAAACGGAGGGAGTACAACGCATGCATGCATGCCATGACTTTCCTTTTGATACTTGCATGTGTTGATTTGATGCACCTTGCCAAATTTGGACTATAAATTTAACTAACCAAATTTTCATGCATGTCACAAAAAATTACCTTGCTGTTTGGATTGTGACTATGTTTGTCTTATGTTGCCACATTATTTTTCCCACACTTGCCACACTTGCCTAACCTGAGTTGCTCAAATTGTTAGACACACTTTGGCTTGCCTAAGGGAATCTTGCCACAATTTTTGTGTCTATGACATGTGGGGTTCACCGCTAATAAAAAAATTATTGCCTTAGGTGTGGCTAATAAAAAAGACTTATATTTAGGAACGGAGGGAGTAGAAAATATAAATAATAATTCATGTTGGGGCAACCCACGTTTCCGCTAATTTTAGCCGTGGGCTTGTTCACAATTTTTACGAGGGGGTGGTTGTTCATTTAATGGAGGGACTTGTAGTACCAGACTTGAACGATACAAAGTGCGGCCTGGCACACCGTAACACCACTTGGAACAAGCGGGTAGCTATCTCAAAAAACTATCAACAACTAAAATAAACCATGACCTGGCATGTAGTAGTACATAATTTTAAACGATTGTTTTGATGGAGTGAAAAAGGAAAACTACCCCACTACGTATATATAGGCCGGAGCCTCCGCGCTTGCTTGCTAGGGTTGCTCTATTCACACACTCTCATCCTCTCCAGATCTAAACAAGATAGGGGTAGTAACACTATCTTTCTCCCTTCAAAAAACACTGGCTTTCTATCCTCACCGCTGGTTACAGATCCGGACGTATCCCCCTCCGCCGGTGAAGGGGAGGAGGGGTAGTGTTTAGGCCGTTGTTGACAGCGAGGGAGGAGACCCACTGCCGACCGCACCATTATCTCTGGCCGAGCGCCGGCGCGGGAGGTCCTCCGATCCCTTTGTCATTTCCTGTGGGCGGATCCGGCCTCCCATCGCCCACCTATCCACATCCTGACGACCTTCAGGTATATCTTCATCGAAACCGCCTTAGCTCTACTTCCCCAGCTCGCTACGTCGCTGCATGTGCATCATTTTCTACCTCTGAGTCCCTCTCGATCGGATCGTCCAACGTCACATTTTTTTTCTATTGTTAGAGGTAAAGCTACTTCATGGAATCGAATCTTGTACTCCCTCCGTCCGAAAATACTTGTCATTGAAATGGATGTATCTAGATGTATTTTAGTTCTAGACACATCCATTTTGATGACAAGTAATTCCGTACGGAGGGAGTACTTGGTTCAAACAAGAAATAAAGTGTGGGTGGGGGAATTTAGTATGTACATCGGACTTGGTACAAATAGGAAGGAAAGGGGGTGAAAGTAGTACAGACTAGTCATCCAACCGGTCTCTTGGTCGAAAAGGGAAATATAGGGGTAACGCTGTACACAGTGGTATGACCAGGACTAGATTTGCTATCCACATATAGGAGTAGGTGGCTAGAGTGAACAAAAATGGGACCAACCCAGATATGTTTCTTGGATGTTTGTTTCTCGGGGCAACAAACTATGAATCACCACTTTATGCCCTTGTTTACGTACATGGTGCTGGACTGCTGGTGCACCCACTGTCGCATGCCCTTATACCAAATATTTAGGCTCCGTTCAGAATAAAGGGGCAGAAAACATAGGTCTTGATGAAAATAGAGGAATAGGAAAGGAATGTAGGTATAAAACTACAGAACAATGAACCGGAGGAAACTCTCAAGAGAATGTGTTCGGATGGACTACGAAATGTACATATTTGTTTTTTTAGAGTAGCATGCTTGGCAGTATGAGATGCTATTTGTTTATTCAGCTGCATAGTGACTACTCTTGTCCTCACCTCACGTACCACACATAGGTTGATTTTTTTTATTCCGGCAACACAGCACAGCACCCTGTCTAATGCATGGCAGCGAGCGCCTGCCTCGGGCTTCCGCCCAAAAAATGAGCAGCGCGTGGATGTTTCTAATCCTATGGAATCAGAACTACCAGACCATCTTTCCTATGAAACACTATTCACCTTTCCCGTGTTCCGAACGGTTGGAAGGGAAAGAATACCGTAGGAATTGTGTTCCTACAAAAATCCTGCACCAAACCTGTGAACCGAACGCAGCCTTAGTTGTTCTTAATCTAATGTCCCTGGTAAAAATGAAGCCATGCCACTGTTATAAGCCATGACAAGTTTAGCCAAATGTTTTTGCCTGTAATTGTTTGAGACTCTGACTGTTTCCTCTGTGCCTTTTTGTGCAAACATGGATATCCAATTCACCTGGTTGCTGTTGTGACCTTTTGGTGCACTGCACAAAACTCTTCTTAAAAGAAGTGACTTTTGTGATGTTTAACTGGAATGTCAGAATGGAATAGTTGGTTCATTTTGGTGGAACTGCACAAAGGGAGATCTGTGTTCCAATCCTCATCATCCATATTTGTGCCATAACCTTCCTTTAGGTAAGAATGATATTTAATGCATGTGTTCATCTCTATTTTCCGACTGCCATGAGAAAATAATGTTGTTTTTTACTAGTACACTTGTACTCCCTCACAAACAAAACCAATTCTGAATTAGAAGACCAATCATGTACTTGGTTTCACCAACTGGTGAGGAGAAAGAGAAACAGAGCATGAAGAGGAAGAAGAAGAAGAATAAACAGTGCCAAGGCGATCTTGCTAAAGCCAGAGGCCTCAGTCGAGACCATTCAAGGGCTCCGGCAACGACTACCTTACATGTGAGACGATCCTCCAGGGAGCCCTTCCACTTCTGCTGTCTCACTTAATTAATTAGGAGTACTTAAGTACCACTAATTTATTACTGCCTAATTTTCCTGTTGGAGTTAAACAAATCTTTAGTAGGACCCTATGTTGAATCATGTACGTGTGTATGTTTGTTTATGGAGGTGAATCATGTGGTGGAGTAGGGAGGGAATATTATTAGTGTCATGACATAATAGTGCTATTGTTTTGCATGTCAATTTATTGCAATTGGTTCATTGAGGCAATGTTTTGTGTATTGTCCATCATGAATTTGATGCTACTATTTGAGTAATATGCTAATGTCTTCCTATCCTTTCTCACTAGGCTAATGAAGGTTTCACCTTGTTCCTACTTGTGCAAACAGGGATCATGTTGTGCCAATCATACATTTTAGTGGAACTACACAAGACAATACAATGAATTGTATCCCAGCCAGTGCTTTAACTCTGCTGGAAGTTCTTGATAATCTTTCGATATAATCTCAACACTGGTAAACAAGAGTGATTTCAACCATACATTTGAAGTGCACAAAAATATATACTATTGTGTGATTCCAGTGAGTGCTTTATCATCTCTTATGTGACTACATGAATAAGCTTTTTTTCTCAGGTTGGTATGGGCCTAAGGCCTTCATCCATATTAGTTTGCTGTCATCTCTATTTGTATCGTGCTACTGTCATGAGAAACTCCTTTATCTTTGCACGTTAACATTTTGCAACCTATGATAAATGGCAATGCTTTGAGTGTTGAGTTGAGCTAATTGGCACTGATTAAATAAACTAATACCTCTATTTAAGCAAGACTACTATGTTGCTAACTTTACCCATTAAGATAATGAGGGTGCTTCTATTTGTTAGTGTATGTTTCATCAACTAGTCTCACTATTACAGTAATCTCACTCTCTCAATATATGTGCCAACATGGATGCTCGATTTTGGTGGAACTGCACAAAAACTTTGGGTGCTTAATTGCCTCGACAACTTCCGTCCTTTCCTGTCAGTCACTAATCTCCGCTTGCTTTCTTCCTTTGCTGTCAGTCACTTGGCTTATCTCGGCTTCCAGTCAAAGGAAATAGTAATTGATATGCTACCTCACACAGGTTGGTATTGGTCTTTATCCTGATTATTGTGCCTGTCATATGTATTGGTAATTCGGTATTGTGCTACTGTTTGCCGATTTCATAAAGGAGTAATTTGGAGCCTGAACTCGCAGGCAAATCATTACATCGGGTGATTTCAGTAGAACTGCACAAAATGATCAGATGGACAGGTACTTATGCTGCTGCTATGTACTCCAAAGTTCACTCAGACAAGCATCGATGTTGACAAGAAGTGCCTATATTCATTCGAGTATCAACCGGCATCAACCAATTGTCAAACTCCAAGTATTAGGAGAGTGAACGCCAAAAATATTGCTTGGTGCATAGCCCAGAAAAATGCAGTCTAGTCTTTGGTCCCAACTTGTGCCTTTGGGTTATCGTCACATATGGTAGCGAACTATATGGCATGGAGTCTAAAGATTCCATACAAGTTGGTTGACGCGTATATTCATCTGGCACTTAATCAGTCTGCACGCCAAGGATGCTCCATTTCAGTTGAACTGCACAAAAAATTTGGGTGGTTCATTTTCTCAACCGCCTCCTTTCTCGTCTGCAATGTAGAATTTTGGCGAGATACATGACCAAGATGAGCCAGTAAACTAGTTGGATGAAAGTAGTGCCCAAGTTGCTCAAACCTCCCTCGGCACGAGGCCACTATTTGAGGACAAACCTACAAGCAAAGTTCAGATTGTCTGTGTTGCCTCTTATGTACTCAAAAGTTTACTCGTACAAGAACTAATTTTAGCAAGAAGTACCTCCGATTGAAAACCATTTACCAGTCTGTACCTTAGGTAATTAGAGTTTGTCCATGGATCATATTGGTTGTGATCTCAATCATTTGGATGCATAAACATACTGAACATGTGTATATCTAAATCTTTTTGTGAATTATGTATGAATATTGTCGTGTGACCTATCAATCATTTGGATGCATAGATATGTTGAGCTTGTGTATATATGAATCTTTTGAGTTGTTGATAGTGAATGTTGGCTATGAATATGAACGTGTCCTATGAACCTAAGTTTGATATGAATGTTTACCTTTTCTGTTGTATTTGTGTGTGAACTTGTTAGTATGCCTACTGTGGGGTATAAAACGCAGGTCTCTTATAAAAGTAATGTTGTGTCCAATTTATGTTTTCCCTTCTAACCACATTATATATATTTATATTATTACTATTATCGTATATTTTATAGAGACTTATATATACATTATAAAAACATCCCACGTGTTATTAACTTATAGAAGTAAATGTTTAACGGAAGTTGGCAAGGAAAATCCTGGTTGTTTTTGACTCACAGGCAAGGAAAATCCTGGTGATTGCGTACAAAAGCTTGCGAAGATTTTAAGGACCAATTTAATAATAACGCGCTCATTTTTGTTTTGAGCAATAACTCGCTAATTTATTAATTATATATATAATGTGCCTCTCCGGTTTATTCTTTGATATTAATTGCTCCTTCTAACATAACATTATATATATAACGAGCCCACCTAATACGTGTATTTCAAGGAAGTGCAAATGGGCTGGGATTTCTTAGAAAATATATATGGGCCTGATTGACGCGAAATTATTTGTTCACCCAGCCCAGCAAATGGACTGTACATTCTAGAAAACATGGGTTAAATATATGCTACATTTTTGCAGGCTGACATGTGGGCCAATAGGTCGAAGCCTACGCAGGGCGTTGTCAACTTGGTCAACAAATGATTGTGTCATCCACAGCCATTGGATTTATTCCAACGGCCGTCATGCACCTTCAATCTCTCGTCTTCTTCCTCCAGCGTCGCCGGGACCGCCTGGTCCGCCCTCCGGCGGCTAGCGGCTCTGCTTAGCACGCATCGCTGCGAAGCGCTACCCCACCGCCGGCTAGGCTATCCCTCCACCCCTCGACACCTCCTGTTATTCTCCACAGACTACAGCCCCACGCTGCAACAGAACCAGTTATAACCCTTCTCCTCCTCTCAATCTGTGACTCCACTGCCGCGTTTTCCCATCTCTGAGTCGTTCCCGTCCGGGGCCTCGCCGTCGTCCACCACCTTGCTGCGTTCGGTGCGGCATGGTCAACAAACGAGAGTCGTCGAAAGAGGACTGTACGTGGAGAGCCTGACGGCTGGGACCCACGAGGTCCATGGTCACACACAAGGAAAGTTCCTCCTTATTAAGCTGAAAGAAAATGTTTCCTCCACCTGACAGCTGGGACCCATCGGCTGTTTCTTCGCATGGAAGGAAGTGCCTCCTTGTTTTGCGAAAAAATTATTCATCCCGTTGACAATTGGGACCCGTCAGATTTGGTGACTGACTTGTGGGCCTACTAAGCGGACATGTACGCACGGCTTTGTCAACTTAATCAACAAATGATTCTAGCAGCTAGACCGTTGGATGTTAATCCAACAGCCGTGCTCCTTCTTCAACCTCTGTTCTTGCTCCTGTCTCCCGTGGGCGGCACCGCGGCTGTGCTGCCGCGCACCCGAACTAGTGAAGTTTCCCACTCCTCTCCATCTGCGACTCCACTGCCCCGTCTTCCCCATCTTCGGGTCGTTCCAGTCTGGGTGCGCTCGGCATGGTGTGGTCAACGTGGTCAACAACCGAGAGTCATCGGAAGATGACTGTACGTGAGAGGCTGACAGTGGGGATGCACCATGCCCATGGACGCATGCATGCAACGGAACGCGGCGAGGTCAACGTGATCAAGGAACGACTTCCATCGGAAGTATACTGTACATGGAGAGTCTCAGCTGGGTCCACGCCCACAGCAAGTAAGTGCCTCCTTATTACGCGGAAAATAATGATTCCTCCAACTGACAGCAGGGACCCACTGGACGGGCCACCGTATTTTGCGAAAAAAACGTTTTCCCCCTGACTGCTAGGACCCACCTGATGGGCCATCGTATTTCGCGAAAAAAAAACGTTCCCCCCGCTGTCAGCTCGGACCCACCGGAAGTGCCTCCTTATTACGCAAAAAAATGAACACTCCCCCGGCTAGCTGGGACCCACCTTGGTGGGAGGCTGACTTGTGGGCCTACTAAGTTGACGGGGACGAAGGGCTTTATCAACTTAGTCAATATGAAGGATTCTAGCTCAAGTGACCGTACGATGTCCATCCAACGGCCGTAGTGCTTCTTCAACCTCTGGTCTTCTTGCTCCAGCCGCCCAAAGCAGCGCCGGTCGTGCCACATGCTCCTGCCTCCCGTGGCCGGCTGTGCTGCCGCGGAGGCCTCACCGCCCCCTACTATTCCCACCGCTGGCCAGGCCCTGCGGCAACGGCAGCCTCACACCGCAGCCGAACCAGTGAACCCTCATACTCCTCTCCGCGTGGGCTTCCATTGTCGCGTCTTCCCCGGCTCCGCGTTGTCCCCTTCCTAGGCCTCGGCGTCGTCCACCGCCATGGTGCTCTCCTCGCGGCGTGGTCAACATGGTCAAGGAACGACTTCCATCGGAAGAGTACTGTACGTGGAGAGGCTGACAGCTGGGTCCACGGCCACAGCCCAGTTTTTTTGTAATTTGCCAAGTAAGTCGCTTTGTCACGCCTGTTGGGCTGCAAATCTTTCAAGACGAGGAGAGCTTTCATTCGGCTGGCCGAGAAAATGGACATCAGTAATGAGAAATGAGCTGTACATTTTTAAAACACATCAAACCGGCAATTAGTTTCAAATATCTTTTTTTTTCATTTCGAGATTTTAAATTACATTAATTTTTATGCGTGGAGAATTTGTTGGATTTTATATTGATATACATTTATTTTTAAAATCAGTTTGAATATGAGTTGAAATTTCGGGATTAAAAACAGTTCGGACCGCACCAAAATATGCAAAATTTTGTATAATTTTTTAACCGTGGCCACAATATGGGCTGTAATGCTAACAAAAAGAATATGGGCTCCAAAAAAAACCTTAAGAATTAGCAAATGGGGTGTAAATTATTAGAAATAATGGCAGATGGGATGTATGCTGTTTTCCACAGATTTGAGGCTTTCCTAAAAAAGGTTGATGCACAAGTAGTGACTGTTGGATGTCCATCGAACGGTCGTCGTGCTTCTTCAATCTCTGCTCTTCCTGCTCCAGCCGCTCAAACAAGCGTCGACGGGAGTGCCTGCTCCCTCCTCCCCGCGGCCGGCTGTGCTGCCGCGCAGGCCTCACCGCCCCACCGTACTCCCATCGCTGGCCTAGCCATCCCTCTACTCACCCACACCTGTTGTTATTCTCCGGCGATGGCAGACGAACCAGTAAACCCTCGTACATTCGTACTCCCCTCCACGTGGGAAACAACTGTCGAGTCTTCCCTGCCTCTATGTCGTTCCCTTCCTAGGCCTCGCCATTGTCCACCGCCCTGGTGCTCTCGGCATGCCCTGGTCAATGTGGTCAACGACCCACATGCATCTGAAGTGGACTGTACGTGGAGAGGCCGACAACTGGGTCCACGGCCGCACGCAAGGAAATACCTCCTTATTACGCGCAAAATAATGCTTCCTCCAGCTGACATCAGGGACCCACCAAAAGGGCCTCTGTATTTCACGAAAAAAACGTTACCGCCGCTGATAGCTCGGACCCACCAGCTATATCTTCGCATGCAAGGAAGTGCCTCCTTATTACGCACAAAAAAAAGAATATTCCCCCTGTTAGCTGGGACCCAGTATAGTGGCAGGCTAACTTGTGGGCCTACTAAGTTGACGGGGCCGGAGGGCGTTGTCAACTTAGTCAATATGCACGATTCTAGCTCCAGTAACCGTACGATGTCCATCCAACGGCCCTAGTGCTTCTTCAACCTCTGGTCTTCTTGCTCCAGCCGCCCAAACTAGTGTCGGTCGTGCCTCGTGCTCCTGCCTCCCGTGGCCGGCTGCGATGCGGCGGAGGCCTCAGCGCCCCCTACTACTCCCACCGTTGGCCAGGCCATCCCTCTACTCACCCACACCCCCTGTTATTCTACGGCGACGGCAGCCTCACACCGCAGTGAACCAGTGAACCCTCGTACTCCTCTATGCATGGACATCCACTACCGCGTCTTCCTTGGCTCCGTGTTGTCCCCTTCCTAGGCCTCGCCGTTGTCCACCGCCCTGGTGCTCTCGGCGCGGCGTGGTCAACGTGGTCAAGAAACGGCTTCCATCAGACATGGACTATACGTGGAGAGGCTGACAGCTGGGTCCACGGCCGCAGCAATGAAGTGCCTCCTTATTACGTGCAAAATAATTATTCCTCCACCTGACAACAGGGACCCAACGGACGGGCCACCATATTTCGTGAAAAAAACGTTTGCCCCTGACAGCTGGGACCCACCAGCTACATCTTCGCACGCAAGGAAGTGCGTCCGGGCAAAAAAAACGATTCGCCCCCCCTGACTGCTGGGACCCACCAGCTACATCTTCGCAGGCAAGGAAGTGCCTGACAGTCAGGACCCACCTTGTCGAAGCGTACGTAGCGTTGTCATTCTGGTCGCGAACGTGTACGTACGTATATACTGGTGGATGTAGAGGCGTGCATGTGTCATAGTAGAGGCGCGTACGTGTCGTAGTAGAGGCGCGCACGTAGCATGTACACGTACGTACAGCGGCCAGGGTGCAAGAAAGAAAATACGGCCACGTATGTGTACATACGGGCGGGGTATCAAATGCCTACTCGCGCATACGTACGGCCAGGGCTCGTGTACATGGCAGGGTCGAAACGGAGAAACATCGTCGTCGTCGTGTTCATGGGGAGGCAAAGCAATGCGTCGTGTTCATGGGGAGGCAACGAAATGCGTCGTGTTCATCGGGAGGCAACGGAACGCGTGGGAGCCAACCGGCTAGGTCGGAACGAAATGCGTGGTCGTGTTCATCGGGAGGGCTTGGATAGAATAGGCGATGGAAACGAAGCCTGGTGTACCGCACAACGGATGAAATGGACCTCCTACGTTCGGAATGGGGTCCTGTTGATCGGGAGGGGTCTGGCGTACCGCAAAACAGAGGAAACGGACCTCCTACGGTCGAAAAGGGGGTCCTGTTGATTGGGAGGGGTGTGGCATACCGCAAAACGGACAAAACGGACTTCCTACGGTCGAAATGGGGGTCCTGTTGATCGGGAGGGGTGTGGCGTACCACAAAACGGACGAAACGGACCTCCTACGGTCGAAATGGGGGTCCTGTTCATTGGGAGGGGTGTGGCGTACCGCAAAACGGGACTCCACGGGATATTGTTCATCTCCACCGTCGGCCTCCTCCAGCCTCCACGGGCTACCGTCGACCTCCTCCAGCCTCCACGGGCTCCTGTTCATCCAGCCTCCACCGCGCGCTACTCCACCGGCTACTGTTCAACCACCCCTCCACGGGCACCCCTCCACCGTCCACTATTCATCCAGCCCTCCACACCACGGGGTCCTGTTCAACCACCCCTCCACGGGCACCCCTCCATCGTCTACTATTCATCCAGCCCTCCACACCACGGGGTCC
>NC_041392.1:245460352-245471243 GCF_002162155.2 Triticum dicoccoides | reverse complement strand
ACTGTTCATCCCAGAGGCAGCATCGGTCGGCTTCAGTTAGCAGCAGTAGCGAAGGAATCGCTCGATCGGGTTCAGTTAACAGCCATCGATAGATCGCTCGGGTTCAGTAACGTGTAGCCTGCAGTGCAATCACTCGGGTTCAGTTAGAGCCCAACGCCTCGCACACACGCGCGTACGTGTACAAGAGAAACGCGCATCGCTCGGCCCCCGACCTCCCACCGTAACCGGGAACTCCCCAAAGTTTTCCTCGCCCTCGCTTCTACCATGGTTTTTTCTGTCATGGACGGCCCAAAGAATGTCATGCAGCTGCGTCTCCGGCCCGCCCAGGACGAAAAGCCCATATTCTGTCATGATTTTTTGTCATATAAGTAGGAGCCCACCACATCTATGATGATACCGGGTTTTGTCACAATTATCGTCATAGAAGTGTCATATGTATGACAGAAAAAAATTTCGTTCGTCCCAAAATGTCACGGATGTGTCTTTTTTGTAGTGGTAGAAGCCCTCCGTGATCAATGCCCCCTCCGGCGGAGCGCCGGAAAAGGCCCCAAGATGGGATCTCACGAGTACAGAAGGTTTCGGCGGTGGAAATAGGGTTTTGGCTCCGTATCTGATGTTTCCAGGGTATATGGGTATATATATGAGGAAGAAGTACGTCGGTGGAGCAACGAGGGGCCCACGAGGGTGGAGGGCGCGCCTGGGGGAGGTGGGCGCGCCCCCTGCCTCGTGCCTTCCTCGTTGATTGCTTTACGTAGACTCCAAGTCCTCTGGATCACGTTTGTTCTGAAAATCACGTTCCCGAAGGTTTCATTCCATTGGACTCCATTTGATATCCTTTTCCCTCGAAACACTGAAATAGGCAAAAAAAACAGCAATTTGGGCTGGGCCTCCGGTTAATAGGTTAGTCCCAAAAATAATATAAAAGTGTATAATAAAGCCCATTAAACATCCAAAATAGAATATAATATAGCATGGAACAATCAAAAATTATAGATACGTTGGAGATGTATCATTTTCAATGGTGAAAATCACTATGTTGATCATATCTACTATATGATTCACGCTTGACCTTTCGGTCTCAGTGTTCTGAGGCCATATCTGCATATGGTAGGCTCGTCAAGTTTAACCCGAGTATTTCTGCGTGTGCAAAACTGTCTTGCACCCGTTGTATATGAACGTAGAGCTTATCACACCCGATCATCACGTGGTGTCTCGGCACGACAAACTTTGGCAGTGGTGCATACTCAGGGAGAACACTTGTACCTTGAAATTTAGTGAGAGATCATCTTATAATGCTACCGCCGAACTAAGCAAAAATAAGATGTATAAAAGATAAACATCACATGCAATCCAAATATGTGACATGATATGGCCATCATCATCTTGTGCTTTTGATCTCCATCTCCGAAGTACTGTCATGATCTCCATTGTTACCGGCATGACACCATGATTTCCATCATCTTGATCTTTTATCAACGTGTCGTCACATGGTCGTCTCACCAGCTATTGCTTTTGCAACTATTGCTATCGCATAGCGATAAAGTAAAGCAATTACATGGCACTTGCATCTTATGCTATAAAGAGACAACCATAAGGCTTCTGCCAGTTGCCGATAACTTCAACAAAACATGATCATCTCATACAACAACTTATATCTCATCATGTCTTGACCATATCACATCACAACATGCCCTGCAAAAACAAGTTAGACGTCCTCTACTTTGTTGTTGCAAGTTTTACATGGCTGCTACGGGCTGAGCAAGAACCGTTCTTACCTACGCATAAAAAAACCACAACGCAGTGTAGTGATTGCTTTTTGATCTTCAAAAATAACCATGTTCATTGAATCCGATTCAACTAAAGCTAGAGAAACAGACACCCACTAGCCACTTGTGTGCGAAGCACGTCGGTAGAACCAGTCTCGCGTAAGCATACACGTAATGTCAGTCTGGGCCGCTTCATCCAACAATGCCACTGAATCAAGAATCAACTAGTGACGGCAAGCAATATGTATATACCCATGCCCACAACTCCTTTGTGTTCTACTCGTGCATATAACATCTATGCGTAAACCTGGCTCTGATACCACTTACGGGGAACGTAGTAATTTCAAAATTTTCCTACGCACACGCAAGATCATGGTGATGCATAGAAATGAGAGAGGAGAGTATCGTCCTTGTACCCTCGTAGACCGTAAGCGGGAGCGTTATGAGAACGCGGTTGACGTAGTCATACGTCTTCATGACCGACCGATCCAAGTACCGAACATACGGCACCTCCGAGTTCAGCACAAGTTCAGCTCGATGACGTCCCACGAACTCCGATCCAGCAGAGCTTCACGGGAGAGTTCTGTCAGAACGACAGCGTGATGACGGTTATGATGTTACTACCAATGCAGGGCTTCGCCTAAGCACCGCTACGATATGATCGAGGTGGATTATGGTGGAGGGGGCACCACACACGGCTAAGGGATCAATGATCAACTTGTGTGTCTATGGGGTGCCCCCTCGCCACGTATATAAAGGACTAGAGGAGGGAGGAGGGTCGGCCCTCCTGTGGTGTGCCTTGGGGAGTCCTACTCCCACCGGGAGTAGGATTCCCCCCCCCCTTCCATGTAGTAGGAGTAGGAGAGAAGGAAAGGGAAAAGAGAAGAGAAGGAAGGAGGGGGCGCCACCCCTCCACCTAGTCAAATTCGGACTAGGCCTTGGGGGCGCGCAGCCTCCTCTCTCTCTTTCCCCTAAATCCCAATAAGGCCCATATACTCCCCGACGAATTCCCGTAACTCTCCGGTAGTCCAGAAAATACCCGAATCACTCGGAACATTTCCGATGTCCGAATATAGTCGTCCAATATATCGATCTTTACGTCTCGACCATTTCGAGACTCCTCATCATGTCCCTGATCTCATCCGGGACTCCGAAATACCTTCGGTACATCAAAGCACATAAACTCATAATACTGATCGTCACCGAATGTTAAGCGTGCGGACCCTACGGGTTTGAGAACTATGTAGACATGACCGATACTCATCTCCGGTCAATAACCAATAGCGGAACCTTGATGCTCATATTGGTTCCTACATATTCTATGAATATCTTTATCGGTCAAACCGCATAACAACATACGTTGTTCCCTTTGTCATCGGTATGTTACTTTCCCGAGATTCGATCGTCGGTATCTCAATACCTAGTTCAATCTCGTTACCGGAAAGTTGCTTTACTCGTTCCGTAATGCATCATCCTGCAACTAACTCATTAGTCACATTGCTTGCAAGGCTTATAGTGATGTGCATTATCGAGAGGGCCCAGAGATACCTCTCCGACAATCGGAGTGACAAATCATAATCTCGATCTATGCCAACTCAACAAGTACCATGGGAGACACCTGTAGAGAGCTACCTCTTTTAGCACTACGTTGGTTTTCCCCGAAGAGGAAGGGATGATGCAGCAAAGTAGCATAAGTATTTCCCTCAGTTTTTGAGAATCAAGGTATCAATCCAGTAGGAGGCTACGCGCGAGTCCCTCGTACCTGCACAAAACAAATAAATCCTCGCAACCAATGCAAATAGGGGTTGTCAATCCCTATAGGGCCACTTACAAGAGTGAGATATGATAGATATGATAAGATAATATTTTTGGTATTTTTATGATAAAGATGCAAAGTAAAATAAAAGCAAAGTAAATAGCAAAGTAAATAACTAAGTAGTAGGAGATTAATATGATAAATATAGACCCGGGGGCCATAGGTTTCACTAGTGGCTTCTCTCAAGAGCATAAGTATTCTACGGTGGGTGAACAAATTATTATTGAGCAATTGACAGAATTGAGCATAGTTATGACAATATCTAGGTATGATCATGTACATAGGCATCACGTCCGAGACAAGTAGACCGACTCCTGCCTGCATCTACTACTATTACTCCACTCATCGACCGCTATCCAGCATGCATCTAGAGTATTAAGTTAAAAATAGAGTAACGCCTTAAGCAAGATGACATGATGTAGAGGGATAGACTCATGCAATATAAAGAAAACCCCATCTTGTTATCCTTGATGGCAACAATACAATACGTGCCTTGCTGCCCTTACTGTCACCGGGAAAGGACACCGCAAGATTGAACCCAAAGCTAAGTACTTCTCCCATTACAAGAAAGATCAATCTAGTAGGCCAAACCAAACTGATAATTCGAAGAGACTTGCAAAGATAACCAATCATACATAAAAGAATTCAGAGAAGATTCAAATATTATTCATAGATAGACTTGATCATAAACCCACAATTCATCGGTCTCAACAAACACACTGCAAAAAGAAGATTACATCGAATAGATCTCCACAAGAGAGGGGGAGAACATTGTATTGAGATCCAAAAAGAGAGAAGAAGCCATCTAGCTACTAACTATGGACCCATAGGTCTGAAGTAAACTACTCACACTTCATCGGAGAGGCTATGGTGTTGATGTAGAAGCCCTCCGTGATCGATGCCCCCTCCGTCGGAGCTCCGAAATAGGCCCCAAGATGGGATCTCGTGGATACAGAAAGTTACAACGGTGGAATTAGGGTTTTGGCTACGTCTCTGATCGTTTGGGGGTATGTTGATATATATATAGGAGGAAGAAGTACGTCGGTGGAGCAACAGGGGGCCCACGAGGGTGGAGGGCGCGTCTGGGGGGGGCAGGCGTGCCCCCTACCTCGTGGCCTCCTGTTAGTTGGCTTGACGTAGGGTCCAAGTCTCCTGAGTTGTATTCGGTGAGAAAATCACGTTCCCGAAGGTTTCATTCCGTTTGGACTCCGTTTGATATTCCTTTTCTTCGAAACCCTAAAACAGGCAAAAAAACAGCAATTCCGGGCTGGGCCTCCGGTTAATAGGTTAGTCCCAAAAATAATATAAAAGTGGATAATAAAGCCCAATAATGTCCAAAATAGTAGATAATATAGCATGGAGCAATCAAAAATTATAGATACATTGGAGATGTATCAAGCATCCCCAAGCTTAATTCCTGCTCGTCCTCGAGTAGGTAAATGATAAAAACAGAATTTTTGATGCGGAGTGCTACTTGGCATAATTTTAATGTAATTCTTCTTAATTGTGGTATGAATATTCAGATCCAAAAGATTCAAGGCAAAAGTTTATATTGACATAGAAAATGATAATACTTCAAGCATACTAACAAAGCAATTATGTCTTCTCAAAATAACATGGCTAAAGAAAGTTATCCCTACAAAATCATATAGTCTGGCTATGCTCTATCTTCACCACATAAAATATTTGAATCATGCACAACCCCAATGACAAGCCAAGCAATTGTTTCATACTTTTGACATTCTCAAAACTTTTTCAATCTTCATGCAATACATGAGCGTGAGCCATGGATATAGCACTATAGGTGGAATAGAGTGGTGGTTGTGGAGAAGACAAAAAGGGGAACATAGTATCACATCAACTAGGCGTATTAACGGGCTATGGAGATGCCCATTAATAGATACCAATGTGAGTGAGTAGGGATTGCCATGCAACGGATGCACTAGAGCTATAAGTATATGAAAGCTCAAAAAGAAACTAAGTGGGTGTGCATCCAACTTGCTTGCTCATGAAGACCTAGGGCATTTTTGAGGAAGCCCATCGTTGGAATATACAAGCCAAGTTCTATAATGTAAGATTCCCACTAGTATATGAAAGTGATAACATGAGAGACTCTCTACTATGAAGATCATGGTGCTACTTTGAAGCACAAGTGTGGTAAAAGGATAGTAACATTGTCCCTTCTCTCTTTTTCTCTCATTTTTTTTATTTGGGCATTTTCTCTCTCTTTTTTATGGCCTCTTTTCTTTTCTTTTTATTCGTCCGGAGTCTCATCCCGACTTGTGGGGGAATCATAGTCTCCATCATCCTTTCCTCACTGGGACAATGCTCTAATAATGATGATCATCACACTTTTATTTTTCTTACAACTCCACAATTACAACTCGATACTTAGAACAAAGTATGACTCTATGTGAATGCCTCCGGCGGTGTACCGGGATATGCAATGTTTCATGAGTGACAAGTATGAAAGAATTATGAACGGTGGCTTTGCCACAAATACTATGCCAACTACATGATCATGCTAAGCAATATGACAATGATGGAGTGTGTCATGAACGGAACGGTGGAAAGTTGCATGGCAATATATCTCGGAATGGCTATGGAAATGCCATAATAGGTAGGTACGGTGGCTGTTTTGAGGAAGGTATATGGTGGGTGTATGATACCAGCGAAAGGTGCGCGGTATTAGAGAGGCTAGCAAGGGTGGAAGGGTGAGAGTGCGTATAATCCATGGACTCAAGATTAGTCATAAAGAACTCATTTACTTATTGCAAAAATCTACAAGTTATCAAAGCAAAGTATTACGTGCATGCTCCTAGGTGGATAGATTGGTAGGAAAAGACCATCGCTCGTCCCCGACCGCCACTCATAAGGAAGACAATCAATAAATAAATCATGCTCTGACTTCATCACATAACAGTTCACCATACGTGCATGCTACGGGAATCACAAGCTTCAACACAAGTATTTCTCAAATTCACAACTAATCAACTAGCATGACTTTAATATCACCATCTCCATATCTCAAAACAATTACCAAGTATCAAACTTATCATAGTATTCAACACACTCATAAGAAAGTTTTTATTATTAATCTTGTATACCAAGCATATTAGGATTTTAAGCAAATCACCATGCTATTAAGACTCTCAAAATAATCTAAGTGAAGCATGAGAGATCAATAGTTTCTATAAAACAAATCCACCACCGTGCTCTAAAAGATATAAGTGAAGCACTAGAGCAAAATTATATAACTCAAAAGATATAAGCGAAGCACATAGAGTATTCTAACAAATTCCAAATCATGTATGGCTCTCTAAAAAGATTTGTACAGCAAGGATGATTGTGGTAAACTAATAAGCAAAGACTCAAATCATACAAGACTCTCCAAGTAAAACACATATCATGTGGTAAATAAAAATATAGCTCCAAGTAAAGTTACCGATAGAAGTAGACGAAAGAGGGGATGCCTTCCGGGGCATCCCCAAGATTTGGCTTTTAGGTGTCCTTAGATTATCTTGGGGGTGCTAAAGTTTCTGTTTTTTTTACAGCAAGTTCAACAAGACTTTCCCCAAGTCTTCCCAACGGTTCTACTTGGCACAAACACTAATTAAACACAAAAAACACAACCAAAACAAAGGCTAAATAATTTATTTATTACTAAACAGGAGCAAAAAGCAAGGAATAAAAATAAAATTGGGTTGCCTCCCAACAAGCGCTATCATTTAACGCCCCTAGCTAGGCATAACAAGCAAGAATAGATCTAGGTATTGCCATCTTTGGTAGGCAATCCATAAGTGGCTCTCACAATAGATTCATAAGGTAATTTAATTTTCTTCCTAGGAAAGTGTTCCATGCCTTTCCTTAACAGAAATTGGAATCTATTATTTCCTTCCTTCATATCAATAATTGCACCAATCGTTCTAAGGAAAGGTCTACCAAGAATAATAGGACATGAAGGATTGCAATCTATGTCAAGAACAATGAAATCTACGGGAACATAATTCCTATTTGCAATAATAAGAACATCATTAATTCTTCCCATAGGTTTCTTAATAGTGGAATCCGTAAGGTGCAAGTTTAGAGAGCAATCATCAAAATCACGGAAACCTAACAAATCACACAAAGTCTTTGGAATCGTGGAAACACTAGCACCCAAATCACATAAAGCATAGCATTCATGATCTTTAATTTTAATTTTAATAGTTGGTTCCCACTCATCATAAAGTTTTCTAGGGATAGAAACTTCCAATTTAAGTTTTTCTTCATAAGATTGCATGAAGGCGTCAATGATATGTTTAGTAAACGCTTTATTTTGACTATAAGTGTGAGGAGAATTTAGCACGGATTGCAACAAGGAAATACAATCAATCAAAGAGCAATTTTCATAGTTAAATTCCTTGAGATCCATAATAGTGGGTTTAGCAACATCTAGGGTTTTAATTTCTTCAATCCCACTTTTATCAAATTTAGCATCAAGATCAAAAGATTCAGAATTCTTGGAACGCCTTCTAGGTAAAGGCGGATTATCAAGATTCATATTGCAAAACAAATATTTAATAGGGGGCACATCAATAACTTTTAGATCTTCATCATTATTTTCATAGCAACTAGAAGAACACACTTTTATAAAGGCATCTTTCTTAGCACGCATCCTAGCGGTTCTTTCTTTGCACTCATCAATGAAAATTCTCACGGCTTTGAGAGACTCATTGATATCATGCTTAGGTGGAATAGATCTAAGTTTCAAAGAATCAACATCAAGAGCAATTCTATCAACGTTCCTAGACAAATCATCAATCTTAAGCAATTTTTCTTCAATCATAACATTAAAATTCTTTTGCAAAGTAATAAATTCTTTAATATTAGAATCAAAATCAGAGGGCATCTTATTATAATTTCCATAAGAATTGTTGTAGGAATTACCATAATTATTAGAGGGATTACTAGGATAAGGCCTAGGATTGAAATTTCCTCTATACGCGTTATTACCAAAATTCTTCCTACCAACAAAATCCACATCCATAGATTCATTATTATTCTCAATCAAAGTAGACAAGGGCATATCATTAGGATCAGAAGAAGCACTCTTATTAGCAAATAATTTCATAAGTTCATCCATCTTTCCACTCAAAACATTAATTTCTTCTATCGGATGCACCTTTTTATTAGTAGATCTTTCAGTATGCCATTGAGAATAGTTAACCATAATATTATCTAGGAGCTTAGTAGCTTATCCTAAGGTGATTTCCATAAAAGTGCCTCCCGCGGCCGAATCTAAAAGATTTCTAGAAGCAAAATTCAATCCGGCATAAAATTTTTGTATAATCATCCACAAATTTAAACCATGAGTAGGGCAATTACGTATCATTAATTTCATTCTCTCCCAAGCTTGTGCAACATGTTCATGATCAAGTTGCTTAAAGTTCATAATATCATTTCTAAGAGAGATGATCTTAGCGGGCGGAAAATACTTAGAGATAAAAGCATCTTTGCACTTGTTCCATGAATCAATACTATTTTTAGGCAAAGACGAAAACCAAGCTTTAGCACGATCTCTAATCGAAAAAGGAAATAGCTTCAATTTAACAATATAATTATCCACATCTTTCTTCTTTTGCATGTCACACAAATCAACGAAGCTATTTAGATGGGTAGCAGCATCTTCACTAGGAAGGCCGGAGAACGGATCTTTCATGACAAGATTCAGCAAAGCATTATTAATTTCACAAGATTCAGCATCGGTAAGAGGAGCAATCAGAGTGCTAATAAAATCATTGTTGTTGGTATTGGTGAAGTCACACAATTTAGTATTATCTTGAGCCATCGCGACAAACAAGCAAACTAACACACAAGCAAACAAAAAGCAAGCGGACAAAAAAGGGCAAATAGAGAAAGAGAGGGAGGATAGAGAGAGAGGGCGAATAAAACGGCAAGGGTGAATTGGGGGGAGAGGAAAACGAGAGGCAAATGGCAAATAATGTAATGCGGGACATAAGGGTATGTGATGGGTACTTGGTATGTTGACTTTTGCGTAGACCTCCCCGGCAACGGCGCCAGAAATCCTTCTTGCTACCTCTTTTAGCACTGCGTTGGTTTTCCCCGAAGAGGAAGGGATGATGCAGCAAAGTAGCATAAGTATTTCCCTCGGTTTTTGAGAACCAAGGCATCAATCCAGTAGGAGGCTACACGCGAGTCCCTCATACCTGCACAAAACAAATAAATCCTCGCAACCAACGCAAATACGGGTTGAGATCTGATAGATATGATAAGACAATATTTTTGGTATTTTTATGATAAAGATGCAAAGTAAAATAAAAGCAAAGTAAATAGCAAGGTAAATAACTAAGTAGTAGGAGATTAATATGATAAAGATAGACCCAGGGGCCATAGGTTTCACTAGTGGCTTCTCTCGAGAGCATAAGTATTCTACGGTGGGTGAACAAATTACTGTTGAGCAATTGACAGAATTGAGCATAGTTATGAGAATATCTAGGTATGATCATGTATATATGCATCACGTCCGAGACAAGTAGACCGACTCCTGCCTGCATCTACTACTATTACTCCACTCATCGACCGCTATCCAGCATGCATCTAGAGTATTAAGTTAAAAACAGAGTAACGCCTTAAGCAAGATGACATGATGTAGAGGGATAGACTCATGCAATATGAAGAAAACCCCATCTTGTTATCCTCGATGGCAACAATACAACACGTGCCTTGCTGCCCTTACTGTCATCGGGAAAGGACACCGCAAGATTAAACCCAAAGCTAAGCACTTTTCCCATTGCAAGAAAGATCAATCTAGTAGGCCAAACCAAACTGATAATTCGAAGAGACTTGCAAAAATAACCAATCATACATAAAAGAATTCAGAGACGATTCAAATATTATTCATAGATAGACTTGATCATAAACCCACAATTCATCGGTCTCAACAAACACACCGCAAAAAGAAGATTACATTGAATAGATCTCCACAAGAGAGGGGGAGAACATTGTATTGAGATCCAAAAAGAGAGAAGAAGCCATCTAGCTACTAACTATGGACCCATAGGTCTGAAGTAAACTACTCACACTTCATCGGAGAGGCTATGGTGTTGATGTAGAAGCCCTCCGTGATCGATGCCCCCTCCGGTGGAGCTCCAGAATAGGCCCCAAGATGGGATCTCGTGGATATAGAAAGTTACGGCGGTGGAATTAGGGTTTTGGCTCCGTCTCTGATCGTTTGGGGGTACGTGGATATATATAGAAGGAAGAAGTACGTCTATGGAGCAACAAGGGGCCCACGAGGGTGGAGGGC
>NC_041392.1:245430725-245460140 GCF_002162155.2 Triticum dicoccoides | reverse complement strand
GGGGGGGGCAGGCGCGCCCCCCTACCTCGTGGCCTCCTGTTAGTTGGCTTGACGTAGGGTCCAAGTCTCCTGAGTTGTATTCGATGAGAAAATCACGTTCTCGAAGGTTTCATTCCGTTTGATATTCCTTTTCTTCGAATCCCTAAAACAGGCAAAAAATAGCAATTCTGGGCTGGGCCTCCGGTTAATAGGTTAGTCCCAAAAATAATATAAAAGTGGATAATAAAGCTCAATAATGTCCAAAACAGTAGATAATATAGCATGGAGCAGTCAAAAATTATAGATACGTTGGAGACGTATCATAGAGCACCTTTATAATCACCCAGTTACGTTGTGATGTTTGGTAGCACACAAAATGTTCCTCCGGTATTCGGGAGTTGCATAATCTCATAGTCGGATGAACATGTATAAGTCATGAAGAAAGCAGTAGCAACAAAGTAAACGATCATCATGCTAAGCTAACAGAATGGGTCAAGTCAATCACATTATTTTCTAATGATGTGATCCCATTAATCAAATGACAACTCATGTCTATGGCTAGGAAACTTAACCATCTTGGATTCAACGAGCTAGTCAAGTAGAGGCATACTAATGACACTCTGTTTGTCTACGTATTCACACATGTACTAAGTTTCCGGTTAATACAATTCTAGCATGAATAATAAAAATTTATCATGATATAAGGAAATAAATAATAACTTTATTATTGTCTCTAGGGCATATTTCCTTCAGAAACTGCTTACATATTGGGCATCAAGATCTATAGAGATAGATCAAGACGCTTGATAGGCTTTTTCAATGAGTGCATACCTTGACAAGATTTTGAAGTAGTTCAAAATGGAACAGTCAAAGAAGGAGTTCTTGCCTGTATTGCAAGGTGTAAAGTTGAGTAAGACTCAAAACACAACCATGGCAAAAAATAGAAAGAGAATGAAAGTCATTCCCTATGCCTTAGCCATAGGTTCTATAAAGTATGCTATGCTATGTACCAAACCTATTGTGTACCTTGCCATGAGTTTGGAAAGAGGGTACGATATTGATCCAGGAGTCGATCACTGGACAACGGTCAAAATTATCCTTAGAATACTAAGGAGATATTTTCTCGGTATGAAGGTGATAAAGAGTTTTTCGTAAAGAGTTACGTTGATGCAAGCTTTTACACCGATCCGGATGACTCTCAGTCTCAATCTGGATACATATTGAAAGTGGGAGCAATTAGCTAGAGTACCTCCATGCACAACATTGTAGACATAGAAAATTTGCAAAATACATATGGCTCTGAATGTGACAGACCCATTGACTAAGCTTCTCTCACAAGCAAAATCTGA
Organism: Triticum dicoccoides; assembly: GCF_002162155.2. Classification (NCBI taxonomy): domain Eukaryota; kingdom Viridiplantae; phylum Streptophyta; class Magnoliopsida; order Poales; family Poaceae; genus Triticum; species Triticum dicoccoides. The sequence goes on along the minus strand of NC_041392.1, from coordinate 245,458,812 downwards.
TCACACCTTAGTACTCTTTGGGTGTTAATCACATAGAGATGTGAACTAGATTATTGACTCTAGTAAAACCCTTTGGGTATTGGTCACATGGTGATGTGAACTAATCACATAAAGATGTGAACTATTGGTGTTAAATCACATGACGATGTGAACTAGATTATTGACTCTAGTGCAGGTGGGAGACTGAAGGAAATATGCCCTAGAGGCAATAATAAAGTTGTTATTTATATTTCCTTATATCATGATAAATGTTTATTATTCATGCTAGAATTGTATTAACCGGAAACTTGATACATGTGTGGATACATAGACAAAACAAAGTGTCCCTAGTATGCCTCTACTTGACTAGCTCGTTAATCAAAGATGGTTAAGTTTCCTGACCATAGACATGTGTTGTCATTTTATGAACGGGATCACATCATTAGGAGAATGATGTGATGGACAAGACCCATCCGTTAGCTTAGCATAATGATCGTTAAGTTTTATTGCTATTGCTTTCTTCGTGACTTATACATATTCCTCTGACTATGAGATTATGCAACTCCCGAATATCGGAGGAACACCTTGTGTGCTATCAAACGTCACAACGTAACTGGGTGGTTATAAAGATGCTCTACAGGTGTCTCCGAAGGTGTTTGTTGGGTTGGCATAGATCAAGATTAGGATTTGTCACTCTGAGTATCAGAGAGGTATCTCTGGGCCCTCTCGGTAATGCACATCACTATAAGCCTTGCAAGCAATGTGACTAAAGAGTTAGTTATGGGATGATGCATTACGGAACAAGTAAAGAGACTTGACGATAACGAGATTGAACTAGGTATGATGATATCGACGATCGAATCTCAGGCAAGTAACATACCGATGACAAAGGGAATGACGTATGTTGTTATGCGGTTTGACCGATAAAGATCTTCGTAGAATATGTAGGAGCCACTATGAGCATCCAGGTTCCGCTATTGGTTATTGACCGGAGATGTGTCTCGGTCAAGTCTACATAGTTCTCGAACCCGTAGGGTCCACACGCTTAACGTTCGATGACGATTTGTATTATGAGTTATGTGATTTGATGACTAAAGTTTGTTCGGAGTCCCGGATGAGATCACGGAGATGACGAAGAGTCTCGAAATGGTCGAGATGTAAAATTTCATATATTGGAAGGTTATATTCAGACATCGGAATGGTTCCGAGTGATTCGGATATTTTACCAGAGTACCAAGGGGTTACCGAAACCGCGTGGGGGAAGTATTGGGCCTATTGGGACTTATTGGAGGAGAGGAGAAAAGGCCATGTGAGGAGGGGCGCGCCCCCTTGCCCAAACCGAATTGGACTAGGGGAGGGGACGGCCGCCCTCTTTCCTTCTCCCTCTCTCTCCCTTTCCCTTTCCCTCTCTAATAGAAGGAAGGAGGGGACCGAATCCTACTTGGACTAGGAGTACAAGTAGGACTCCCCCATGGCGCGCCCCCTTTGGCCGGCCACCTCCTCCTCCCCCCCTTTATATACGGAGGCGGGGGCACCCCAAAGGCACAACAGACAATCTCTTAGCCATGTGCGGTGCCCCCCTCCATAGTTTAACACCTCGGTCATATCGTCGTAGTGCTTAGGTGAAGCCCTACGCTGGTAACTTCATCATCACCGTCGCCTCGCCGTCGTGCTAACGAAACTCTCCCTCGTCCTCAACTGGATCAAGAGATCGAGGGACATCATCGTGCTGAACGTGTGCTGAACACGGAGGTGCCGTACGTTCGGTACTTGGATCGGTTGGATCGTGAAGACGTTCGAATACATCAACCGTGTCACTAAACGCTTCCGCTTTTGGTCTACGAGGGTACGTGGACACACTCTCCCCTCTCGTTGCTATGCATCTCCTAGTTAGATTTTGCATGATCGTAGTAATTTTTTTGAATTACTATGTTCCCCAACAATATTAGCAATCGTGTATGCTTTATATGTCATTTTATATCATTTTTGTGGACTAACCTATTAACTTAGTGCTTAGTGCGAGATCTTTTTTTTGTCTATTTCTTTGTTTCGCAGAAAAACCATTGCAAAGGAGGTCCAAACACGATGAAACTTTACAGTGATTTTTTATGGACAAGAAGAGACCCTAGAAGCTTTGAGGAGAGACTAGAAGACATATGAGGGAGCGACAAGCTCACCCCGTGTGCCCTAGGGGGTGCGCCACCTGCACTTGTGGGCCCCACATGGCTTTGTTTGACCTAATCCTTGACCCATAGATTCCCTAAAATCCAGAAACCCCCCAAAGTGAGACCCAAAATAATTATTCCATCGCCGCAAGCCTCTGTTCTTCCATGAACCCATTTGGAGGCCTTCGTCGGTACTCTGCCGGAGGGGGAACCATTGGGGATGCTATTTTCATCAACCTTGCTACCTCCATGATGATATATGAGTAGTTTTGATGCAGAGCATCCTTCAGTCATCCCCATGGACACCACACCAACTCATCAAGCACCAAGTGGACCCATGACAAGAGTTTCACGCAAGTGCCATCGAAAATGAGGTGAACTCACTCCCCTTCAAGTTTGAAAGATCGAGAAGAGGGGTCTAGAGGGGGGTGATTAGACCATTAACAAGTAAAAGTGGTCGTTTTTACAATTCTTCATGTTAAGATTGAGTTTAGCACATGTTAATAGGCACACAAGACATTTTACACAAGCATGGCATGATTATAGGCAGCGGAAAGAGTAAAACATCATTTTTTTTGGGACTAACATATTGACATAGTGCCCAGTGCCAGTTGATATTTTTGCTTATTTTTACTTCGCAGAATATCAGTACCAAACAGAGTCCAAATGCAACAAAACTTTTTGGAGATTTTTTTGGACCAGAAGACACCTTGGGGCCAAGAAAGCACCAGAGGGGATCCCCATGGGGACCACAAGACATCGGGGCGCGCCAGGAGGCCCGGGCATGCCCAGGTGGGTTGTGGGCCCCATGGAGGTCTCCTACACTGCTTATTCGCCCTATAAATTCCTAAATATTCCAAAAACCCTAGGGGAGTCGATGAAACACAATTCCAGCTACCGCAAGTTCAAGAACCACAAGATTCAATCTAACACCATCACTGAGGGGTTCATCATCCTCATTGGTGCCTCACCGATGATGCGTGAGTATTCCACCATTGACCTAAGGGTCCGTAGGTAGTAGCTAGATGTCTTCTCTCTTTTTGATTCTCAATACAATGGTCTCTTGGAGATCTATTTGATGTAACTCTTTTTGCAGTGTGTTTGTTGGGATCCGATGAACTTTGAGCTTATGATCAGATCTATATCCATGAATATTATTTGAGTCTTCTTTGATCTCTTATATCCATGATTATTTATAGCCTCATATTTCTTCTTCAAACCTTTGGTTTAGTTAGCCCAACTAGATCGATTTTTCTTGCCATGGGAAGAGGTGCTTTGTGATGGGTTTGATCTTGTGGTGTCCTCTCCCAGTGATAGAAGGGGCAGCAAGGCACGCATGTATCGTTGATATTAAGGATAATAAGATGGGGTCTATTCCTACAAGAATAGATCTTGTCTACATCATGCCATCGTTCTTATTGCATTGCTCTGTTTCTCCATGAACTTAATACACTAGATGCATGCTGGATAGCGGTCGATGTGTGGAGTAATAGTAGTAGATGCAGGCATGAGTTGGTCTACTAATCTTGGACGTGATGCCCATATATTGATCATTGCCTTGGATATCATCATAATTATTCAATCTTCTATCAATTACCCAACAGTAGTTTGTTTACCCATCATATACTATTTTCTTGAGAGAAGCCACTAGTGAAATCTACGGGCCCCGGGTCTATCTTTTATCATATTGCTCTTGGATCTATTTTTATTCACATTTGTTTTTAGATCTATTATTCCAAAAACCCAAAAATAGCTTCACTACTACAAGATGCTGCTAACGCGACACTACAATCATAGACCCTTCGATGAAACTGTGTGTGATGCATTAATCACAAACGCTGATGTAAAATACCCATAAAAAGATGCAAAACATTTGTGATGGCGGATACATCAAACACGGTTCATATTCTAATTCCGTGTGCGATGCGTGACATACGGTTAATCCGTAAGTGTTTCAAAGTCTTCTACACAATCATCATCAAAAACAAATGTAACATCCTTTTGTAAAAGATATGTGAGAGGCCTAGAAATTTTAGAGAATTCTTTAATGAACCTCGTATAGAAACCAGCATGACCAAGAAAACTATGAATACCTTTGATATCTTTAGGACATGGCATTTTCTCAATTGCATCAACTTTAGCTTTATCCACCTCAATACCATGTTCAGAAATTTTATGCCCTAAAACAATACCTCCATTAACCATAAAGTGGCACTTCTCCCAATTCAAGACAAGATTAGCTTGCTCACATCTTTGCAAAACTCGATCAAGGTTGCTTAAGAAATCATCAAAAGAAGTCCCGTAAACGGAAAAATCATCCATAAAAATCTCAACAATCTTTTCACAAAAATCAGAGAATATAGCAGTCATACATCTTTGAAAGGTAGAAGGTGCATTGAATAAACCAAAAGGCATATATTTATAAGCATAAGTTCCAAAAGGGAAAGTGAAGGTGGTTTTCTCTTGATCAGGTTGTGAAACAGGTATTTGAGAAAAACCAGAATATCGATCAAGGAAACAAAAGTGTGTGTGCTTAGATAGTCTTTCTAGAATTTGATCAATAAAAGGCAGAGGGTAATGATCTTTTCTAGTTGCTTTATTTAATTTTCTAAAATCAATTACCATACTATAGCCAGTAACAATTCTTTGTGGAATGAGTTCATTTTTATCTTTAGGAACAACGGTAATACCTCCCTTCTTTGGGACACAATGAACGGGACTAACCCATCTACTAGCAGCTATGGGATAGATTATACCTGCTTCAAGAAGCTTTAATATTCAGTTCTTACCACTTCTTTCATCTTAGGATTCAAACATCGTTGGTGATCAACAACGGGTTTAGCATCAGGTTCCATATTAATCTTATGCTGACATAGAGTAGGACTAATGACCTTAAGATCATCAAGAGTATATCCAATAGCAGCTCGGTGCTTCTTCAGAATTTTCAATAATATTTCTTCTTCATGTTCTGAAAGGTTAGCACTAGTAATAACAGGATATATCTTTTTCTCATCAAGATAAGCATATTTCAAAGTGTCTGGCAATTGTTTTAATTCGAACACAATATCACCCTTAGGTGGAGGAGGACCTCCTAGAGTTTCAATAGGCAAATTGTGTTTAAGCAGAGGTCGTTATTCAAAGAATATTTTATCTATTTCATTTCTTTCATGCATATGTATATCATTTTCGTGGTCTAGCAAATATTGTTCTAGTGGATCGGTAGGATGCACGACAATAGAAGCAAGACCAATTATTTCATCCTTACTAGGTAATTCTTTCTTATGATGTTTTCTACTAAACTTAGAAAAATTAAAATCATGAGACTCATCACAAAAACTAACACCGACAGATTGTTTCTCACAATCTGTTTTAGCATTAACGGTAATCGTGAAAGGTCTACCAAAGATAATGGGACAAAAGTCATCTTCTGAGGAACCCGGAACAAGAAAATCAGTAGGATATTTTATTTTCCCACACAAGACTTCAACATCTCTAACAATCCCAAGTGGTGTAATGGTGTCCCTATTAGCAAGTTTAATAGTAACATCTATGTCTTCTATTTCAGCGGGTGCTATGGCATCCATAATTTTTTGATATAAGGTAAAAGGAATAGCACCCACACTAGCACCTAAATCACATAAACCATGATAACAGTGATCTCCTATTTTGACTGAGACAACAGGTATGCCAACAATAGGTCTATGTTTATCTTTCTCATCGGGTTTGGCAATTCTAGCAACTTCATCACAGAAGTAAATAACATGCCCATCAATATTTTCTACCAAGAGATCTTTGACCATAGAAACACTAGGTTCTACTTTGATTTCTTCAGCAGGTTTAGGTGCTCTAATATTACTTTTATTGACCACGGTTAAAACCTTAGCATGTTCCTTTATCCTAACATGGAAAGGTGGTTTTTAAAAATAAGTAGTAGGAACAGCTGGATCAATATTATAAGTGATGGTTTCTTCTTTAGCTACTACCAGTTCTTTAATTTCTTATTTGATAGGTGGATGATATTTAATCCACTTCTTCTTAGGGAGATCAATATGAGTTGCAAATGATTCACAGAAAGAGGCTACTATCACAGAGTCAAGTCCATATTTAATGCTAAACTTGTGAAAAGCATCGGTATTCAGAAAAGATTTAACACAATCAAACTCAAGCTTAATACCTCACTCTTTACCTTCGTCAAGTTCCCAATCTTCAGAGTTGTGTTTAATTCTTTCTAAAATATCCCACCTGAATTCAATAGTCTTCTTCATAAAAGAACCAGTACAAGAAGTATCGAGCATGGATTGATCATCACGAGAAAGTCGAGCATAAAAAATCTGAATGATAATTTATCTCGAGAGCTCATGATTGGGGCGTGAATATAACATGGACTTAAGCCTCCCCCAAGCTAGAGTGATACTTTCTCCTTCACGAGGCCAAAAAATATATATTTAATTCCGATCATGATGAACTAGATGCATAGGATAAAAAATTTGGTGAAATTCCAATTTCAATCGATTCTAATTCCAATATCCAATATCATCACATAGCCTATACCACGCTAATGATTTTCCCTTCAAAGATAAAGGGAAAACATTCTTCTTAGCTTCATCTCCAGGTAAACCTGCAAGCTTAAATAATCCACAAATTTCATCTACATATATCAAGTGCATATCAGGATGCTCGGTTCCATCTCCTTCATAAGGATTAGCTAGCAGTTGTTCTATCATACCCGAAGGAATTTCATAACCAATATTTTTAGTAGGTGCAGTAGGTTGTGGGGAAACTAATTGTGGTTCTGTTCAAGGTGAAGATAGCCCGAAAACCCCCTCAAAGGATTGTTCTCCATAGTAGCAAGTGGCAATAAATTTCAGCACATAGTAATTATTTTTCCATACCAATTTCCACTTACCAAGAGCGCTTCACTCCTCGGAAACGGAGCCAGAAAAGAGCGCTGAACTGTAGTCCTTTCGATAAGTAAGAGTGTCAAACACAACGAGGAGCAGAAGGAAATGACAAGTGGTTTTCAGCAAGGTAATTTCTGCAAGCGCTGAACTTGTTGGTAATAGATAGTTTGATAGCAAGATAATTTGTAACGAGCAAGTAAGGGTAATGGTAAATAAAGTTCAGCAAGGTAGCCCAATCTTTTTGTGGCAAAGGATAGGCCAAACCGGTTTCTTATAATAGGCAAATCGTTCTTGAGGGTACACGGGAATTTCATCTAGTCACTTTCATCATGTTGATTCGATTCATGTTTGCTACTTTGATAATTTGATATGTGGGTGGACCAGAGCTTAGGTGTTGTTCGTACTTGAACAAACCTCCTACTTATGATTAACCCCCTCACAAGCATCTGCAACTACGAGAAAAATATTAAGATAAAATCTAACCATAGAATTAAACTTTTGGACCCAAATTGGTCTGTTACGAAATAGCGCATAAACTAGGGTTTAAGAGCATCTCCAGTCGTTCGGCCCCCCAGAGCGCCAAAAAAGAGCCGCCTGGGGGCGAGCCGGCGCTAGATTGGCCCCTGGGGCGACCTAGCTCCCAGTCGTCGGCCCACAGGTCGCCCCGGGTTCGGCGACGTCCGTACAAAATATGTGAAAACTCGGCGTTTTTTGCACGAACTCGGTGAAACTATATTGAAATTTATAAAAAACACAAAACACATGTAAACTATGCCTTAACAACGCCTAAAGAATGCCCAGCCACCACCGCCATCGCCGTCGCCACCATCTACATGTCGAGGAGCCTGTAGAAGCGGGTGTAGTTGTCGCTGTTGTCATCATTGCGCGGCTGGCTTGGACTGGTATGGTCCCTGCTGCAGCCCTGACCCGGGTCGCCGAGGCGCGGTGGTGTGCTGGACGGCCTGGCCTTGCCCTCCTCGTCGCCGTCGAGGACAACGACGCCGCCTTCCTCGTGACCGCGGCAAGGACCTGGAGCTGCTCGTATGCCCGGCGCTGGCGGCGTACCTACTCCCGGACGTAGTCCACCTTCACCCACTTGAGGGCGGACTCGTCGTTGGGGGCCGCCATCTCGACGTGCTCTGACTTCACGGGGAGCAGCCCCGGCTCCGACTTCGGCCAGACCAAGCGGTAGGATCTGCACGGGTGGATCGGGCGGCCTCATTGATGACGAGGGCGCCGCTGCGGGAGCGCCGCCGGAGCGGCGTCTCCTCTAGCTCGGGTTTGATGGGGCGGAGCGGGGCCGGCGAGCCGGAGCCCGATGACGAGGATGACCCCAGCTCCATCCGCTGCGGCGTCCAGGAGCTACCACGGCGGCAAGAGAAGGACGGCCGCTCCGGGTACTCGAGGCACGGCACGTTGCCGGTCTCGATGTGGTCGAGGACGGCCTCGAGGGTGCGTCCCAGAACACCCCACCACTCGCGCCGCCCGTCGGCATTGTGGCAGCCCCGCGGGATGACACTGTTGGTGGAGGCGATCTTCTCCTCGCGGCGGCGCTCGAAGTACATCATCCATAGGGTGTGGCTGTCATCGGCGTAGCATGGCTCGTTCCGCTTTTTCTCCGTCAGGGAGGAGCTAATGCGGGTGATCTCGCCACGCCGCGCCGCCCCTTTGGGCACCGGTGGCACCGGGATGCCGCCGGCGCTCAGCCTCCACGTCCCCGGCACCCGCATGTCTAGGGGTGCCGAGTACTCCGCCTCGTACAGCAACCGTGCCTCCGCCTCTTGGAGGTGGCAGCGGCCGAAGCCATTCGCCACCGCGCCGTCGCCTAGTTACCTCTCGGCAATCTTTCTCGTCGGCGGGAAGAGGGGAGAGAGTGCATCTTTCTGCACCGGAGAGAGGGGAAAATGAGAGTTGTGGCGTCCACCGGCGGGGAGGTCGCCTTTTATAGCCGTAGCTGGGCAGCGTCGGCCTGCATGTCGGGCGCCGCATGGCTGGACGCACATCGCGGTGTGGTCACTGCGCCGCCCGTGACGCATCAATGGAGGCTGACCGGCACGGCAGCCTTTGCATTGATTCCCGCGGGAACCGAGGCGATGAGGGTGACGAAGCGGCGTGTCGCTGACTCGGCGGGCCCATCCCCTTTCACGCCAAATCATCTCGCCTTGGCGCCCCCGGGTGCCCCCAGCGCGCCGGGTTCAGCCTGGATCCGTCGGCGCCAATTTCGGCCCAAGCCGGCGAAAAATGGGCTCCTGGGGGCGTGACTGGGCCGATTTTTAGGCACCAGCGCGGGAAAACGCCTTGGGAGGGCCTGTTGGGGGTGTCGGTGTCAAAACCGGTGGATCTCGGGTAGGGGTCCCGAATTGTGCGTCTAGGATCGATGGTAACAAGAGACGGGGAACACAATGTTTACCCAGGTTCGGGCCCTCTCTATGGAGGTAATACCCTACTTCCTGCTTGATTGATCTTGATGAATATGAATATTACCAGAGTTTATCTACCATATATCGTAATGGCTAAACCCTAGAAGCCTAGCATGTATGACTATGGTAATGAGTATATCCTTTCCGGACTAACCCGTCCGGTTTATATAGATACCAGGGGGATCTAGGGTAACATAGAGTCGGTTACATAAGAAGGAATCTTCATAGTCGGTCGCCAAGCTTGCCTTCCACGCCAAAGAGAGTCCAATCCGGACACAGGTACAGTCTTCGGCCTTCATGTCTTCACAGCCCATCAGTCTGGCCCATGGATAACAGGTCAGACGCCCGAGGACCCCTTAATCCAGGACTCCCTCAGGGGGCGTGGCTGGAGATGCTCTAAGCTTCTGTCACTCTAGAAACACATCATCTATTAACTACTCCATAATGCATTCCCTTAGGCCCAAATATTGGAGTGCCATGTAGTCGACGTTCACATGACACCACTAAGGGAATCACAACATACATACATCAAAATATCGAACACATATCAAATTCACATGATTGCTTGCAACAAGATTTCTCCCGTGACCTCAAGAACAAAAGTAACTACTCACAAATGATAAGCATGCTCAAGATCATAGGGATATTAAATAGCATAATGGGTCTGAACACATAATCTTCCACCAAATAAACCATATAGTAATCAACTACAAGATGTAATCAACACTACTAGTCACCCACATGCACCAATCTTAGGTTCCGGTACAAAGATTGAACACAAGAGATCAACTAGGGTTTGAGAGGAGATGGTGTTGTTGAAGATGTTGATGGAGATTGCCCTCCCCCATATGGGAGAGTTATTGATGATGATGATGATGACGATGATTTCCACCTCCGGGGGGGAGAGGGAAGTTCCCCCAGCGGAATTGCTCCGTCGGAGGGCAAAAGTGCTCCTGCCCAAGTTTCGCCTCGAGACGGCGGCGCTTCGTCCCGAAAGTCCTCCCTTTATTTCTTTTCTAGGTTAAAATGACTTATATACCAGAAGAGGGACACCGGAGGTGGGCTGAGGAGGGCACAACCCACTAGGGCGGCCCTGGGGTGCTGGCGAGCCCAGGTGGGTTGTGCCCACCTAGTGGCCTCCTCCGTTAGTTATTTGCTCCAGTATTTTTCTTTTATTCCAAAATAATTCTACGTAAAGTTTCGGCTCATTTCGAGACGTGCAGAATAGGTAACTCTGACGTAGCTTTTCCAGGTCCAGAATTCCAGTTGTCGGTATTCTCCCTCTTTGTGTAAACCATGGATGTTATGAGAGAAAAGGCATTAGAATTACTCCAAAAAGCATTATTATGCATAAAAACATAGTAAATAACAGTAGGTAAACATGATGCAAAATTGACGTATTAGGTTTCACCAAGAGTTTGCACAATTCAATGCAAATGTCGGGTTGACCGACTTCCTCGCAGATGATTGTGACCAATACCACCTCCTGACAAATTTCTTTGTACAAATTTTTTATTTCATGCGTAGGCTCGATATTCACATGGTACGTTTTGATTTGTATGGTGAACATTATGAGATAACACTTGTGGAATTTTGCGAGATATGTTTTATTCTTTCTGATGGGGAACTGAGGCAGCCTCAGCCAGAGGAGTTCGAGGTTCCTCCGTACTTTAAATGTGGGAGAATATAGGTGTGTGTCGAGAGCCCGAGCCACTAGCTTGCATTTTCTACATGTGCACTACTTTGCTTTATTCATAGGAAAATGTTTGACTACTAGGGAGGAAGGTGGTACACTGATGACCCACAAGTATAGGGGGTCAATTGTAGCTCTTTTCGATAAGTAAGAGTGTCGAACTCAACGAGGAGCAGAAGGAAATGGCAAGTAGTTTTCAGTAAGGTAATGTCTGCAAGTGCTGAAATTGTAAGTAGTGGAATAGTTTGATAGCAAGATAATTTCTAACGAGCAAGTAACGATAGTAGTAACAAAAGTGCAGCAAGGTAGCCCAATCCTTTTGAGGCAAAGGACATGCCTAAACGGTCACTTATGATAAGCAAAGCGTTCTTGAGCGTACACGGGAATTTCATCTAGTCACTTTCATCATGTTGGTTTAATTCATGTTCGGTACTTTGATAATTTGATATGTGGGTGGACCGGTGCTTAGGTGTTGTTCTTACTTGAACAAACCTCCTACTTATGATTAACCCTCCGCAAGCATCCGCAACTACGAGAAAAGTGTTGAGAATAAATTCTAACCATAGCATTAAACTTTTGAATCCAATCGGTCCCTTACGGAATAGCGCATAAACTGGGGTTTAAGCTTCTGTCACTCTCGCAACCCATCATCTAATTGCTACTCCACAATGCATTCCCTTAGGCCCAAATATGGTGGAGTGTCATGTAGTCGACGTTCACATGACACCACTAAGGGAATCACAACATACATACTATCAAAATATCAAAACATATCAAGCTCACATGATTACTTGCAACATGATTTCTCCCGTGACCTCAAGAACAAAAGTAACTACTCACAAATGATAAACATGCTCATGATCAGAGGAGTATTAAATAGCATATTGGATCCGAACATATAATCTTCCACCAAATAAACCATATAGTAATCAACTACAAGATGTAATCAACACTACTAGTCACCCACAAGCACCAATCTATAGTTCCAGTAACAAGATTGAACACAAGAGATGAACTAGGGTTTGAGATAAGATGGTGTTGTCGAAGATGTTGATGGATCTTTCCCTCCCCAAGATGGGAGAGTTGTTGGCGATGATGAGGACGATGATTTCCCCCTCCGGGAGGGAAGTTCCCCCGGCGGAATCGCTCCACCGGAGGGCAATAGTGCTCCTACCCAAGTTCCACTTCGAGGCAGCGGCGCTTCATCCCGAAAGTCCTCTCTTTATTTTTTCTAGGTCAAAACTACATATATACCAGAAGATGGGCACCGGAGGTGAGCCTGGGTGAGCACAACCCACCAGGGTGCGCTTGGGCTCCCTGGCGCGCCCAGGTGGGTTGTGCCCACCTGGTGGGGCCCTCTGGTAGCTATTTGCTCCAATAATTCTTAAATATTCCATAAAAAATCTCCGTGAAGTTTCAGCCTGTTTGGAGTTGTGCAGAATAGGTAGCCTGACATAGCTTTTCCAGGTCCAGATTTCCAGCTGCCGGAATTCTCCCTCTTGGTGTGTACCTTGCAAATTATAAGAGAAAAGGCATTAGCATTACTCAAAAAAGCATTATTATGGATAGAAACATCATAAATAACAGTAAGAAAACGTGATGGAAAATGGACGTATCAAGTCCCCCAAGCATAGACCCCGCTTGTCCTCAAGTGAAAACCGAAATCAAAAAACATGTCCACATGCTTTGAGAGAGAGGTGTCGATAAAAACAAAATACGTACATAGAAGCATCATGTTGATTATTATAAGAGCAACAAAATTAAACATAGTACTTTTATCATAGAACTTTTATCATATACTTCTCATGAATAGGTAATAGTTCATCACACAATTGAATTACAAAGCAAAAACTCTATTAGAAACCAACAAACTATGTTCTTAGTCAACTTTGCAACTACAATTCATCGTCTTTTCAGGAAGGGTCACGTGTCGGAGCCTTTAGGCAAGTCCACATACTCAACCATCATATAGTCTTCCATGATTGCTAACACTCACCGCGTACACATGAGCAAAATGTTTCAACCGGACACATAGAAAGTTAGGGGCTTATGGTTTCGCCTCCCAATGTACTCACCTCAAGGGTGATGTCAACAATAATAACTCATGCCACCCATATTCAACTGGACATATGTGCCTAGATCTTTCCTCACCACATGATGCTTGCCAAAGGAGAAAAATAAAAGGAATAGATAGAAAAACTTAGACTCTTGCATAAAAGTAAAAGATAGGCCCTTCGCAAAGGGAAGCAGAGGTTGCCATGCGCTTATTTGTTTGTATGCTCAATCCCTTAGTGCAAAAGAACGTCATGTTGCATTGCCCCTTGTGATAGCGACCTTTATTATGCAGTAATTCACTTTTATTCTTCACCATCACAAGTTCGTGCAATGCTCAATTTTCCTTTACACTAAATGATCTCACACTTTTAGAAGCAATTTTTATTGCCCTTTTCCATCGATGACAACTTACTTGAGGGATCTTGCTCAATCCCTAGGTAGGTATGGTGGACACTTGAAAATAAGATTTGGGTTTAAGGGTTTTTGGATGCACAAGTAGTATCTCTACTTAGTGCAGAATTTTTGGCTAGCAAAGATAGGGGCAATCATCACATGTTAAAGGATCTATGACAATATGACTTCTATGTGAATATAAACAAACATTAATCATTAAGTTTTCTTCCTTGTCCAATGTCAACAATTTTGGCATATAATATTTTGATGAGGGCTCACAATCACAAAATATTTCTAGGATAGTATATTTATATGTGAATCTTATCTTCCCTTATTAATTCTTTCATGAGTTTCATCATTGACTAATGCTATGTTTGTCAATCTCTAATAAAATTTTCTACTTATACTTTTCCTTATGTGGTGCCATCACCTACCATAGGATTAGTATATGGTCTTATTAATTTATTTCCATTGTTTTTATTTATTTCCTTTCTCCTTTTCCTTCTTTATTTCTTTTCCTTTATTGCAACATGAGAATAAATAAAGAAAAAACTCACACTAAACTTTATTATATAGCTTGCACATGATTACAAGGATAGATCACTACGCAAACTCCCGAAGAAGAAAGGATCAGACTAAACTTTTATTCATCTAAAGCAAAAGATCGAACTAAAATAAGTAAAAGCAAAAAAGATAGTGGGATGATACGATACCGGGGCACCACCCCCAAGCTTGGCGGAATCCAAGGGGAGTGCCCATACCGGATTCTCAGTTCTCTTTTGGTGGTGAAGAATGTGATGTTGGTGAAGAAGAAGAGATCTTGTCCTCGGATTTCCATGGTAGTGGTCCACCATCATAAGAGGAGGAGTGAGTCTCACGAGTCCTACAACTAGCCGCCAAAATCATACCTTTAAACCTCGCCTTATATTCAAAGACTTGGTTTTGAAGATCTTAGATCTGGCTTTGGAGAAAGTTGATTTGCTCGTTGAGGGTGAAGATGATGTCCTTCATGGGCTTGCCATCCACCTTGAGATCACGGGAAAGGTCCGCGATCATGAGGTGATTGGCATTGAGCCCATGCTCCACCATCCCCTTGCACCGGAAGACTTCCTGCTCCATGGCTTCAAGCCTGGCCTCCACGGTTCTTGTGCCCTTGGGACCTTGTTCATCGTAGATGTACATCACCCCCTCATGCATCTAGATGGTTTGAGGGTGTTGCACCACCTCCCGCAGATATGGGTTGATGACGTTCTTGAAGAACTTGTCCTTGGAGGTACTTGAAGAGGCCATGGTAGATGGGATCTGACAGAAAACAACAAGAAAAAAGAACAGAGGATTTCTCCGCGATGGGGTGATCAACAGGTTCGAGAAGTATATATATAGATTTTTTATCTTGGAGGACAAGCATATGGGAGGAAAACAGAGTACGAAAGGTGTCCCAGGTGTGGCATGCCCTGGTGTCTTGTGCCCACCAGGGGACGCTTCCTGGAAGTTTCTTTATTTCCAAAAAAATAAATATTCCAAAATTTATAAAGAATATTTTTGCAGATTTTTCGGAGTTCGTTTACTTACCGTATCACGTACCTCCTTATTTTCACGATTCTGGAGTGTTCCGGAAGGACTCTTTTATGTGTTTTTCCGGTGTCAAAGTTTGGATAATATTACTTTCAACATTAATGGGCGTACCTGAGATATAATGTTTTATTCATTGCCCGTTTACAGCCTTCGGGTTAGTACCTTCGGAGTTATTTATATTGATGGCTCCAGACCGATAGACCTCCTCGATGACATATGGGCCTTCCCATTTTGAGAGTAGTTTTCCTGCAAAGAATCTAAAACGAGAGTTGTACAAAAGAACATATTCTCTGACTTTAAACTCACCCTTTTGGATTCTTTTGTCATGCCATCTTTTAAATTTTTCTTTGAATAATTTTGCATTTTCATAAGCTTGGGTTCTCCATTCATCTAGAGAGCTAATATCAAATAACCTCTTTTCACCAGCAAGTTTGAAATCATAGTTGAGTTCTTGAACTGCCCAAAATGCTTTATGTTCTAACTCAAGAGGCAAATGACAAGCTTTTCCATAAACCATTTTATAAGGAGCACTATAGGAATCAGGAACTTTGTCGCCAGCCATGGCGAACGGTAAAGGCACACATGGCTGATGGCAAAGAGCTTTGTCGTCAGCCAGCTGACGGAAACACGTCCGACTGAACAGGCTACGACAAAGGCTTCTTTGCCGTCTGCTGGCGGATAGCAAAGATACAAAGGTCTTTGCCGTTCGCCAGCTGACGGCAAAGAGCCTGGATGGCACACGTGTCAGCTTAGGTCCGTTAAGGGGTTAACGGTGTGCATTGCTGTCGACTTGCGGACGACAAAGACCTTTGTATCTTTGTCGTCAGCCAGCGGGCGGCAAATAGCATTGAATCATTGTCGTCGGCCAGCGGACGGCCAAGCGTGCCATGTGGTAGCACCTAGGGGGCGGGCCTATTTGGTAGCTTTGTCGTCAGCTGGCTGACGGCAAATATTAAACGTTCTTTGTCGTCCACTGGCGGACGGCAAAGCAACAGAATAGGCAGCCTATTGCCCCAGGTTGCACAGGTAGCTAACACGTGGCATGTTTGTCGTCCGCTAGATGATGGCAAAGCTCTTTGCCGTCCGCCAGCAGACGGCAAAGAGTCTATATAGCCCCTGTTTTTTTCTGTTTTTTCTTGAAATCATTCGATTTGACAGAATTTCACATATATATATATACACACATATGAAAATACTTTCGACAAGCATACCAACACATATACATACCAAATCATATCCCTGCCATATGGATATGATCATCCAACACATATACATAGCAAATGGTTTCATCCAACACATATACATAGCCAACATATCCAACAACAAGCATACAATGGTTTCATCCATACATACATATATAGGTACCAAGTTTGACATCGTTCATCGTAGAAAATCAAAACAAGAAGGAAGCATAAAAGAGAAGAGTAGACTCCATTAATGCAAGCTTCCTCATCTAAAGCAAATCTACAAATTGGGAAAGAAGCAAGTTAGAAGAAGAAGGCTATCTAGAAAAAGAAGAAGAGGAAGAAGATTTTTCTTCTCTTTATTTTTCTCCTCTCCTCTATTTTATCTTATTCTTCTAACTAAGGTAGGTAAAAATGACATTTTATTACTAAGCTAGGTACAAATGCTATGTGTAGGTCATTTTAGAGCTAAGCTAGGTAAATAGGTCATTTTGGAGCTTACTAAGGTTATTATGTCATTTTCGAGGAAACTAAGGTAAGTCTATATCATTTTGGAGGTAACAAAGATTATCACGACATTTTTGAGGAAAGAAAGCTAAGTATAGCTCATTTTTTGTCTAACTTAGGTAGTTATGCCATTTAGGAGGAAAGTAAGCTAAATATGCATTTGTTAAGCAAAACAGTAGAGAAAACTTACCCTCATCACAACAAATGCGATGAAGATCGCAACTAAGGTAAAGATTGATCCAATGGCATAATGATACCAAGCCTCATTATCAATGGCACATTTTCTAATCTTCTTAAGCTTCAGGCGCATTGCATCCATCTTCAAGCGCATTGCATTCATCTTCATCTTGTGATCATCGACGACATCAGCAACATACAACTCCAATGTCATCTTCTCTTCTTCAATTATTTTAATTTTTTCTTTCAAATACTCATTTTCTTTTTCAACTAAATTTAACTTCTCGACAAGAGGGTCGATTTCAAATTCCGGTTCACATACCTCCTAGATTAAAATATCTCTATGTCAACTTGATGGCCACAATTGTCATAAATGAGAAATGCAACAAATAGTTATGAAAGAGAATTTACCACATCTGAATCATAATGCGGGCGAGGGCCGATGGGGATGGACATCAAGACCATGGCACTATGTATAAGAAACAATCATACAAAGTAAGAAAAATATACAAGTAACTATATAAATCAAGTACAACATAAAAAATTGAATACCTAGTCATAATCTGGTCCAATAAATGCTTCGGGATCAATAAATGCATCATCATCATCACTATCAGTAATGACGTGCTCATCATCATCATTAATAAATGCATGATCATCATGTGGAAGGACACCTCTACGTAATCTGTCAAGCATTGACAGGTCATCCGCAGCAGTAACCTCTTCTAGTTCAGGCTCTTCTTGTTCCGGCTGAGGGGTGAAGTCGGGTTCACTGTCGCTATCTACTTCAATGTTCTGGGGTGAAGTAGAGAGGTTCTTGAAACATTTTTTAGAAAGACGCGTTTCTTGGAAGAATTCTCCTTCATATGTGTCTAGGTAATGTGAGGTGCATAATCATCTTCATTGGGGGGAGGTGGTCTAACACGTGGCGGCACTTCATAAACGACATCCCAACCTTTGAGATTAGGATCACTTTGATAGGCCCATGGTAGATAGAAAACTTGGGTTGCATGTTGAGCCATAATATAGACATCGGGAACATCCAAATGGGTGCTTTGATTGATTTCCACTAGCCCTATATGTTCATGAGTCCTTCTAGTCTCCTTAGGTTGGAACCAATAACATTTGAAGACTACGACGTTTGGTGGGTTTGCACCATAGAATTGAAGTTCATAAATTGCTTCAACTCTTCCATAATACTCGGTATCTCCTTCGCCGATAGCAGAGACACAACAATTTGTATATTTTTGGTCGGCCATAGATAGCTCTTTGCCATAGGTACGAAAGTGATACCCGTTGATGTCATATTTGTCAAATGAACGGACCTAATAGTCAAAACCATTAGCGACTTGTCTCAATTCGACGTCCATAAGCTCTGAATTAGCCTACAAGTTTAATACGAAAGGGATTATTGCATTAGCCACAAATTAGATGAAGAAATGAAATTGTCTAATGGAAATTACCGTTTGTTTGAACCAAGAGATGAAACCGGGATAGCCGCGTCCATGCTTTGCCAGAAGCTCATACTCTTCGATGAAATCCTTTTGGATCATCGCTCCATGTGAGAATATGGCGACGTATGGACTGTATCAAATTGATCTGGGAATAAGAGTAGTTCAAAGGAATTAGAAGTTGCGAAACAATGTACCGAGAACTTACTCGATATACGGCCGCACTTCTGTTAGGTTGGTGAAGATATACAACGAAATGATCTGCCATTCTTCGAAATCCAATGTTAAGGAATTAGAAGCACCGGTTGGTGCGAAATCCCCTTTGAATAGGATGAGGTTGGATCGACCCTTTTTAGGTTCGTCAGCATTGTACTGAGGCTTCGGATTATGCAAATGATGATTTTTGGCTTCGTAGTGTGCTGTCATGAAGTTTGCCGCCTCCTCGGTAATGAATGCCTCAGCCATCGATGCTTCAATTCTACGTTTATTTTTACATTTTGCTCGTAGCGTCTTCTGCATCCTCTCAGTGGTGTAGCACCAATGATTTTGCATAGCCCCCCCCCCCCCAATCTTGCCTCGGTTGGGAGATGCAAAATCAAGTGCTGCATTGGATTAAAGAAGACCGGCAGAAAGATCTTCTCTAACTTGCAGATCAACTCTGGCGCCAACTCTTCCATTTCTTGTAGCAGGCCAGACGATAGTTCTTTCGCACAGAGAACACGGAAGAAATAGCTTAGCTCTACCGGTACTAGCCATTCACCTCAGGGATGAAGCCACACAACATCACCGGCATTACCCACTCAATCCATATGTGCCAATCATGACTCTTGAGACCAAATATCTTCAATTTATCAAGACTCGCTCCCCTCTTTAGATTTGCTGCATACCCATCGGGGAACATCAACTGCTGTTGCACGCACAAGATAATTTCCCTCATAGCTGGCCTTCCAAGATTGAACCATGCCTTTGGTTTCGTCCAGTTCTGCTTTCCTTTCGGTTCTTTCATGTTTTGTAACGACCTATCACATAGCGCCTCCATATCGACTCTAGCCTTAGTATTATCCTTTGACTTCCCATCTATGCCGAACAATATATCAAAAAGTGCCTCGGAGATATTCTTCTCAGTGTGCATCACGTCGATGTTGTGTGGGAAAAGGAGGTCTTTGAAGTAAGGCAGATCCCACAAGCATGTCTTGTGAGTCCAGGTGTGTTTCGAATTATACCCCTTGAAATACCTTGGACACTCTGGATCTGGCTCGGGAGCGTTTAACTGATCTAGTGTCTCTTGGCCTCTCAACGCAGGTGGTGCAGAGTTTTTGACAACTCTATCTCTGATGAAGTTCTTCTTGTCTTTCCTAAACTTATGGCTAGGATCCAGGAACTGTCTATGCATGTCGAAGCAAGAAAACTTGCGACCGGCCTGAAGCCAACGAAACTCAAGAGCTCCCTTGCATTTGGGGCACGGGAACCTTCCATGCACACACCAGCCAACGAATAGCGCATACACCGGCAAGTCATGCGTCGAGTACATGTACTAGACACGCATTATGAAGTTCCGTTTGCTAAAGGCCTCATATGTCTTGAACCCATTATCCCAGGCTTCTTGCAATTCGTTCTTCAGCGGCTGCATGTACACATTCATATTCTTCCCCGGATAGTTGGACCCTGAATTATCAATGTCGGGAAAATGTTCTTTCTTTGCATAATCTGTCTGGGGGGAGATTGAGTGGAAAGACAAATACGGGCCAACAACTGTATTGGACTACCGTCAGACCAAACACACTGAACCCATCCGTGTTGATGCCGACTCGAGGATGCCTCGAATCTGCCGCTTTGTCATCATGTAATGCATCGAAGCTCTTCCATGCTTCACCGTTCGATGTGTGCACCATCATCGGCTTCCCATCTGCATCTAGTTGGGTTCTTTTGCTCGTTTTGTGCCATGTCATCTCTCTTGCCATCTCTTCGACCATGAAAAGACGTTGAAGTCTTGGTACGATTGGCATATAGCAAAGAACATTAACGGGTATTTTGGTCTGCGTCTTCTCACTCATACCGTTGTCTACCACAACATACCTGGATGACTTGCAAATGGGACAATAGTTCAAGTCCGCATACTAAAGCCTAAATAAGACACATCCTTTCTCACAGGTATGTATCTTCTCATAGGGCATCTTAAGAGCATGGAGAATTTTGTCTGATTGGTACAGGTTTGCAGGTAGTACATGACATTTGGGTAGAAAATGTCCAAATATTGTCATAATTGCGTCATAGCATTCTCTGCCCAAGTTGAATTGAGCCTTTAGAGCCATTATTTGTGAGATGACATCCAGCTGACAAAGCACGTTGTGCTCGTGGAGAGGACGTTTTGAAGACTCCAACATTTCATTGAAGGCCTTTGCAGATTCCTCCATCTCATCGTCCGAGTCCCGAGCATCATCAAAGTCTTGCACCATGTCTTGCATCTCGGTACCATGCTCGTTGGTGCAACGACGAAGCACCTCAGCTCTGGCACGTTGGGCAAACTCGCCATGAAATGTCCACACCGTATAATCTGGCGTAAAACCCCACTTCTGCAGGTGTTTGCCCATTTCATCCTCTGTCCTCTTCTGCCAATTGTTGCACCTGGCGCAGGGGCACCATGTTGTCCTCTGGCCATTTGCAAATGCGGCTCTCAGAAACCCCTTGGTTTTTGTTAACCACTCAGTGGTCATGTCTTTCTGACTTGTGTGACCGGTGTACATCCACGCACGACCAATCATCTTGCCTAGCTAATGGACACATAATATATATAGAGAGAGAAAGTGGGTCTATTATGATAACACCCTTAAGACCTTATTCTAATAACACCTAACCCTTATTCTGATAACACCTACGACCTGCACCGGTAGCTACGGACTAACTACGACAGAACTGCACTGAACAAAAATCCCTACACCCACCTAATCCTATCGCCCCTCCCCATTCCCCTCTTCTCTGCTCCTCAACCCACGGCCGCCGCCCCACCTCCCGCGAAACCTCTCTCTCTCCCCCTCGACCTCCTGGTTCCAGCGCCGCGCCGCCGCCCCACCTGCCTACCTCGCGCCACCGCCCCTTCCCCCGCGCCGCCGCCATCTGCCTACCCCGCGCCGCCCACTTCCCCCCGCGCGGCCGCCCCACCTGCCTATGTCGCGCCGCCGAGCCGCCTCGTTTCCCTGCGCCGCCGCCCACGAGCTTCCCCCAACCCCGCCACCTTCCTCCGGCCAAGCCCACCGGGCCACTACACCGCCACCACCTTCCTCCCTGGTTCTTTATTCCCCGCCGGATCGGCCCACCGCGGCTCCCCTCGCGGCTTCCCCCACCACTGGATCCGATGCACGCCGACAAGAAATCACCGGATCCCGTGCCGCGTCGTCTTCCCGACGACGGATGCGCCTAGCGGGGCCAGTGAGCTCGGGGGTCGCCCCACCACGCGTCGCCTGATCCCGCCCTACCACGCGCCGGCGCCGCCCCGCACCACCACGCACAACCGCCGCCCATGTACAGCGCTGCTACACGCCGGATCCAGAGGGATCCGTCGACCCCCGCCTTGAACGCCCACGTCGAGGGCCGCCCCACCTCCACCATCCCGTGCCACCAGCCGAGCATATCCGCATCAGGGAGGACGCGCGTGCGAGGTTCACCTTCCTCTCTTCGGCGGGTCGTCCACCAGTAGGCGCCCATGTCGATGATTTGCGCATTGCACAGCCCCTGTGGTCGCCGGATCCGGCCGCCTCCATCTTCCCCTGGTCACCTGCCTTGCCCCTTCCTCCCGCTCGTTGCCGGATACGGGTTTCCCCTAGCCCCATGCGCACCGATGGCCCCAGCGGGCAGATGCGAGGCTCTCGCCTCTGATCTGCATCTCCCCCCGAGCAGTACAGTCAGACAATGTCCGTCCGGATCGGTGTCACAATCGTCTTCAGTGCAGTGCCGCAGTGCACGGCAGTGCAGTTTAGGTTTCAGAGTCCCATCGAAGGCCTCGTGGTGCTATCCTCACTTAATATTTGGTGTGCATTGTTGTTCAACCATTTTTGTTGCTGGTGGATGCGCATCCTTGGCTGCTTGCAGTTAGCTAGGGCCATTGAGGAACTTATCTGTTGTCTTCAGGCAGCACATGTTTTCTTAAAATGGAGGCAACACATGTTTACTAGAGGTGCAGCCCCAAATCAGTTCTCTCAAATAAGCAGAGAGAAAAAAGTTTCACTTTTTTTAAGTTCCCTTTGTTTTTGAACCTGGCAGGAGGATAAGTTGATGCAGTTCGCCCGACCGAGGCTTGTGGTTCGCGAGTCCATTTTTAGTCAAACAAAGTCAACTTTTTGTGTGATTTTTTTTGCCGTTCACTTCTCGTATGGGAAAAAGTTCACTTTCACTTGATGTGGTCCCACAAGAGGTTCACTTCTTTTATTAATGCACTTTGTTTTGTTTGTAAGACGATTAGAAAAAAGGTGTCAAAGTTCACTAGAAAAAGGAGTTTACTTTGTAAAAAATTGTACAGAGGAGTTCACTTTTTATTACTTTTGGAGGAATTGTTTTTTTGTAAATTTGTAAGGACATTGTGTATAATTTGTTAAAAATTGTTGCAGCTCATTAAGGAAACCTTTGCGGTGCACTTTGCAAAACAATAAAAACAATGAAGTTCATGGTTGCTCTAATGCATTATACACCTGCGGTTCAGTTAACCATATTTTGCAGGAGAAGACGAACTCATGCGTTTCACTTTCGGTAGTGCTCGCGGTCTGTTTATGGTAGTCTTGAGGTTCACTTTTTGTACTATTGTAGTTCACCAACGCTTGACATGAAGTGCACTCCACCTCGTTTGGGAAACTTTACGTCCCACAAGAAAAGCATGCAGTGCACTTGTTCGTCTGATGAAGTGCGGGTTAGTCTCGAGGTTCATTTTTCATAGTATTGCGGTTCATCAACGCTTGACATGAAGTGCACTCCACCTTGTTTCGGAAAATTTACGTCTCACAAAAAAAATCATGCAGTGCACTTTTTGTGTGATGGCATGCGGTTTTTAGTCTAAAGCAGTGCGGTTCGTACCTCGTTTGGGAAAATTTACGTCTCACAAAAAAAATCATGCAGTGCACTTGACCGTCTGATGTAGTGCGTTTTTAGTCTAAAAGCAGTGCGGTTTTCTTTCTCGTCTTCAAAAATTTACGCTCCACAAAAAAGAAATCATGCACTCCGCTAGTTCGTCTGATGCAGTGCGGTTTTCAGTCTAAAAGCAGTGCGGTTTTCTGTCTGATGCGGTACATACGACGATTTGGTGTCGCGAAAAATTAGAGTCTCCGCATTTTGTTAAATCAAAATGGCTCTTAAATCGCAAAGAATTGGAGAGAGTGTTCTACATGAAAAAGTTGCATCTCATCGATATCTTTCCAACGGCATATAATTTGAATTATTTCGACAAGCGGTTTGTAAAAATTTCATGAAAAACGGCAACTGCCTCTCGTTGTCGGTCACACGATTTTTAAAATTAACTAAAAACCCTAAGGAATCTCAAGACCATTTCAACATATGAAAGTTGCGCCTCGTCTGTAGCTTTCCAATGGCGTATCACACATCTCGTTTCGACAAAACAGTTCAAAAACTGGAGCGAAAACGGTATAAAAATTGCAGAAAATTTGAAAAAACAGAATTCCACGATTTACTAAATTTAAAACTGCTCTTAAACCGTAACGAATTAGAGAAAATAATAGATATGAAAAAGATGCGCTTTGACGATATCTTTCCAACGGTGTATCATTTGCTTCATTCCGACAAGGGGTTTTGAAAAAATCACAAAAATACACTCGCTGCCACTCGTCGTCCGCCGCATCGTTTTTAAAACTCCTCTTAAACCGTGAGGAATCTCGAAAAGTGTTCAACATGGCGAAGTTGCCTAATCCATAGCTTTCCAACGGTATATCATACGCGTCATTCCGATAAACGGTTAAAAACTAGAGCAAAAACAGTACAGAAAAAACACTGCGTACAGTTTTTTACGACACGAAGTTCACTAGTCTCTGTAATGCAGTGCTCTTGCTGAAGAAAGTGCAGTGCCCTCGCGTTGAGCATGCAGTGCGGAAGTGCAGTGCCCTCGCGTTTACGACCGGCTGTATATATATAGAGAGAGAGTAACACTATTCTAATCCCAGGATTAGAATAGTTATTCTGATCACGTTCGGGCCTATATAGGAGCTGCGGAGGTGTTCCCGAACTTCTCTGCACGCGGAGAAAAAGCCCACGACCGTCCACCCCCCACCTCCCCATGCCTACACTCTCCCCCGATCCCCATCTTCGTCGCCGTCAACTGCCCCAGGGCGCCGCCGCCTCCATCTGCCCCAGGGCCCCGCCGCTGCTACCTGCCCCAACGCCCCGCCACCCACCCCTGACCCGATGCACCTCCGTTGCCACCCACCTCGTCCCCGCCACGCTTCCATCCGCCGTCCCCCGATCCCTGTCCGCGACGGCGCCTCCCTCCACTCGATCCACGGCTGTGCCGGCGGCCTCTCCAACTGGAACTACGGCTGCGGCGGCGGCTCCGTCCCCCTGGATCCACGACGGCTCCATCCCCTGGATCCACGGCGACGGCGGCCTCCCGTCCCCTGGATACACGTCGGAGGCAACCTCCTCTGCTTCCAAACGCAGCGACGCCCTCCCTCCCACATGCTGCTGGCAAAGTACCGGCCGTCAACCTCACGCACGCCGGCGTCCAGCCATCATTGTTGCCGTCCCAGCTGCAGAGCGCCCACATCCCACTCTTCCCCTACTCGACGGGCCAAGCCGTCACCTGCCGGGATAGGAACCCCTGCCGCTGCTTCTCACCTTCCAGCGAAGGTGCCGCACCAGGCCATGTAGGCTACTGAAGGTGCAGCAACATCTGCGTTCCTTCTCGCGGCTATTTTCTCTGACTTTTTGCTACTACGAACACCCACAGAGGAAGAGAAGTAACTCTGAATCTGAAGTTCTGCCTGAAACTGAACTTCTACCTCTTCGCTACGTCGGAGTCCTTCATTGCTTGCACTACTTGCTTCTAACATCTTGTCCATGGAGTCAAAGCGCTGCCTGGAGTGCCATCTTGCTTTTGGATGGGGCTCCGTCGCGACCCAGCTTCTCCCTGTACTCTGCATCTTGTTCACCACCGCGGCTGCCCTGCGTCCTCCCAACTTCTGCGGCTAGTCCACCAACGTGCTGCTAGTGCGCCCTGAGCAAAGCATGGGGTTTGTGCTAATGCGTCTATTCGTGCATGGGTGTGTGCGTGCGTGCTAGCATTTGTGTCTGCGTTGGGTTTGTTGCTTGCATGTTGTGATGTATATGTATAGATTTTGTCTGAAGTTCATGTTGTGAACCCAACTAAGTTTGAACCAAAAAGATCACATCATTGCTGCTTCGAATTTGCTCGTAATTAAAGAATGGAAACAAGAAGTTCAAAAATAAAAAACAAGAAGTTCAACTTTTAAAAATATAACGCTTCAAAATTTCATTAAAAAGGATTAAGAAATAAACCACGAAGTCCATATTAAAAAGATGGAGAAGTTCGATGATTATAGAAAACTCAGATTTTCCTCGTAATTAAAGAATGGAAACAAGAAGTTCAAAAATAAAAAACTAGAAGTTCAACTTTTAAAAATATAACGCTTCAAATTTCATTAAAAAGATTAAGAAATAAAACCAAGAAGTCCGAATTAAAAATATGGAGAAGTTCGATGATTATAGAAAACTCAGATTTTCCTCGTTATTAAAGAATGGAAACAAGAAGTTAAAAAATTAAATAACAAGAAGTTCAACTTTTAAAAATAGAGCGCCTCAAAATTTCATAAAAAATAATAAGAAATTCAGATTAATATTCATAAAAAACTCAGATATTTTCACGTACCCGAGAGAAGTTCAGCTTGATAACTGCTAGAAGTTCACGTACTACATAGTGTGCATTTTGTATTAAAAAGAATAAAAAAGCAAAGACTAAAAGTTTGTTGATATAAGTTGAAGTCCTCCGTCGGAGAAAGTTAAAAAAATATTATGAGAGAAGTTTATACAAAAGAAATACCATTTGTGTAACACTTGACGAATGGATGAGGAAATTACAAATGAAAAAATACGTCACAGAAGTTCAACGTGAAAACAGCAAGAAGTTCACCTACTACACTGAATGAATATCAGATGAAAAACTTTTAAAATCGTCGCGAGTATGAAAAAATGATCAACACGGGAAAGTTGCATGTCTACAACAGCTTTCCATCGGTATATCACTTGCTCAATTTCGGTGAGTGGATGAAGGGCTACGAGCAGTGGATGGAGATCTATGAGCAAAAAAAGCACGTGAAAAACAGAGTGAAGTTCAGGTACACGCGCCGAGAAGTTCAGGTTCTTCACGCGGTGCATTTTCGAAGAATCTGTTTCGCGATAAAGGCAGAACGAATGATCTCGCCATTTTCGTAATTACTTGAAAACGGCTAGGAATCAGAGAAACCCATCAACATGAAAAAGTTTTGAATTTTCCGTAGCTTTTCAGCGGTATATTATTTGCCCCATTTTGATAAAGTTTGTATAAATTACGGCAAAAATACGTTTTTAGCCATTTTCAAAACTGATATAAAACCGTAATGAATTAGGAGAAACAATATATACAAAAAAGTTTCGCATTTCTTCAAGCTTTCCAACACCATATCATTTGCTGCATTTGGACGTACGGTTAAAAAATTAGCTCAAAAATACGAACTCGATGGAAGTTGTACCATTTTCTAAATTACTTTTAAACTGTTCAAAATTAGAAAAAACTTTTAACATGAAAAAGTAGTGCATTTTCATAAGCTTTCCAAAGTCATATTATTTGCCTCAATTGGATTATCCGTTTAGAAATGGCATCGAAAAAACGAACTCTGCTGTTCGGTTTGCGAAATTCTACGATTTTCTGAATTACTCTTTAACCGTAGGGAATTAGAGAAAACTTTCAACATATGGACGGAGCGGTTTTGCCGCACCTTTCCAACGCCATATTATTTGCCTCATTCCGATAAATGGTTTAAAAATGTGATCGAAAATACGACTCACATTTTTTATACGAAGGAAAAACGGTTTTCAAAACTGCTCTTAAACCGCTTACATTTTGCCAAAAATTTAACTTGGGTCATGATACTGATGTCCATAGCTTTTCAACGGTATATCGCAAGCCCCATTTGGACACCTTTTAGCTGAAGTTCAACCTAGTACTCGGGGAAGGTCACGCGCGTTACTCGGGAAGTTCATGTTATGATCAGAATATTATTCTAACCCCGTGATCAGAATAGTGTTTATATATATATATATATAGGGAGGGTGGGTCTATTCTAATAACACCCTTAAGACCTTATTATGATAACACCCCGTCGTTATTCTGATAACACCCTAACCACAACCCACCCACCCGCCCGCCAGGCCACGACACTCCCCATCTCCTCGTGCCCCCCACCCGCCTTCGTCTCTCTCCCTCACCCACGACCGCACCACCTCTCTTCCCCCACGAACGCACCACCTCTCTCCCCGCGGCCTTCCTCTCCTCGCCGGCAAACCACCCCTCCCCCATCCACCTCCCAACACAAGCCACC
>NC_041392.1:245427371-245430266 GCF_002162155.2 Triticum dicoccoides | reverse complement strand
CAGCCGCTGATCCAGGCCGCGCCGGCCCTCCCGTGCTACCCTGCCACCGGATCCAGGCTGCGCCGGTCCTTCCGTGACGCCCCACCGCCGGATCCAGGCCGGGCGGCCCCCTACACCGCCCTACCGTCCCGCCGGAGTACCCATCGACCCGGCGAACGCAGTCCCCCCGCCTCAATCTCTACCCCTCCCCTCACCGGCGAGCCCCCCTGCCCCAGCCACCTGCCACCACTTGCGATAACAGCTATGCAGTTCGGTGGAGTTGTCGTGCGGTTCGGTGGGTCATGCCGTGCAGTATGGTGTGGCTGCAGCTCTTGGGCGCGCGTGCAGTGCACTTTCGCCGGTGTGCAGTTCACCAGTGAAATGAGTGAAACTCGGCCGAGCGGCATCAGCTGCGCGGGCATGCGCCTCGGCCAGTTACTTCGTGAAGTTCGTTTGATGCTTTTTTCCATGTTTTTCTACCTATTCCGATTTGACTGCTCTGCTCTATGTCTCGCAGTTCAATTTCTTGTCGAGCGCCCCCTCCTCCTACACCCTCATCAATACAGGATCTCCGACAAGTTGCTCGCTTCCTGCGTGTGCACCGTCGCTGCAGTTTGGCAACGAGCCTCCAGAAGCAGCTCTCTCCTCAACTCGTTGCGGTTCCCGTGCGGCGGGAGAGAAGTGCGCAACACTAGGGTGGCCGGCGTCATTTCTTTTTTTTAAATCATTTCATCTTGTTATATGTTCCAGTCTCGCCATGTTATGTCGCTCACTTGAGGTATCCTACTATTCGCATTGGCAGCGCATGTAGTTCTTTAAAAAAGAATGTAGAGATAAAAAATGCTGGTAAAAAAATTGTACAAATTCATTTTGCTCATCCCTTGGACCCGTTACTCTCCCCTGCAGTTCACTATACAACAAAAATGAAAAAAAAAACTAAACCTATTGCAGCTCGCTTTCTAAACTCATGCTCTCGAATGGTGCAACTCGCTTTGTAATATTTTTATAAAAGAACGGTGTACAATGATGCAGTCCGGCTGGTACCGCCAAGTGGTTCAGTGTGATATCTTCTAAATTCGGTTTCATTGTTTTGTTGGAGTTTTATTATTGTTAAAGAAATCCAGTTTAGTTCTCCGGTGTCTACATATCCGTCCCTGTAGTCCACTCACCACGTCTTTGCAGTACATACTTGTTGATAAAAATAGTAGTTTTAGAAATTGAAAGAGTAACAAAGAATCGATGCAGCCCCCTCTGATGACATTGCAGTGCGGTTGCCCTCGCCTCTGCGGTTCATTTACGCCTCGAGATGAACCGTATTCCACTTCTTCGTGTGGGAAATATTACGTCTCACAAAAAAAGAAATCATGAAGTTCGCTTGACCGTCTGATGCAGTGCGGTTTTCAGTCTCAAGCAGTGCGGTCGGCTGTATGATGTTGTTCATCCCGTAAGTGCAAAAAAATTGTTACGAGAGCTAAGAAAAGTAATGCGGTTCACTTCTTGATAGTGATGTGGTTCATTTACACCCGATGTGAATTGCACTCTACTTTCTCATCCTTGAAAAAATTACGTTTGAATAAAAGAAACCATGCAGTTCTCTTACCCGTCTGATGCGGTGCGGATTTTCGTTCGATGCAATGCGGTTTTCAGTCGGATGAAGTACCCACGTCGATTTGGGTGTTGCGAAAAACAGAGTGTCCGCATTTCAGTAAATTTAAAACTGTTCCTAAACCGTAAGGAATTAGAGAGAGTGTTCTACATGAAAAAGTTGCGTCTCATTGATATCTTCCAACAGCTTATCATTTGAATCGTTTCGACAACCGGTTTGTAAAAATTTCACAAAAAACGATCGCTGCCTCTCGTCGTCCGCCGCACGCTTTTCAAAATCAAATTAAAACTATAAGGAATATCAAAACCATTTCTACATATGAAAGTTGCGCCTTGTCCATAGCTTTCCAACGACATATTACACGCCTCGTTTCGACAAACGGTTCAAAAACTAGAGCAAAAATAGTACCAAAAATTGCAAAAAAATTAAAAAACAGAATTCCGTGATTTAGTAAATTTGAAACTGCTATTAAACCGTAACGAATTAGAGAAAACAATAGTTATGAAAAAGATGTGCCTCGATGATATCTATCCAACGGTGTATTATTTGCCTCATTCCGATGAGCGGTTTAGAAAAAAAAAGCGAAAAAACGCTCGCTGTCACTCTTTGTGGGCCGCACCGTTTTTGAAACTCCTCTTAAACCGCGGGGAATCTCGAAAATTGTTCAACAGGGGGAAGTTGTGCCTAATCCGTAGCTTTCCAACAGTATATTACATGCCTCGTTCCGATAAACAGTTAAAAAATTAGAGCGAAAACAGTACCAAAAAAACATTACACGCAGTTTTTTCCGACGCGAAGTTCACTAGTCTCTGTAATGCAGTGCTCTTGCTAAAGAAAGTGCAGTGCCCTCGCATTGAGCATGCAGTGCGAAAGTATTATCAGAATAACTATTCTGATAATATTATCAGAATAGACGGGCTATATATATAGTGTTACTATTCATCACCCAGGGTGCAGAATAAATTATTCTTCACCCGAGGTAATCTTATGATCATTTCATAATTAAATTATGTTTGGAATTCAAATAGTTACATTCCTATTGATTCACTACGTAAAATTTGACATAAAAAATAAAAATATAGGCCATAAGACAAGAAAATTTACAGTTTATGTGTATTTTATATTATGTTTTTATGTTTGTAATTGTACTTAACCTAAAATATTTTTTACAACGATTATATATTTTCTCACGGTCTCTTTTTACGTCGGAAATAAGACAAAACTTACGGAACATAAAATTACGAGGCATTGATGGTAAAATAGAGGGGGTGAAGAATAACTATTCCTCACCCAGGGTGATGAATAGCGCG
>NC_041392.1:245425552-245427082 GCF_002162155.2 Triticum dicoccoides | reverse complement strand
TTAATGGAGTTTGTCACTTTTATTACGTCCATGCAACCTAGACGCTAATAGGTAAAGATAGGTCCTAATCCCACCCGAGTATGTGTAGATTAGGTTCGTTTTCCCATGCTCTGCTCCGGATCCGACGCAAAATTTCGGCAGCACTTCCCCGTTGTTCTCCTGATACACGTCTCGGCAATAAGCAAAGAGGATGTGTACCCGAAGAACAACAGGGAGGCACTGACGAAATTCTGCATCGGATCCGGAGCAGAGCATATGGGAAAACGAACCCAATCTACACATACGCGGGTTGTCCATGAATAACGTTGGACAATTCGAAAGAATCACAGTTATAAATATGCAAATGCATGCATATTTATAGATGTAACCCTTTCGAACGGGAGACACATAGTGGTCACACATACTGATGATTGAAGACACCTATAGCTAGCAAGTTTTATTGGCACGAAGACCAGAACAGAGAAAATCAAGGGGGCAAGAGATGTCATTTGTGCTAACCCACGAATGCAGGGGCAGAGCTCATCGAACACTAGACCCTCGCAGCAATGAAAAAACTGCACATTTAAATCGAAAGATGAGTTTCATAACAATATTGTTTTTTCCGTCAACCTAACTAAAATGGGACGAGCGGGTTAGGGGTTCCTCGGCGTCGATAGAACCCTAAATAGCAACTACCATCGGTGCAAGATAAATGAGGCGCTCGGCGTTGAACACTAGATCCACGTCCCACAAGTGACGCCGGTGGCCGGCGTCCCGCAACAATAGTTCTAGTGGCCGATGACGGTTGAACACCTTGGCAAATTTGTCTGGCAACCTCTGCGATGAGGATTAAAGCCAAGTTTTGAAATTTCAAACAACCAAACCGACTTGAGTCAGTTTGGGTGTTTCAAGTTTCAACACTTAGCTTTCACTCGTCATCTCTGAGGCTGCCAGACAAATTCGTAATGGTGTTCGACCTCCATCGATGCTGAGAACTGTTGCTGCGGGACGCAGGACCCCTGTGTCACTTGTGGGACGTGGATGTAGTATTTGACACCGACGGTCATACGTATCTCGCACTAACGATACTTGCTATTTAGGGTACCATCGACACCGAGGAACCCCCTAACCCGCTCGTCCCCGGGTAAACTAAATTAGCATGCATTCAATAAGCAAAACTACATCACCTCTTGCGTCCGTACATCGTCGAATATTATCACTAATACATCTTGAATAGTATCATACATATAGCATCGCTAATACAGCTAGAACCATAGCGAATGACGGGTATCGGCCCGGTCGGTGGACACCCAAAGAGAAGGAACCATCACAGGATCATAGCTCCAATGAGATCCCTGAAGAACCTGCCAGGTATTGTCCAATCTGCCCTCCAACGCAACCATGTAGCGACGGACGTGCTCTTCCTCCTTGCTGACACGGTGACGTACCACCTCCGCGGTGTCCGAAAGCCTCGGCACCGTCACAGGCCCATGCGACCGCCACCAAACAAGGTTCGGGTCAACGACGGGATGATCCTCACTAACCTGCGCC
>NC_041392.1:245397112-245425144 GCF_002162155.2 Triticum dicoccoides | reverse complement strand
GGCCGGGGCGGGGCGGGCCAGCGTGGAGGGGCGGGGTGGCCGCGGCGGGGCCGGCATGGCCTATCGAGGCGGCCGGGGCAGGGCGGAGCGGCGCCACGGGGCAGGGTGGGGCCGCTGGGGCGGCAACGCGGCCGGGGTGGGGCGGCTGTCGGCGTCAAAACCAGCGGATCTCGGGTAGGGGGTCCCGAACTGTGTGTCTAAGGTGGATGGTAACAGGAGGCGGGGGACACAATGTTTACTCAGGTTCGGGCCCTCGCGATGGAGGTAATACCCTACTTCCTGCTTGATTGATCTTGATGAGATGAGTATTACAGGAGTTGATCTACCACGAGATCAGAGAGGCTAAACCCTAGAAGCTAGCTTATGGTATGATTGTTGTTGTCCTACGAACTAAAACCCTTCGGTTTATATAGACACCGGAGGGGCTAGGGTTACACAGAGTCGGTTACAAGAGAGGAGATCTACATATCCGAATCGCCAAGTTTGCCTTCCACGCAAAGGAGAGTCCCATCCGGACATGGGACGAAGTCTTCAATCTTGTATCTTCATAGTCCAACAGTCCGGCCAAAGTATATAGTTCGGCTGTTTGAGGACCCCCTAATCCGGGACTCCCTCAGCAGCGGCGCGGGGTTGGGATGAGGGGAGAGGGAGAGAGAGGGGCAGGGCGCGAGGGAGTTTTGATACATATAGGGATAGGCTCTTTGTCGTCCGCTAGCTGACGGCAAAGAGCCTAGCTAACGGACGTTAGAACGGCCATTTTCTTTGCCGTCTCCTAGCGGACGGCAAAGTTTCTGTGCTATCAGCTAACGGGCGGCAAAGAAAGTTGGCGTTGGCTTCCTCTCACTATCGGCCCACCCTGCCTCCTTTTTGTCCGCTAGCGGACGGCAAAGATGGAGATGATGGCAAACACTTTCTTTGCCTTCAGCTGCTTCTTTGCCGTCAGGTTTTTTCAAGCTGATGGCAAAGATCCTCTTTGCCATCAGCTAGCTGACGGCAAAGAAACGACTGACGGAAAAATTCCTGATTCCAGTAGTGGACACATACCTAGGATTTTTATATGTTGTTTTATAAGCCCAAAGTGCATCATCTAGTTTCTTAGACCAATTCTTCCTGAACCTATTGACAGTCTTTTGCAAAATTAATTATATTTCTCTATTGCTAAGTTCAACTTGACCACTAGACTGAGGGTGATATGGTGATGCAATTCTATGGTTAACATCATACTTGGCAAGCATTTTACGGAAAGCACCATGAATAAAGTGTGAACCACCATCAGTCATTAAATATCTAGGGACTCCAAACCTTGGGAAAATAACTTCCTTAAGCATTTTAATAGAGGTGTTGTGATCAACACTACTGGTTGGAATAACTTCTGCCCATTTAGTAACATAATCATCAGCAACCAAAATATGTGTATACCCATTAGAGAAAGGAAAAGGTCTCATGTAATCAAATCCCAAACATCAAATGGTTCAACAGCAAGTGAATAATTCATAGGCATTTCTTGACGCTTACCGATATTACCTATTCTTTGACATTCATCACAAGATAAGACGAACTTATGGGCGGCCTTGAAAAGAGTAGGCCAATAAAATCCAGACTACAATACCTTATGAGCAGTTCTATCTCCAGCATGATGCCCTCCATAAGCTTCGGAGTGACATTTCCGTAGGATCTGTCCCTATTCATGCTCAGGTACACAATGTCTAATAATACCATCTACTCCTTGTTTATAAAGATGTGGGTAATCCCAAAAATAATGTATTAAATCACAGAAGAATTTTTTTCTTTTGTTGGTATGTAAAGCTAGGTGGTAAATATTTAGCAACAATGTAATTAGCATAGTCAGCATACCAAGGAGTACTATGAGAAACATTTATTGCAGCTAACTGCTCAACAGGAAAACTATCATCAATAGGTAGTGGGTCATCAAGCACATTTTCAAGCCTAGATAAATTATCAGCTACTGGGTTCTCAGCTCCTTTTCTAGCAATAATATACAAATCAAATTCTTTTAGCAAGAGAAACCATCAAATAAGTCTAGATTTAGCATTTTTCTTTTCCATAAGATATTTAATAGCGGCATGATCTATGTGAACAGTTACTTTGGAATCAACAATTTAAGGTCTAAATTTATCACAAGCAAACGCCACTGCTAAGAATTCTTTTTCAGTGGTAGCATAGTTTCTTTGAGCACTGTCTAGAGTTTTACTAGCATAATGAATAACATTCAGTTTCTTATCAACTCTTTGTCCTAGAACAGCACCAACAGCATAATCACTAGCATCACACGTAATTTCAAAAGGCAAGTTCCAATCAAGTGGTTGAACAATAGGTGCAGATATTAAGGCTTTGTTGAGTGTTTCAAAGGCTTCTAAACAATCATCATCAAAAATAAAGGGAATATCCTTTTGCAAGAGACTAGTGAGAGGCCTAGAAATTTTAGAGAAGTCTTTGATAAACCTCCTATAAAAACCAGCATGACCTAGGAAACTATGAATACCTTTTATATCTTTAGGACATGGCATTTTCTCAATTGCATCAACCTTAGCTTGGTCCACTTTAATACTTCTTTCAGAAATTTTATGACCCAAGACAATGCCTTCATTAACCATAAAGTGGCACTTCTACCAATTCAAGACAAGATTTGTTTGTTCACACCTCTGCAAAACTCGATCAATATTGCTTAAACAATCATCAAAAGACTTCCCATAAATAGAAAAGTCATCCATGAAAACCTTAATAATCTTTTCACAAAAGTCAGAGAATATAGCAGTCATACATCTTTGAAAGATAGCAGGTGCATTACATAAACCAAAAGGCATACGTCTATAAGCATAGGTTCCAAAAGGACAAGTAAAAATGGCCTTTTCTTGATCAGGTTGAGAAACAGGTATTTGTGAAAATCCAGAATATCCATCAAGGAAGCAAAAGTGTGTGTGCTTAGATAATCTTTCAAGCATTTGATCAATAAAAGGCAAAGGGTAATGATCTTTTCTAGTTGCTTTCTTTATTTTTCTAAAATCTATTACCATTCTATAGTCTGTAACAATTCTTTGTGGAATAAGTTCATTCTTATCATTAGGAACAACAATTATACCTCCTTTCTTAGGAACACAATGAACAGGACTTACCCATCTACTATCAGCTATAAGATAGATTATACCTGCTTCCATAAGTTTTAATATTTCCGTTCTTACCACTTTTTTCATCTTTGGATTTAACCGATGTTGGTGATCAACAACAGGTTTAGCATCAGGTTCCATATTAATTTTGTGCTGACATAAAGTGAGACTAATGCCCTTCAAATCATCAAGAGTATATCCAATAGCAGCTCGATGCTTCCTTAGAACTTTCAATAATCTTTCTTCTTCATGTTCTGAAAGGCTGGCACTAATAATAACAGGATATTCCACTTTTGTATTGGGGTTAGGAAAGATGCTAGATTTTTCAACACTCACCATCTGCCCTGAGGCGGCACAATAAGAGTCCAAGACTGATTTCAAGGCCTCCGCATTTCATGGTATTGGCTCGCATAAGAATCAAAGAATCATCAGCAAAGAGGATATTCAAAATCGATGGGGCATCTCTGCTAATCTTTACTCCAGACATATTTCCATTCTCCTCCACATGAGCTAAGAGAGCAGTCAGCCCCTCTATACATAACAAGAATAAGTAGGGAATAGAGGATCTCCTTGCCTCAAATCTCTAGTTGTTTGCGGACTTAAAAAAAGAGCGAACATTTGATGGATAAGATTTGATAGCCCGCTCCCATATGTGTGCACAGACCGATATTGAATTCAATTTAGGGGCGGAAAGTGAATCCGATTTGGGGATGGCGTTGTAGATTCCCTTACCCAAAACTGATTCACGCACGATCGTTTAACCCGGTGTTTTTTTTAATCATCAAAATAACCAAACTACGGTGGAGTACGAACGGAGAAAAAGCAATAGTCGCGACATATTGGATTCTGACAAAATCTACAACATGTAAGGCCTCCTTTGGTTCATAGAATAGGAGTATTATAGAAATAAGAGCATCTTCAGCCGTTGGCCCCCCAGGGGGCGCGTAAAAGCGCCGCCTGGGGACGAACTAGCGCTAAAATCGACTTGGGGCTTACGGGTTCCTAGCCGCCGGACCCAGGGTCGCCCCCAAAAGGTTTTTTTAAAGGAATTCCGCTAAAGTTCGGAAAACGGGACAAATATTCGGCTAAAATTCGGCGAACATGACATTACTTAGGCGACCTCATAGATTTTTACATAGCAAAGTGAAGTACTTCTAAAAAAAGGCCACAGCTACAACTATGGGCCGAAGAACGCGCTGAGCGCGGCGAAGTCGCCGACGTCGCTGCCATCATCGTCGTCGTCCTTGTCGTCCTTCTCCTCCTTCAGCGGCCGCCCCTGCTGGACCCCTGCCCGGCGTCACCCTGGCGGACCGGTGGCGGCGGCGCATCGTCGTCGAGGACGACGACGCCTCCCTCGTCGCGGTCGCGTTGCCGAGCGGCGAACTGCTCGTAGGCGCGACACTGGCGCTCCAGCTCCGTCTGTGCCCAGTCTTCGCGCGCCCACTTCAAGGCCACCGCGTCGTCAAGCTCCTCCTTCACGCCGCCGGCGAGCCCCGGCTCCATCTTCGGCTTGACGTAGCAGGGAGGAGCCGAGGAGGAGGCGCGCACGCCGCCCTCGTTGATGACGATGCCGGCGCTGCGGGTGCATCGGCCGAGCGGCGTCTCCGCTGCGGGCTCGGCCTTGACGCCGAACACTGCCGCCGAGCCGGAGGAGTGGGAAGAGGAGCGGTAGGAGGAGCGGCAGGAGGATGATGAGGAGGAGCCGAACCTCCTGGGCATCCATTGCCCCACGCTCCGGCGGGGGACCGGGGCGGCGGCCGCGGCAGGGTATGTCAGCAGCGGGTCGTTGCCGCCCTTGAGGTGCCGGAGAACCTCGTGGAGCGTGCAGCCAAGGGCGCCTCACCACAGGCGACGCCCCTCGATGTTCTTGGTGCCCCCCACCACCGGCGCCCCGTTGGTGGAGGCCAGCCGCTGCGCCTGCCGGTGCTGGAAGTACGCCGCCCACGCCTCGTGGTTGTCGGCGGCGTACTGTGGGAGGGCGCACTGCTCCTTCGTCAGCGATGCCCGCATGCGGTCGACCTCATCGGCAAAGTAGTCGGCGCGCGCGTTGACGTCAGGCAGCGGGGGAATGGGACGCCACTAGCGCTGAGCCTCCACCCGCCCGGCCCTGCGCGCATGTCAGGAGGCGCCGGGATGTTGGCCTCGAAGAGCAAATACGCCTCCCACCCGTGTAGCGAGCGGCGGCCGAAGCCGTTGGCCGCCGCCGCATCGCCGGGGAATCGCTCGACCATCGTCGCGGCTGGGCTTGGGTGAGAGAGGGGAGGATCGTCGGCGGCGGCTGTGCACAGGAAGAGAGAGGCAGAGCACGTCGGGGTGTGGCCAGAGGTGAGGGGGAGGCGTTGATTTTATAGCCGCCCGGCGCCGTGTGTACGCGTGGCGGGAGGGAGGGTGTCGCCGCGCCGCCCATGAGGAATCAATGGAAGGTTGACTGGCGGCAGCCTTGGCATTGATTCCCCGTAGGAAACCGAGGCGTTATGAAGACGACGAGGCGAGTGTCGCTGACTCGGCAGGCCCGCAGTTAGTTCGTGCCAAAATCGCTCGCCCCAACGCCCCCTAGCAGGCCGGGTTCGGCCTGGGTCTGTCGGTGCTAATTTCGGCCCAAACCGGCGAAAACAGGTTCCTGGAGGCGCGACTGGGCCGATTTTTGAGCGCCGGCGCAAAAAAATCACCTAGAGGGGGAGGGAGGGGGCGTGTTGGGGGCGAGGCTGGAGATGCTCTAAGAAACTTGTAGAAAATGAAAGGGGAGGGAGGGGGCGTGTTGGGGACGAGGCTGGAGATGCTCTAAGAAACTTGTAAATGAGATTTCATGCATCTCAAATCCTATGAATAGAAATAGAAAAAGAGAAATCCTTTGGTTCATATCATAGGAATTTTTCCATCAAGTCTTAAATATTTGAAATATGAAGGGTAGGGAGAATTCCTCCGTAGAAATAGGAATTCATTCCTACAAACCAAAGGATTCCAAAGGAATTTTTTCTATAATATTCATCCAAACCAATGGAGGTCTGAGACGTCGTGAACACATCCTTGGTGAACTGGTTGAAATATTCAGGCCACTAGGCATGTTCAACGGTAGAGTACTCCACTCAAACATCTGCGTATGAACTCTCTCCAACTGATGAAATCATTTGCTCGCATTTTGGCATTTCTTCCGCTAAAGATTCGTCGTTTAATTGCTGTACACATCACAGCAGATAAACATATGGATGCTGCTCATCCAAGAAGCTTGATCGAATAAAGTTGACCCCACCATCTAGGTAAACAGAAAGATTCCTGCCCAGCTAAATAATTGGTAACCACTCTTTTTCTCGTTCAAACCAAACTGACATCAATTCCAACCTAAAAGCAAATAGGGGGAAAGGAGAGCTCAATTGTATATGCTATAGATTAACCACGCTGTAGACAAGTTTACTGAACAAGGCAACCTTAAAAGCGTATTTAAAGAGCATTTTTATACCCCATAAAAGCCAATTGACGTATAATATGATAATCTAATAACAAGGCTAAATTTGAAACAACTGAATATGTAATTAAGTAGTGATGTCATTTGATGTATTCTGCTTTGAGCTAAATCACTACACCATAATTCTTCTTCACAGTAAAACAAAATTACTGCTCGTCGGAATGTACAGAAAAACGAAGTTGCGAATGGCTAAAAATAGATTCTGGCACATAAATAATTTTCAAATTATATCTACTAGTGTCATGATGAACACTTACTGTCGTACAATGGTTGGCAGGACAGAACAATCTTCATGATCATATGCACCTATCAGTTGATGAAGGATAAAGAGCATCTCATGTAACTTAGTTGATCTTGTTGCACCCTGAATCGCTGCCTAAGCTTGTCAACATGTGGCATTAACCTTTAACTGGTCGTGAACTTCCAAAAAAATTGGTATTCCACAGCTCCTGGATTGAAGCGAATTTGCAAGAGTTCTTTACCCCGCACTTTCCATCATTGTCGCTCCTCCTAAAGTATTCAGCCTCGGAAGACAATATGAAGTTAAGGTATTGCTCACTCAGATATGATCTAAAGCACAGCAGCAAATGCTCAGTTTGCATAGCAGCAAAATAACAAAAGCAAACCCAGCAGTTCTGTAGTAATGCTCAAACAGGCTGTCAAAATTCTAATATAGCCATGACCTTAGCACTATATATCAGACCCAAATATAAGTCTGGAACAGCCTCTCTCTAGGTCATGACTTCAAACAGCAATACTAACTTGGAATTTCAACTTTTCTTATTAGTTCCAAAAAATCCCCAGTTAATTTCCTCAATTCCGTCCGAAAGAGCCTTGAACTATCAAGAAGGGTGCTTTCAGTCGGTGACACTCTGGCAACAAGAACAAAATTTTCACCATTACCAACATCTATTTCGTGTAACTCAGAGAAAACCTGGTGAAGAACATCAATCAGCCCTTTGTAGAAGGATGCATCAGCAGCAGGAGGGATTACATTCAGTACCAGCACTCCATGATGATGTAGAATTCTGCGTGCAGCAAGAAGGATGCTTCTATGGGTCATCTCCAATGGCGGCGCACTGACACCACACATAGCATCAGGGGAGTCAAGATCCACCATAATTGCACTGAATTTCGAATCAGGCTCATCTCCATGTGCAAAATCCTGAACCATTTGAATAGCATCGCCAACACGTACATGAAGGAACTCATCCTCCACCAGTCCAAAATAGTTCCTTGCAACGTCTAGGACAACACAATCAGCCTCAACGCCCAGTACATCGAAGCCAAGTCCCACTCTGATGGACATTGGAAGAGCTCCACCACCAACGCCAGCGCAAAGGCACCTCGGCCTTGCACCTGACCGAGCATTCTCCTCCACCGATGAATCAATGAGTGCAAGGCCAGCAACCATGGCCTGGAGGTAAGGCTGGACTAATGGTCCACCCACCTCAGGCTGTAACGAACTAGCAGGCCCCTCCTCCAATGCCTCCAACAACGAAGAAGAAGCAGCGGCAGCAGCAGCAGACATTGGCCGGGCAAGGCGCACCTGGGTCTGTATAAGGCACGGCATGCGCTTGAAACGCAGCCTCCGGCGCAACTCGGCCGGGCCAGGAGCGCAGTCCACGGCCACATCCTCGACAAGCATCTCGCCGACGACAGGACCGGCGACAACCTGGACAGGAACAAGCCGAAGGAGGTCATCGTGGAAGGAGAGCAGCGGGACGTCAGGGATGGCACCGTTGCCAAACGCAGCCCTGGGGCAGAGGGACAGGAGGAGCGGGAGGAGCCGCGCGCGAGCAGGATCCGGGTCCGGGCGAGCGGCGGCGCAGCGAACGACCCGAGGAGAGGGAGCGGGGATCTCTGGGCCGACGAGTATAAGACGAGAGATTGTGCACTGGGATCGGGAGGAGAGGAGGAGGTGGAGCTGCCCGGCGCGGGTGGAGAAGATCCAGTCGCAGTGCCGGCCGGCCGGGACGAGCATCGCCGCCGTCCGCGGGGAGGGCGGGGATGGCGCCGCGGGGGCAGGGGAGTCGATGACGGCCACCCGGAGGAGCTCCGCGTGGTCGTCGGCGTCGCCGTAAGGGTTGGAGGCATCGTGGAGGAGAGGGTTGGGGAAGGAGAAGGAGATGAAGCGGGAGGGCTCGATGTGCTGCAGCTGGCTCAGCTCCGCGCACACCGCCATTGAGCCGCGAGGGCTTTCCGGCGGCGCGAGGTGAGGGAGACGGCGAGACGTCGAGCGCTCGCAAATGGTGGGGATTTTCCTCTCTCAATGCATCGCGGGACCAACAGCAACAGCCAACAGAGGACGAGACGTCAAGACGGTAAGAAGTGAAGGCTATACCTACAAATAATGCCCTATATTTTTTTATAGATTCTCTCTAATGTTCTGATTTCATTCTTGTGTTGTTTTAATCTGAATTTTTCTTCTTGTGTTGTGTTGATATGATTTTTTCTTTTCGTGTGTTGTTTCGATGACCTGCTTAGTTTTTTTTTTTGAATCCGAGGCAAAAGATTTGCCTCATATATTAATTAAGAGAGGATCAAAGAGTTATAGAGTTAGAATAAACCCCATATTACAAAAGGATTACTCTCCCGGCATGATCAAACGCAACTTCTTGACCCCTGCGGTAGACCAAAGCGCCGCTTCGCATTTAGTGTTGGCTAGAATTACGAAGAGTGGAACACTTTTGTGACGGAAGACATGTGCATTTCGCAGGTTCTAGATGGTCCAAGAGGTAAGCAATACAAGAGACGTCATCGCCTTCCTGTTGGGAATGAAAGAGTCCGAGAGGCCAATTCGGATTTGGTGCCAGATGGAGGTGTCGATGCTTACGAACTGAAGCCATTCCTTGATCATGCCTCAAAGCCGAAATGGTGAACCAACATTTGAATTAAAGGTGGTCAATCATTTCTTGCTCACGTTGCACAAGGGACATAGTCCACAATTTGCCCACTGACAGTGTGTACCCACACAATCTCGTCCTCAATATCCTGCTGCAGATGGAAGTCGTGAATGGTAGACCAAA
This sequence comes from Triticum dicoccoides, assembly GCF_002162155.2. Classification (NCBI taxonomy): domain Eukaryota; kingdom Viridiplantae; phylum Streptophyta; class Magnoliopsida; order Poales; family Poaceae; genus Triticum; species Triticum dicoccoides. Next base: position 245,415,527 of record NC_041392.1, on the reverse strand, counting down.
GTTGCAGGAATTGGAGGAAATGAGCTAGTCAGAAGGAGTTGGTCAATTTGATTTTAGATATCCAAGAACCGTCCTTCAGAGCCTCCCGGATTTTACAATTCTTTCTTGCAGAAGCATCATAAATTAGAGCAATGTCCCTGGGTTTAGGCCTTGCACCCATGGCGCGTCCAAGAAAGGTGTGCGGGCACCATTGCCAACATTGATGGTCGTGAAGTCGTAGAAGAGATCATAATCCTTGCCATCACAGGGGTTTCCCAGACCGACCCACATTTTTGACGGCTCCTTCCACTCAAACCAAGGCCATCTTAGCCTGAGAGCCCTCGCGGATTTGTCCGTGTTGAGCACTCAAAGCTAACTCATACCCCATGTTCTTAGCTCTTGTATTGAATTAATCAAACATTACCAGAATTTTTTGGAGAAAAAACGCAGATCAATCACAGACCACAGAGTTCATGAACAAGGGGAGAATACGATTTCTTCATTTAGAATCTGTAGCAAGTTACAGTAGTTGACATCTGAGTATGTGGCAAACTGTTACATCAGGCAACAATGACATATACTACATGGCAGCAGAAAATATGGGTTGGCTATGTAGATTGCAAGGCCAACAGAACATGAGGACTACAAGACTACAACAGAGACAAAAAGTATGAATTGTTCCTTATATTCATGTTCGCTCGACCTTGGAATTTCGGAGCCTAAATTATCGTCAACTGCCGTCCTCAGCATCTGTATTCATAAGACTGACCGAGAGGAGAAAAATGTCGGTCCCACAGCACCAGAAACTACATTGGTCATTCATACATGTGATCTCAGTTACCAAGGTTGACCCCCATCTGAGCTGCTGCAGGCCTGGTTGGGTAGAAAGCCGTCTCCGAAGTCACCAACCAATCTCATTTGCATTTCTTCCTGTGGAGAAAGAATCCTGATGCACCGTACGCAGTTCAGAAAATCCCTACACACACAATGCTTTGTTTATCAGAGTGGCTCAATAGCCAGACTAAAGAGAGTAAATGAATGACCATTAAAATTGAAGCCAAACTGCAGCAGAATGTGTTAAATTGATTTTAGGGTTTCTTTGCTTTTTCTTTTACAGGTACATATTTAGTTGAAGTTATAAACTGTCACAGGCCTTTCATTGTACTCGACAAGCTAATTTAGCAACCAGTGAATGAACCGTTAGTTGATAGCTACCCATTCCCCAAGGTCATGTCCACACAAATTGCCTAAAGCCACCCATCAGCTTTATCTTTTAGTAGTTTTGCACATTTCCAGAAAGTCATGCTAGTAAGTTTCGTATGCAAAAATTAGAAACAAGCTCATAGAGTTTTACTTACTCCCATGGGTCATCACCAACTAGTAGAACATCCTTCTCATGATCTTCATATACTAGTTTCCAGCCAACTCTACTTTGGTCACCAAGCTGCCCCTCGATACCAAACATCCGCGCAATGTCATGCTTCAGTTCATCATACCCTGAATAACGGTTCATGTCGATGGATCTCCCTACAGCACCACGTTTGTGCACCTGCATATAGTACTTTGGTCAGGAATGATCTTACTGCAGAGTGAGACAGTGCACTCGTATGTAAATATAAACAATGCTAGAAAGTAGAAACACAGAAAGAAATATGATAAGAGCCTAAGGATAAACTCTTCTAACGTTAACGACTTTGAACATTGACTTTTTGAGCACAGTAAAGTGAGCATATAAAATCTCAGGTCATCATTTTGCAAGAAAATTAGTCAGGGAAAATTCTATATAGGTAGGAAGATCTAGAGATAAATACTCCCTCCGTTCCAAAATAGATGACCCAACTTTATACTAACTTTAGTACAAAGTTGGGTCATCTATTTTGGAACAGAGGGAGTATGTAATTAGTTACATTCTACAAGGTGAAATAGTTCGTTTCTTATCTATAACGAAGTATTCTTGTGGTGTGCAAGAGCCTATGACTACGGGCGCCATGAGGCTGGAGTTGATAGCCAGGGGATTTATGACCAATTTGGGTGGCTATTGTGTAACAGACTATGTGACTTTTTTAATCTCTTGTTTCTCTATGTGGCTTGCCATTCATCTGTTGGCTTCCATTATCTCGGAAAAATCCTGATGTGAACTGTAAAATGACACACTGGAGCAAAAATAACAAACCTTGGTGTAAGTTCGCATGCGTTGATGTGCAGGAGCCGGTGCCCTGGAATTTCTATTTAAGAATGGGGGATCATTGATTGCAGAATCTATAGAATTGAATCCCATGTCAGCAACTCCAAGTGAATGTGAAATCATTGAAGATGATAACTCTTGTTGAGAATCCTTAGATGAAATGTAGTTAGAAATGCCATTTCCAGCCATCTCATCCATGAATTTATCATTTTCAATGCTATTTGCAAGCAAGGCATCTGCATTAAGTGGTAAGCCCAGTTGACCATCAATGTTCACCCCAAATAGAAGGTTATTTGTTGGATCTGAAATCTCAAACTCACTATCTGGAGCTGTGTCCCTCAACAGCTGATGCTGATCGAAGGATGAAGATGGAAAGTTTTGTTGCAATGATCCATCAGCCTGAGAAAGGCAAACCGAAGTAGCTGAGGAGGACGTATCCAAGTAATCCATGTGGGGGTTGGTTATGTAGTCTCGTTCAGTAGCTGGCCCTTGTTCAATCATCTTGGGAATCATTATTGTTGGCTTCACACTCTGGTAAGACTTCATTTCCTGTTCAATTGTAGGGCCCAAGACAACAGATGATTGAGATGTTTTTGCTGCAGTTGGTAAACTCTGGTTCTTGGAGCTACTTGGGATGGACTGCAAAAGAACATGATTAGTGGTAGTGGATGGTGATGTTGACGAAGACGGAACATTATCTGTCCTCACTGACTGCATTCGGCCAGCCACATTCAAAGAGCTAGCACCCATGGAGGTAACAATATCTGATTTTGCAACAGGAATGGTACCCCTAGGCGAATCTTCAATCGGTTGGTGAGACTGGGCCTTTTGCTGCGCTGCATACTGGATGGTGTTGCTGTTGTGAAAGCCAACAGTTTGGGTAGCTCCTTGCACACATTGCTGAGGATCTGACTGAGAATTTACCACTTGTTGCTGCAAATCAAAAAGCATTTTCTGCTGCTCCATGGTCAGATGTTGCTGTGAATGTAGAGCCTTTAATAATTGAAGTTTCATTTGATGATCAGATAGTTGTGTATTCATGTTCGCATCACTGGACACGTGAACAGGTTGTATCTTCATTTGTTGCTGCTCCTGTACTGAGTGCTGAACCTGCTGATGATGTTGAGGTTGTTGCTGCAAATGTGGTTGCTGTTGCTGCAGGACCTGGATTTGCTGAAGGCCTCCCTGAAAGACGGTATGACTCTGGACCAGAGGTTGCTGTTGCTGGAGTTGAGCCTGGAGAATAACTCGAGGTTGCTGGAACTGAGCTTGGGCAACATGTTCAGGCTGTGTGACGTTCAAGTTTGCCTGGCTGCCTTGCACTGATTGAGTAACTGTATGCTGCTTCTGGCCAGAATTGCAATTTTGATCTACCTTCTGTAGTACCATAATATTTCCCAGTTGGTTTGGTGTAGCTATAGCTTTCGCTAACTGTTCAGCCTGTTGGTTTTGCTGAGGTAGTAACGAGGTGTTGAACTGGATGTTATTTTGTTGCAGGAATTGGGGCTGAAAGCTGATTTGCCTTGATATATCAGCTGCGGACAAATTTTGCACATGTTTGCCAGCTAATGAGTTTAGCAACTCTGGTTGCATAACTGTGCCAGCTAGTGACAAGTTCTGCTGCATATTCATCCACTGAAGTGACTGAGCTAAGTTTAGACCAGGCACTATGCTGTTCTGAGTATTCATATCTTTCTTGCATATCTCCTCACCAAGCCATGGCATGGTTCTCTTAAAAAGATTATCCATTCCAGAGCTATCATCATCTGTGGATATAGTTTTTTTATCAAAAAACCTGAGTTGCGCATCAAAGGACTTATTATCTAGTTATTTGCTAGAAGGATACATGGTCGGGAGTTTTCAGTGATACAATGAAGATACATGCATTATTCATGAAGAAAGCAGAACTGTAGTTCCGTGGTTACCTATCATCCCAGGTTCCCTCGCACGCTTTGCAGTGAATAATGGTGTGGGATAGATGAAGAAAGGAGCGATGACAGGCTCAATGTCCCAAAGGGAAACCCTGGTGCGTCTTTCACTTGGTGCTGCTTCATCCCATGCAACCTGCTCATACATACTACTAATCTCAGCAAAAATAAAGGGGATGTCTTGTCAGTTTGGCAGGTTTAATTTGTATGGATTAGACCAAACCTGAATATTGCGCCACTGAGAGTTTTTCCACCTTACAGGATCCAGATCACTTATGCCAGTTATTGTACCCATGTACCTGCATGCAGATATCACAACTTAATAGTAGTTTTTACAAAAAATTATTTTTTGTATAAAACTTCAAACACATAAAAACATGAGCATGCACACAGCAAACTGACAGTAAATAGAACAAACTCCAAGGATATTTTAAAAGTGATCTCAAAGTAAGAAGGACGACTACTCAATCTACAAATTAGGTAATTTGGAATCTATACCTTCTTGTTCCAGATTCTTCGGTTTCAAACATCATTCTAAACCGCATGCCAAGAGATAATTGGTTGCCATAAACTGCCTTCTGGTACTTGGCAAAAGGAATCACAAATTCTGAAGGACTAGCCCTGAAGAAACAAAAGGCAGTCCAATTGAAACTCTAGTATATCCTATTCACCTGTGAAAACTCACAAAGGATGGTATTTACCTTGGGTTATAGAATATTGTAAATTGGCTGTTATTTGCTGCTGCATGAGCTGCAGCAGCAAGAACTCCGATATGCATGCTATCACTAGACAAGACGGATGATGAGAGGTTAGTAGGTTGCCTATTTGCTCGCCTGATCCCCAAGAGGAGTTGCTGTTTTGCATCCCTACAATCACAAGGGAAGAATTTTAGTGGCACTGATTACCTTTACAGATAAGTTTATTTGTTACATCAATTCTTGAGCAGTACAAAATCAGCAAAAGCTGACTGTCCAACAAATAAATAGAGACCTCGGCATCAACATTTTACCTAATAAATAAGACTGAGTCCCCAGCAAGAAGTCTCTTTCCACTAATAAATAGGCTCCAGCCAGTAGTCAGAAGATGCCTTTTAGGCTGGCCTGGTGAAGAGGAAGAGAAGCAATCATAAAATTAGTGCATTATTCCTTTCAAAGGAAAACACTAAAATGGATCAAATCATGAAGGAAAAGAACTGTAGGCCAAAACAGATACATGGTATTAAAATATGGGCTTGGCTAACTTCCACCAGCTTTCATTCATGCGTCGTGAGGAACTAAAAAACATTTGACTTGCCTCTAAATATATGACGGAATGTCCAAATGGTATCATGTAAATCCCTGGCCTGGAGTTCCTGAGCAGGAGGTTGCAATGAGAAGTCCTACATGTAGTACAGCTTGAACAAATCAGAACAAACCAGAAAACACTCGACACATCTTTTTACATCAGAAGTAAACTATCCTTACAAGACGAGGGAAAATCCTCTCTGCAGCACGCCGTGGCACGGAGAATCCTCCATGAGTGCTCGTATCACTCGCGGTCAATGTTTTGCAGAAGAATTCTGTTTGTGGCTTGTTTTGTTTCAGGGCAAGCTCTGATGCCAGCAATATCTCCTTGTCACACTGTGTAACCTAGCAGTTACAATTCCCAAACCATTTTTAGGCAGGAACTATAAAACCATGGCAGTACAAGTACGTCATGTGATAAAACGATTTCACTGAACTTTAGGAAGTGACACTTACATTGCTAACTGGCTGGAGAGTCATCCGAGCATAAACTTCATCCGTGTCAGGATCAGACTGTCAAGTTTTGTCGAGAGAAGCATCACGCTAAAAGGTTAGATCATCCTCATAGAAGAGCACAGAATGCGAATCTGGTGTCCACTTAGTGGTGTCTGTTCAAAGTGATAGTGGTTACCTCCATAGTGACGCTGTGGAGGATGCATATCAGCTTTGATGGAAGATTTGGATAGCTTGGAATCTGCGCGTCTGCATCCTTTCGCATAGATGCTGCGACCTGAAATTGGGTATCAAGGAATAAGGACTTCTTTTTGCCTGGAACTCCAGGCCACTTGCATACAACTTGCAAATTTGCAAGTGGTTTTGGTAATAATGTGATTTTAGTGGACTCTCAACTGAACTTGTACACAGAAAACAGGAACTACTCCTATGAAACTTCGCGCTAAATCAGAAGCATCCATCTCTAATTCTTTCATCATAGTTCTGGTCCAACATGACAGTGACACAGTGACAACCGGGGTATCATGTGAGTGCCCATCAGAGATAGCATTAGCACGGATATGATCAAGTATGAACCAAGCCCAAAAAAGGTTGCATGTCCACAGAGTTGAGTTAGAACAGGTTAAGACCAAAGCTCTAGGTAGAAATCCAGCTCCCAAATTTCTCATCTTATATCAGAAAAAAAATCCAAGATTATCTGACACTACTGACGAAAAGAAAAGGTCACTGGAAAAAGAATTAGATTTCCGTCTCAATCAATTAAGAACTGAAACTAAAGCAGTTGTCTGTCTGCAAGACGAAGCCGAGAGGCTCAAGAACCATGAGTTGACTATGGTTGTCTTGTCTGCTGCCGGCCGCCGGACACGGAGACGAAGCGACCATGAGGCCGCCTCGTGCTCGCGGAAGCGCTGATGATTCCTCCCTCCCCGCGATAGCCGCCAGCACGAAGCGGCCAGAAAGGGACAAGAGCAAGACGCCCAAAAAAAGGGAGCGTTTTTTCCTCGTCCAGAGAGGGGGAGGAAAGCAACAGCTTTGATCAGCAAGAGTCATCGGAAGCGCCGTACCTGCTCGCTGTGTCCCTGCGGGAAGTAGACGACGAGGCTCCCCGGCGGCGGCAGCGCCACCAGCGGCCCCGCGCACGCGTACCACAGCTCCTGGTTCACCCTGCTCCCCCTCGCCCCCTCCCCGCCGCCGGCGCCAGAGCCCTCCGGCGCCGCCATCGTCCGCGCCGCGCACCGCCGCGGCCCGGTCAGTCACTGGTGCCCCCGCCTCCGCCGCCGCCGCCCGGGGGGCATCGGCGGGTCGCCGGCGAGGGTGGGAGGGAGGGAGGGAGGAGGAACGGAGCAGCTCCCGAGGCGAGGAGAAAATACTCGGGCGGAGCGACGGAAAGAGCAATATAATACTCCGCGAGAGCGCCGTGCTGTGGGCTGTGGCCAGTGGGCAGTGGCGGAGCGCGCTGGCCGCCGTACTGCTTGGCTTTGTTAAATTGCCTGCAGGCTTCGATGATTAGTTCATTGATTGGTTGGCCTCGCACGGGCGCGGGATAATTGTTTCTCCGGGAATCAGGCGTGCGTACAAGCTTTCGAGGGGGGCAGGGCACACGGCGCAGGAATCAGGGGGGAATGTGTGAAACGAAATGAAAATCTGCGGAGCAATAGAAAATTTTGCAGGGACGGAACCTAGGGAAAATGATTCGATTCTGCAGTCCGAAAGCCGCGTTAACTTTTTCCCAGAAATACAGAGGGCGTGCCGCGGCGATGCAAGTTTCCAATCGTACGGTGGATCTGACCTGAGTGACTCACTAAGGCCAATTCCAAACGGACGCCCGTTTTGTCAGCATTCTGTCTATTTGGATAGGGCAATGAGATCGTGTCCGAACTTGTCCTGTCCTGGGATGCAGTAGTCGTGCGCTCGGCGCGGACGTATCTTTTGGCCCCATCCTATCCGCCACGATAAAAAAAATGCCCATATATTCATATTTCAATGTTCAAAACAAGTTTGCATGTCCAAATATTAATTGTCTGAAAATAAAAATAGTTTTACAACTCAATCAAAATAGTCTCTAATAAAATAGTTTTACAACCAAATCGAAATTACCTTGAATTAACATAATGAATCAATACACCTATTGTTTGCCAATGTGAGTCCACACGTGCTCAACCAAGTCATTTTGAAGATCCAAATGAGTGTGTCAATCACGCATTTCATGATGAAATTGGGCAAACTGTTTAAATGTGACCGGTTCTTAGTGTAGGGGTTCAACACAAGCGATCATCACCTTCCAAAAGCTTCTCTTCATCCCATGTCAGTGCAGGGTTTCGAACGATACCCCATCGGGATTGAAGCACACCAAAAGCATGTTCCACATCCTTTCTATCTCTTGCATTTGGGCAAATCTCTTTCTCTTCTCACCTTGAAGGTTCAAGATTCTCTTCACAAAAGTTGACCACTGAGGATATATACCATCAGCTAGATAGTATCCCTTGTTGTACTGGTGGCCGTTGATCTCAAAGTTGACAGGTGGGGAGTGGCCTTCTGCAAGCCTTGCGAAGACTGGAGAACGATGCAGCACGTTGATATCATTGTGAGAACTTGTCATGCCGAAGAAAAATGTCATATCCAAAGATCCTGCGAAGCCATCGCTTCTAATATGACAGTGCACGCTTTAACATGCCCCTTGTATTGGCCCCGCCAAGCAAATGGACAGTTCTTCCACTCCCAGTGCATACAATCTATGCTGCCAAGCATGTCTGGAAAGCCTATAGCTGCGTTGGTCGCAAACAATCTCTCTGTATCAGCAGCATTTGGCTGCCTCAAGTACTCAGGGCCAAACACTGCCACCACGGCCTTGCAGAACTTGTACAGTGACAGCAGACATGTGGACTCACTCATACACACATACTCATCCACTAGATCATCTGAAATTCCATATGCAAGCATGCGGATGGCCGCGGTGCATTTCTGGTAAGAGGAGAATCCAAGCTTGCCAAGGGCATCCGTCTTGCACTCGAAGTATGGGTCATGAGCAACCACTCCCTCTCGGATACGATCGAACACATACCTTGCCATACGAAAACGGCGACGAGATTTATCCGGCTTGAAGAGCAGGGTGTTAGCAAAGTAATCGGCATAGAGCAGGGCGTGGCCTCTCTCCCTGTTGCAGCTCAGGTTGGGAGCACGGCCAGGGAGTGACCCCTTGTACTAGGGAAGCTGCCGTTCAATTTGGTCGTGAACGACCAGTGCAGCCACCACAAGATCTTCATCGTCCGAGGACGAATCGTCCGATGAATAAATGAAGTCGTGGAAGAAAAATTCATCTCCACTGTCCATACCTTTGTGAGTAAAGTGTCAAACACCTTGCGATCGTGGTGGCAAAGAGGCCACGATGATCACCTCGATGCAACAGGGGTGGTTGGCGGCCGGCTACTGGCCGCTTTGGAGCACTTGGCCGCTCTGGAGCACTCGACGGAAGCTGTCGTGGCTGCCATGGTCCATAAACGTCGCCGACGGTCGTATCCCCTCTAGCACCGGCTATGACGGCAATGGCTAAATCTCCTCCAAGCGACGGCCAAAACTCCTACGAAAGCGCGGGCGTGGTGGCGGCCATGTCAAAACGTGGTTTGGTATGGACGGCCAGGGGGGTGAGCGGTGAGGAGGCGGCCGGAGAATAGTGGCAGCACCGGCGCCGGGGTGGGGCGAGGGAGAGCGGGTGGAGGCGTTGGAAGCGAATGGACTGCTAGTGTCCTCGACAGGCGGGCCATTGGGGGACAAGGGCGTGCGTTGAGCCCGTCCACGCGATGTCCGTTTCACCCCAAACTCGGCGCAAGTTTGGGCCTAGAATGGGTTGAAAACGGATGAAATACGAACATTTGTCTATTTGGGGCCGTGCGTTGGGCCGCGCTATTCGTCCATTCTACCCCAATCGGACGCAACCAGATAGGATGGAGTCACGCGCTGGAGTTGGCCTAAGAGCATGTGGCACTCGATGTGGAGCTCGGGCCGTCGCTCCGGCGATAGCAACGACCCCGAGCGGCAGCGGTGTGTCAGAGCCGATGACGTGAGGAAGCAAGCCGCGAGTATGCCCTCCGCCACGGGCAGCTCCGTCGGGGGGTCAAGCTCATGTATGCCGCTCCTCATGCCGGTGAAAAGGGAGCCGGAGGAACTCCCGCCGCTCCGCGCGGTGAAAAGGGAGGCAGAGCCGATGCGGCCGTGTGGTGGCGTCAACGGGCCAGAGGATTTCCTCCCCCGGCGGAGGCGGAGACCTTCGAGCGGTCCATCGTCGCGCTCAGTGCGCGGGAGGAGGAGGAGCAGCACCGTCGATCTCTAGCCGAGCTTGACGTCCTCCTCGGGCAGGGGCTCGCCAAGGCGCAGAACTTCGACGCCAACCTCGAGGTATGGCGCCGCAAAGCCAAGGCATAGGACGACATCTACGTCGACCTCGTCTCCTCCGACGACGACGATTGAACTCCTCCGCCGCCGCAACGTTGCCGCCGCACCCGGATGGCTCCAGTGAGCCAAATTTTGGCAGTAGGGTTTACGATGGCCGTCGCTCCTCCGACCTACTTTGTACAAATATGCTATGTATGAAATCGGTATGATGATCAAGTACTATGAGCACTGCTAGTTCTACTGAAGTAGTTCGATTTCTCCCGCGAAGTTCTGATTTTAAAATTTACAGGTTCATTTTACATTTTTGTTCTGCCGTCGCTGTTTTCGGCCCGTATCCAAGGCATTCTGCAAACTTTGAACTCAGTTTACAGGTCCGCATTTTAAGGGGTCTGCTAGAGATGCTCTAAACCAAGGCAAGGTGCAATAATACACTATTTTCGAAGCTCAGCCACATGTTTGAATGTGGCCATCAGAATTTCTTTCTAAGTTTGCTTCCTAAATAAAAGTAGTTTCTTTGGCCTTTTCTATTTTCCTGGTCTTGCCATGTAACCGTGGTGTTTTCCTCTTAATGAATGAAAAGCAACATCATGGTTGTGTTTCTTCAAAAAAAAATGTAATGAATCTGTGATATGTTTTCCCATTTTTGTTGTTTGATGATTTTAGAAGCATGAAATAAACGATGTTGCGTCATTGTGCAAGGCATGTGTGTGTTTCTCCTTCTCTTTGAGATTATGTGTATGCCTTTTATTTGAGCACACAACCTATGTGAGGCATCGATCGCACCTCGCCTCCACCCCACCCCACAAGCCGTCTGATCACATGCACACGTATGTTCAGGATCAACTCACCAACTCGTGGACTCGGTTGTCCCTTCTGTCCATCCTTCGCTACACACACGTCCGAGAGGGTCATTCGCCCCACATTACTGTGCAATTTGATAATTTGCCATAGTCAGTACCTAGGTATGTACTGATGACCCACAAGTATAGGGGATCTATCGTAGTCCTTTCTGTAAGTAAGAGTGTCGAACCCAACGAGGAGCAGAAGGAAATGACAAATGGTTTTCAGTAAGGTATTCTCTGCAAGCATTGAAAAATTGTCGGTAACAGATAGTTTTGTGATAAGGTAATTCGTAATGGGTAACAAGTAACAAAAGTAAACAAGGTGCAGCAAGGTGGCACAATCCTTTTTGTAGCAAAGGACAAGCCTGGACAAACTCTTATATAAAGGAAAGCGCTCCCGAGGACACATGGGAATTGTTGTCAAGCTAGTTTTCATCATGCTCATATGATTCGCGTTCGTTACTTTGATAATTTGATACGTGGGTGGACCGGTTCTTGGGTAATGCCCTTTCTTGGACAAGCATCCCACTTACGATTAACCCCTCTCGCAAGCATCTGCAACTATGAAAGAAGAATTAAGGTAAACCTAACCATAGCATGAAACATATGGATCCAAATCAGCCCCTTACGAGGCAACGCATAAACTAGGGTTTAAGCTTCTGTCACTCTAGAAACCCATCATCTACTTATTACTTCCCAATGCCTTCCCCTAGGCCCAAACAATGGTGAAGTGTCATGTAGTCGACGTTCACATAACACCGCTAGAGGAAAGGCAACATACATCTCATCAAAATATCGAACGAATACCAAATTCACATGACTACTTATAGCAGGACTTCTCCCATGTCCTCAGGAACAAACGTAACTACTCAAAAATCATATACATGTTCATAATCAGAGGGGTATTAATATGCATAAAGGATCTGAACATATAATCTTCCACCGAATAAACCAACTAGCATCAACTACAAGGAGTAATCAACACTACTAGCAACCCACATGTACCAATCTGAGGTTTTGAGACAAAGATTGGATACAAGAGATGAACTAGGGTTTGAGAGGAGATGGTGCTGGTGAAGATGTTGATGGAGATTAACCCCCTCTCGATGAGAGGATCGATGGTGACAATTTCCCCCTGCCGGAGGGATGTTTCCCTGGCAGAACAGCTCTGCCGGAGCCCTAGATTGGTTCCGCCAAGGTTCCACCTCGAGACAGCGGCGCTTCGTCCCGAAAACTTTCTTATGATTTTTTTCCAGGGTAAAAGACACTTATACCAGAAGATGGGCATCGGGGGGCTTCCAGGTGGCCCACGAGGCAGGGGGCGGGCCGAGGGGGTAGGGCGCGCCATCCACCCTCGTGGACGGTGGGTGGCCCCCCTCTGGTGCTTTCTTCACCCAATATTTTTAATATATTCCAAAACTGACTTTCGTGGAGTTTCAGGACTTTCGGAGTTATGCAGAATAGGTCTCTAATATTTGCTCATTTTCCATCCCAGAATTCCAGTTGCCGGCATTCTCCCTCTTCATGTAAACCTTGTAAAATAAGAGAGATAAGGCATACGTATTGTGACATAATGTGTAATAACAACCCATAATGCAATAAATATCGATATAAAAGCATGATGCAAAATGGACGTATCAACTCCCCCAAGCTTAGACCTTGCTTGTCCTCAAGCGGAAGCCAATATCGAAAAATATGTCCACGTGTTTAGAGATAGAGGTGTCGATAAAATAAAATACGAACATGAGGGCATCATGATCATTCTTAGAATAGCAACATATATATAGTCATATGATTTCTTATGGTAAAGTAACAATCTTATTCACAATGTAAAGTATGAATCAGAAACTTCATTGAAAAACTAGTAAACTATAATCTCAGTCATTGAAGCAATTGCAATTTATCATAACATCGGAAATATTCAATATAAGAGATTTTCAACAAGTCCACATACTCAACTATCATTTAGTCTTTCACAATTGCTAAAACTCACGCAATACTTATGGGTATGAAGTTTTAATCGGACACAGAGAAATATAGGGGCTTATAGTTTTGCCTCCCAACCTTTTACCTCAAGGGTAATGTCAACAATAATAGTTTATGATAACCCACATCCAATTGGCTATATATATATATATAAACACTATTCTGATCACGGGATCAGAGTAATATTCTGATCACAACATGAACGTCCCGAGTAACGCGCCTGACCTTCCCCGAGTACTAGGTTGAACTTTAGCTAAAAGGTGTCCAAATGGGGCTTGCAATATACCGTTGGAAAGCTATAAACATCAATATCATGACTCAAGTTAAATTTTTGGCAAAATGTAAGCGGTTTAAGAGCAGTTTTGAAAACCGTTTTTTCTTCATACAAAAAACGTGAGTCGTATTTTCGATCGCATTTTTAAACCGTTTATCGGAATGACGCAAATAATATGGCGTTGGAAAGCTGCTGAAAAACCGCTCCTTCCACATGTTGAAAGTTTTCTCTAATTCCCTACGGTTAAAGAGTAATTCGGAAAATCGTAGAATTTCGCAAACCGAATAGCCGAGTTTGTATTTTCGATGCCATTTCTAAAGGGCAAATCCAATTGAGGCAATTAATATGGCGTTGGAAAGCTTATGAAAATGCGCTACTTTTTCATTTTAAAAGTATTTTTCTAATTTTGAATGGTTTAAAAGTAATTTAGAAAACGGTACAAGTTCCACCAAGTTCGTATTTTCGATCTAATTTTTTAACCGTGCGTCCAAATGCAGCAAATGATATGGCGTTGGAAAGCTTGAAGAAATGCAAAACTTTTTTGTATATGTTGTTTCTCCTAATTCATTACGGTTTCTCTCGGCATGACAGCATCCATCATCATCTGGCTACACTACAAAAAAATACACTTCCATGATGATACATGTTTGTCACAGTAGGTCACGTTTTCTGTCATGCATGTACATCCATGACAATTTTATGACAGAATCAAGATAGTCATACCTGTGCTATCGTAGAAGTGTTCCATGACATTACCAAAATTATCATCACGGAAGTGTCCACTTCCATGATGATAAATGGCGCGTCATGGAAGTGCTTTTGTCAAGGGTGACCGACACGTGGAATCCACCGTAACGGGTCACCGTTAAGCTATCGGGTCCGATTTTGGATCCGATAACCCGCTAACAGCCCGGACCAATAAGGATTTTCCACGTGTAAAATTCTCATTTGCCGGAGGAAACACGTGTTGGCTCACCGTTGGGACATATGTCATCCATTCATTAGACAGGAGGCGCCTATGATACGTCGACACGTGGCACGACCCAACAGAGGCCCATTTTGGTGAAAAGGCCGCCTCGTTTGACTTGGTCAAAAGGTAACGGGCCGGCCACGGAAAGCCTGTTAACGGCCTGTTCGTATATAGCCCAATTACGGACCGCTAACTCACGGCCCGTTATCGCCTATCAGAATTAAGCCTAGTAGCTTCATCTGGACCGTCCAATATGATTCCAGCCTGTTGTAACTTCTGGCCCATGTATGGCCCATGATGTCTTTCGGCCCATACGAGGCCATTTGTAACTCTTGGCCCATTAACGGCCCGTGGTGAATTTGGCCCGCAATGAACAGTGTACCACTTTATACCCATTAACGGCCCATTATTCCATTGGGCTGTTTCCAACCCATGTTATCTTTCGGCCTTCTCAGGGCCCATTTATTCTTGGTCTCATTTCCATCATTTGGTTACTTACGGCCCGTTACTGGCCTTTTCTGCTTGTGGGCCAAATTCAGCCCGTGGTTACAATCGGCCCGCTTGCGGCCCGTTAGTCCGTTGGGCCATTTTTATAGCGTCATCAAATATGGCCGATTAACGACGACCCATTATTGTCGGCCCATGAATGGATGATTCCAAATCTAGCCCGTTTACAGCCCATAATGTGGTCTGTTATTGGCCCATGTTTGGCCGATCGATCATACAACCCGTAGAAGGCCCATTGATACTACGGTCGGTAGAAGGCCCATTGATGCTACGACCCGTAGAAGGCCTATTGATGCTACGGTCCGTAGAAGGCCCATTGTTTCTACGGCCCGTAGGAGGCCCATGGTAACTACAGTAAATATGTAACACATGGTTATTGTGGCCTAGTTTTAAAAAATAGGTTATTGCGGCTGATACGTCTCCAACGTATCTATAATTTTTGATTGTTCCATGCTATTATATTATCTGTTTTGGATGTTTAATGAGCTTTATTATGCACTTTTATATTATTTTTGGGACTAACCTATTAACCGAAGGCCCAGTGCAAATTGTTGTTTTTTTGCCTATTTCAGTGTTTCGCAGAAAAGGAATATCAAATGGAATCCAAACGGAATGAAACCTTCACGAGGATCTTTTTTTTGGAACAAACGTAATCCAGGAGACTTGGAGTGGAGATCAAGGAAGCACCGAGGCGGCCACGAGGTAGGGCGGCGCGCCTAGGGGGGCAGGCGCACCCCCACCCTCGTGGGCCCCTCACGGCTCCACCGACCTACTTCTTTCGCCTATATATACTCTTATACCATGAAAACATACAGGGGAGCCACGAAACCATTTTTCCACCGCCACAACCATATGTACCCGTGAGATCCCATCTGGGTACCTTTTCCGGCGATCTGCCGGAGGGGGATTCGATCACGGAGGGCTTCTACATCAACATCATAGCCTCTCCGATGATGTGTGAGTAGTTTCCCATAGACCTTCGGGTCCATAGTTATTAGCTAGATGTCTTCTTCTTTCTCTTTGGATCTCAATACAAAGTTCTCATCGATGTTCTTGGAGATCTAATCGATGTAATTCTTTTTACGGTGTGTTTGCCGAGATCCGATGAATTGTGGGTTTATGATTAAGATTATCTATGAACAATATTTGATTCTTCTCTGAATTCTTATATGTATGATTTGATATCTTTGCAAGTCTCTTCGAATTATCAGTTTGATTTGGCCTACTAGATTGATCTTTCTTGCAATGGGAGAAGTGCTTAGCTTTGGGTTCAATCTTGCGGTGTCCTTTCCCACTGACAGTAGGGGCAACAAGGCATGTATTGTATTGTTGCCATCGAGGATAAAAAGATGGGGTTTATATCATATTTCTTGATTTTATCCCTCTACATCATGTCATCTTGCCTAATGTGTTACTCTGTTCTTATGAACTTAATACTCTAGATGCATGCTGGATAGCGGTCGATGTGTGGAGTAATAGTAGTAGATGCAGAATCGTTTCGGTCTACTTAACACGGGCGTGATGCCTATGTTCATGATCATGCCTAGATATCATCATAACTATGCGCTTTTCTATCAATTGCTCGGCAGTAATTTGTTCACCCACCATAATATATGCTATCTTGAGAGAAGCCACTAGTGAAACCTATGGCCCCCAGATCTACTTTACATCATATAAGTTTCCGATCTACAATTCTAGTTTACTATTTATTTTGCAATCTTTACTATTCAATCTATACAACAAAAATACCAAAAATATTTATCTTATTATCTCTATCAGATCTCACTTGGGTAAGTGACCGTGAAGGGATTGACAACCCTTTATCGCGTTGGTTGCGAGGTTCTTGTTTGTTTGTGCAGGTGCTAGGCGACTTGCGTGTAGTATCCTACTGGATTGATACCTTGGTTCTCAAAAACTGAGGGAAATACTTACGCTACTTTGCTGCGTCACCCTTTCCTCTTCAAGGGAAAACCAATGCATGCTCAAGAGGTAGCAAGAAGGATTTCTGGCGCCGTTGCCGGGGATATTTGCACCAAGTCAAATCAAGATTTGATCTCCCGTCAACTAGCCATTTCTAGCGCCATTGCCGGGGAGATCTACACCAAGTCTAGACATACCAAGTACCCATCACAAACTCTTATCCCTTGCATTACATTATTTGCCATTTGCCTCTCGTTTTCCTCTCCCCCACTTCACCCTTGCCGTTTTATTCGCCTCTTTTCCATTGCTTCTTTTCGCTCGCCTCTTGTGTGATTGTGTGTTGGATTGATTGTTTGTCACGATAGCTCAAGATAATACCAAATTATGTGGATTTTCTAATACCAACAACAATGATTTTATTAGCACTCCGATTTCTCCTCTTACCAATGTTGAATCTTGTGAAATTAATATTGCTTTGCTGAATCTTGTCATGAAAGATCAATTTGCTGGCCTTCCTAGTGAAGATGCCGCTACCCATCTAAACAACTTTGTTGATTTATGTGATATGCAAAAGAAGAAAGATGTGGACAATGATATTGTTAAATTGAAGCTATTTCCGTTTTCACTTAGAGTTCGTGCTAAAACTTGGTTCTCTTCTTTGCCTAAAAATAGTATTGATTCATGGAATAAGTGCAAAGATGCTTTTATCTCTAAGTATTTTCCTCCCGCTAAGATTATCTCTCTTAGAAACGATATTATGGATTTTAAGCAACTTGTTAATGAGCATGTTGCACAAGCTTGGGAGAGGATGAAATTAATGATACGTAATTGCCCTACACATGGTTTGAATTTATGGATGATTATACAAAAAAATTATGCTGATTGAATTTTGCTTCTAGAAATCTTCTAGATTCGGCCTCGGGAGGCACTTTTATGGAAATTACTTTTGGGAGAAGCTACTAAACTCCTAGACAATATTATGGTTAATTATTCTCAATGGCCCACCAAAAGATCTACTAGTAAAAAAGTTCATGTGATAAAAGAGATTAATGTTTTGGAGTGGAAAGATGGATGAACTTATGAAATTGTTTGCTAATAAGAGTGCTTCTTCTGATCCTAATGATATGCCTTTGTCCACTTTGATTGAGAATAATAATGAATCTATGGATGTAAATTTTGTTGGTAGGAACAATTTTGGTAACAACTGTTGGGTCTCGTAGTAATTTCAAAAAAAATCATACGCACACGCAAGATCATGGTGATGCATAGCAACGAGAGGGGAGAGTGTGATCTACGTACCCTTGTAGATCGACAACGGAAGCGTTAACTTGGTTGATGTAGTTGTACGTCTTCACAGCCCGACCGATCAACCACCGAAACTACGGCACCTCCGAGTTCTAGCACACGTTCAGCTCGATGACGATCCCCGGACTCCGATCCAGCAAAGTGTCAGGGAAGAGTTCCGTCAGCACGACGGCGTGGTGACGATCTTGATGTACTACTGTCGCAGGGCTTCGCCTAAGCACCGCTACAATATTATCGAGGACTATGGTGGAAGGGGGCACCGCACACGGCTAAGAATATGATCACGTGGATCAACTTGTGTCTCTAGGGGGTGCCCCTGCCTCCGTATATAAAGGCTCAAGGGAGGGGGGCCGGCCGGCCAGGAGAGGCGCGCCAGGAGGAGTCCTACTCCCTC